>NC_054705.1:3517291-3758395 GCF_016097555.1 Gigantopelta aegis
ACTACTACTACTACTAACTACTACTACTACTACTACTACTACTACTACTACTACTACTACTACTACTACTACTACTTACTACTACTTACTACTACTACTACTTACTACTACTACTACTACTACTACTACTACTACTACTACTACTACTTACTACTACTACTACTACTACTACTACTACTACTACTACTACTACTTACTACTACTACTACTACTACTACTACTACTACTACTACTACTACTACTACTACTTACTACTACTACTACTACTACTACTACTACTACTACTACTACTACTACTACTACTACTACTACTTACTACTACTACTACTACTTACTACTACTACTACTCTACTACTACTACTACTACTACTACTTACTACTACTACTACTACTACTACTACTACTTACTACTACTACTACTACTACTTACTACTTACTACTACTACTACTACTACTTACTACTACTACTACTACTACTACTACTACTACTACTACTACTTACTACTACTACTACTACTACTACTACTACTACTACTACTTACTACTACTACTACTACTACTACTACTACTACTACTACTACTACTACTACTTACTACTACTACTACTACTACTACTACTACTTACTACTACTACTACTTACTACTACTTACTACTACTTACTACTACTACTACTACTACTACTACTACTACTTACTACTACTACTACTACTACTACTACTTACTACTACTTACTACTACTTACTACTACTACTACTACTACTACTACTACTACTACTACTACTTACTACTACTACTACTACTACTACTACTACTACTACTTACTACTACTTACTACTACTTACTACTACTACTACTACTACTACTACTACTACTACTACTACTACTACTACTACTACTACTTACTACTACTACTTACTACTACTTACTACTACTTACTACTACTACTACTACTTACTACTTACTACTACTACTACTTACTACTACTACTTACTACTACTACTACTACTACTTACTACTACTACTACTACTACTACTACTACTACTTACTACTACTACTACTACTACTACTACTACTTACTACTACTACTACTACTACTACTACTACTACTACTACTTACTACTACTTACTACTACTACTTACTACTACTACTACTACTACTACTTACTACTACTACTACTACTACTACTACTACTACTACTACTACTACTACTACTACTACTACTACTACTACTAACTACTACTTACTACTACTACTTACTACTACTACTACTACTACTACTACTACTACTACTACTTACTACTACTACTACTACTACTACTATACTACTACTACTACTACTTACTACTACTACTACTACTACTACTACTACTACTACTACTACTTACTACTACTACTACTACTACTACTACTACTACTACTTACTACTACTACTTACTACTACTACTACTACTACTACTACTACTTACTACTACTACTACTACTACTACTACTTACTACTACTACTACTACTACTACTACTACTACTACTACTACTACTACTTACTACTACTTACTACTACTACTACTACTACTACTACTACTACTACTACTACTACTACTTACTACTACTACTACTACTACTACTACTACTACTACTACTTACTACTATTACTACTACTACTACTACTACTACTACTACTACTACTACTACTACTACTACTACTACTACTACTACTACTACTACTACTACTACTACTACTACTACTACTACTACTACTACTACTACTACTACTACTACTACTACTACTTACTACTACTTACTACTACTACTACTTACTACTACTACTACTACTACTACTACCTACTACTACTACTACTACTACTTACTACTACTTACTACTACTTACTACTACTACTACTACTACTACTACTACTACTACTACTACTACTACTACTACTACTACTACTACTACTACTACTACTACTACTACTACTACTACTACTACTTACTACTATTATTATTATTACTACTACTACTTTATTACTATTATTATTTAGTTATTTATTATTTCGTTTTAAAAAAGAATACTTTCTAATCCTTAATTTTGAATATATTATGTAGTTAACAGTTACAACAGTGATAAACATGTTTTTTTCTTCACGTGAATATCAAACGTCAGTGGTACGTGATGTCCTGTTTGCAGACAACACGTCTATATAATATCCCGTGATGTATTTTGACTGGGAGACTTTTAATATGGCTGCATCGGGTTTCTTCTCTAATAATGTAGATCAAATGTTAAATCGTTTCTAACAATGTGTTATAGTGGACACCCAGTCCCTGCTGATTTGGGTGGTGTGCTGTCGTGTCAATGAATATAACATTCGTTTCCTGTCTGTATTCGTGATAGGCCAGGTATTATAGGGCTATTCCTGAGTTTGCTGCATTGTAAGATGTTTCAGACTAATAAAATATTTCTACGATTAAACTTATATATTAAATACATTTTCTTGTTTAGAATATTAGTGTCTGTATATTCAATGTGTTTCTGGTCGTCTTAATATTTGTAAGAAGCCCAAACTGGATTTTGTCTTCAAATAATTTCGTACGTACGAAAAAAATATATTTTAGGAAATAAATAAAATTTAACCTAGTACAAATATTACAACGATCAGAAGCACGTTTAATATACAGCCACTAATATGTTATGCAAAAAAATAATTTAAATAATGTAATTACAATCGTTAAAAAGTCTTCGTTAGTCGATAACATCTTAAACATTGCAGCAAACTCAGGAATGTCCCTTTAAAGGTACAATCTCATAGTTACAAATGCCACATTTAGCTATGCGATTACTCGTATTTGTGGCATAAAGCGGGGAGAGTTTTAGGTCAATTGGTAGAACGCTCGCTTGAGGCGCTTGTGTCATAGTATTCAACCCACCAGCCGACCCATTGGCATCTAATTCAATAAGGGGCGGGACGTAGCCCAGTGGTAAAGCGCACACCTGATGCGCGGTCGGTCTAGGATCTATCCCCGTCTGTGGGCCCATTTGGGCTATTTCTCGTCCCAGCCAGTGCACCGCGATTGGTATATCAAAGGCCGTGGTATGTGCTATCCTGTTTGTGGGATGGTGCATATAAAAGATCCCGTACTACTAATGGAAAACATGTAGCGGGTTTCCTCTCTATGACTGTTAAAATGACCATATAGTTGACGTCAATCCAACAGCCGATGATTAATAAATCAATGTGCTCTAGTGGTGTCGTTAAACAAAATAAACTTCTTCTTCTATATTCAAGATATAATCTTTACATTTCACAAGAAAAAAGTGAATAAATAGTTTTAATAATATGCATCTGCGAGATTTCCCCTTTAAATAAACAATCCTTCTTGTGTTCATTTACAGGCCCTATCCGGAATAAGGAAGTATGCCTATATTGGAGGACTTACAGCAGGCTTTCATAAGTCCGCTCACTTCTCAAGTCATTAACGTCAGTTACTTAAACTGTAACCGCCAGATATCTACTGACATAGCACCTATATATATATATCCCACACTCTCAATGAAACGAATGAATGAATGTTTAACGACACCCCAGCACGAAAAATACATCGGCTATTGGGTGTCAAACTATGATAATGCTAACAAATAAAGTGATGATCAACATCAATATAAAAATTCAAGATTTAAATAAAAACAGTGTAAAGAACTGCAAAAATTTCAATGGTGCTGTATTCTCAAAGAGAATGTTACACCCCTGCTCCACGGTGAGGTTACAGCACGCGCAGGGGCCCCACACTCAATAATATACATATATAAATAGGGACTAACCTTTCTGCATGTTGTTTGGTTCAAGACGACGATGACATATAATGATATATTACCGTAGACTGGAGTTTAGTGGTTACAGTTCAACAAGTCAAGATAATTGAACCCTCCGTATGACGAGTTAACCACGCCCCCCGTCACACGTGATGCAAGGTTAGACAAACTGTCAATAATGGCTGCCGATTCGCATAGGTCGATAGCAAAATCAACCGATCTTCCGATTAAGTTTTTGCCTTAAAGGGACATTCCTGAGTTTGCTGCAATTTTTAAGATGTTATCGACTAACACAGACTTGTGAACGATTGTAATTACATATCAAATATATTGTTCTGCATAAAATATTAGTGGCTGTATATTAAACGTGTTTCTGACCGATCTAATATTTGTACTAGGTTAAATTTCATTTTATTTCCTAAAAACTATTTTTTCGTACGTACGAAATTATTTGAAGACAAAATCCAGTTTGGGCTTCTTACAAATATTGAGATGACCAGAAACACACTGGATATACAGACACTGATATTCTAAACCAGAAAATATATTTAATATGTAAGTGTAATCGTAGAAATATTTTATTAGTCTGAAACATCTTACAATGCAGCAAACTCAGGAATGTCCCTTTAATGTATTTAGAAATATCGTTTAATTAAAAAGCCGACAAGAGGAGACATTCATGTGTTTCACTACATGGTACATTTACAATGGCAACGTGATTTAAATCGACGAAACCATTTTTACTTCAGTAAATCGAAGCACAGGAACCCTTGTAGGATTGGAAAACATGTAGCGGGTTTCCCTGATGATTACGAGTCAGAATTACCAAATGTTTGACATCTAATAGCCAATGATTAATTAATCAATGTGCTCCAGTGGTGTCGTCAATTGACGGACAGCTCATTAATTGTTCTTGTATAAATAAAGTCCTGTGCTACCTTTATTCCCTGTCAGGTGCGGATCAAGGCAAGCCCGTAGGGGCGACATCTGGGGTAGGGCAAACAGTCTCTAGTGGTGGTATCCACATTTTTTAGTGGGAGAGACGTATATTTTTTATCTGGAGTGCACCCCCTCCCCCCTCCACCCCCGCCAACTTCACCGGTTCTGACGGGTTTGCAATGCAAGAGAATTGACCCCTCTGTATGACGAGTTAACCACGCCCCCCGTCACACGTGATGCAAGGTTAGACAAACTTTCAACAATGGCTGCCGATTTGCATATGTCCATAGCAAAATCAACCTATCTGCCGATTAAGTTTTCGCCTTAATGTATTTAGAAATATCGTTGTTTAATTAAAAACCTACAAAAGGAGACATTCAAGTGTTTCACTACTGGGAACATTTACGATGACAACGTGATTTAAATCGACGAAACCATTTTTACTTCAGTAAATCGAAGCAAAAGAACCCGGAAGTGACGACCGTCGAATGCAACCAAAAGAACATTTAAAACATCCTATGCTAACTTTTCTTGTCAGGACTGATAAATTAAAATGTATTGTTTTTGTTTTGTTTTTTTCTTCTTTTTCATCTTAATTTGTGTTGTTGTTGTTGTTCGACTTTTATATTAATGGAATCCCGATATGCCGAGGAACGAGAATAGAAGGCGCGGCGACGACCCTCGACTTGTTTAAAACCGTCACGTCTTTATTTTTGGTCGGGTTACGTTAAATGTTTTGTTTTTTAAAAAAAAAAAAAGGGGGGGGGGGGGGGGCGTGATCAGTAACATTAAAATACAAGGCGTGGGGGAATGCTATCACTGTACCATAATTTTATGCACGAACGGTTACAAAACTATAGCAGGATACAGTTGCCTGTGCAAAAATTAGGCAGGCAGTGGTTTAGATTGTGGGATTGCGAAGTTTATGGGTGTGTATTCTTACATAGCTGCACTGCTTGACCTAACCGATATACGGCACTTGCCCTATTTATAAAACCAAAGCCATACACGAAATTAAAACAACAAAACAAAAAACACCAACAAACAAATAAATCACAACTGGCATAGTCAGAGGGTGGGTTAGTGGGGACCACATCTTTGGACCTCAGGTTATGTGTACTCAAAGTAGGAAAACGTACGTCAAAAGTAGGACTGAAACAGTACGTAGCGACATTATTCATGCTCATATCGAGAAAACACTTTTTTATGTCGTGCTCAGTTTGTACATGCATTTCTATTAGAAAGTTGCACAAAGCTAAGATATAAGATGACACGTGGAAGAAAAAAAAATGCCTATGCTTTGCTAAAATTTTGGGTATAAAATAATGATGAAAAACAAAGCTACCGTACAAACTTGAAGTTTCTGTCCCCAACAATCCAATCTCACACACACACACACACACACACACACACACACACACACACCATTAGTTATCCTACTGTCAGCACAGAATGTACTCACAAAGATTTATCTGTTCTAGAGGCATAGGCAAATAAGAAATAGTACTAAATATCATAAGACAACCCGTGCTTACAGAACAATTATACAAAATGAAAATTTAATTTTAAAAAATGTATATAAAAAACCCACAAAAAAACAACCAATTAACATGAAACTAAACCACAGATTACTGTTCGCACAATTTGTTTAATATTTATTATGAGAATACTTCCTAACATTTTCTTTTTCTCTCAAAGAGAGGGTCTTTACATATTAATCGCCATGCAGTCTAGTACTACTCAAAAGAATTTAAGGGTCAGACGATATTTTCGACATTATTTTCTGAATGTCAATTATATTAGCTAGACCATAATGTCACGCATGGTAGTGTTCCATTTTGACGAAAGTGGGTCTAAGCAACCCATAAATGAATTAAAATCCACTGTCATTGACGCTGTCGACTAGTTCTAATGGCGAAAACATGATTACATTTGCACATAAATTAGGGCGAAAGCGAAAGGTCTGCTAAGTGCCCATAACTTGCTTTTTCACAAAGCGCTTCATTTGCACGCTTTGCGTGTATATTCCATGTTCCCAATGCTGAATTTCCGTATAATTGGAGCTTGCGTTCGTGTACGGTGCACACTCCAAATTCGACAATGGTACTACGTCAACTGACTATCGAAGATCGAGGAAGGGCTATTGCTTGGCTTCAGGATGGCAATACGCAAAGAAATGTTGCTCTGAAACTTGGTGTCAGTCAGAGTGTCGTTGGACGACTGTGGCAACGGTACCAAGCAACGAATTCTGTTCGAAATCGTGCACGTTCGGGAAGACCCCGAAGCACTACAAATAGAGAGGACCGCTACATCACCAATATGGCTCTACGTCAACGCACAACCACTGCACGCCGATTACGTGACAATCTGCGGACTGCGACTGGAAATCGAGTGTCTGATCAAACCATACGCAATCGTCTGAGAGCCAATAATCTACGCTGCCGTCGCCAGGCTGTTCGACCACCACTCCTACCACGTCACAGAACGGCCAGACGTCACTGGTGCACGCTTCATCTGCGGTGGCAACGTGTTCAGTGGGGTCGAGTGATGTTCACTGATGAGTCCAGGTTTAGTCTCCAGTTCAACGACGGTCGGGTTCGTGTCTACAGACGTCCTGGGGAGCGCTTCGCTGACGTTAACGTTAGACAACGTCACCGGTTCGGTGGTGGCAGCGTCATGGTGTGGGGCGGCATCTCTATCCACCACAGGACCCCCCTCTATGTGGTGGATGGCAATCTGAATGGAATCCGCTATCTGAATGAGATTATCCGGCCGTTGGTTCTCCCAGGCCTTCAGCAGATTGGCGGCGGGGCAGTTCTGCAGGATGACAATGCCAGACCCCACCGCGCCAGGGTGGTAACGGACTTTCTCAGACAACAAGGTATCGCCAGGATGGAATGGCCAGTATATTCGCCTGACTTGGCCCAAATAGAGCACGCCTGGGACGAATTAGGCAGGAGAGTTCGGGATAACCATGCCCCTCCGACCAACCTTCATGATCTGGGTCAACTTCTTATGGCAGAGTGGCAGGACATTCCCCAAGAGTTCTTCAGACGTCTGATCAACAGCATGAGCCAACGATGTGTCGAGTGTATTGGCGCCAGGGGTGGATTCACACACTATTAAATGAATGTTCTAATGTGTAAAATCCGTGTTTGACAACCTCCAACTTTGACAGCATGTCATGTGACTTTCTTGTATACAGTGACGTTTATTTGTGTTTTTTTGTAAATATGGAACAATAAATAAAAAATTTGGTGTAGTTTACATCATCAATCTAATACACTCTGAAACTTATTTGGTTATAAATTTTTGACCCTTAAATTCTTTTGAGTAGTATATATATATATTCATTCAAAAATGTATCTTTCTGTGGCATCCATCTCCAAATCCTCTAAACGTGTACAGTCAACTGAGCAATTAAAGATTATCATTTGATGGGTGTTGTCAAACTGAATCCCAAGTCTTGCAAGTCTGAATTACTCTTTAGCAGCAATATGTCAAACACACAAAAAACAATGAATATCGTATTAAATGAAATTGTTGAAAGTGTTTCATTTTCAGCAGCAATTTCACCCCCTGCCCCAGTTTTTCTTTTACATGCCAGTTGAAACTGTTCTACTATTTCTGTCTTTTCTCTTCTCAATATCAAGATGCAATGTAATTTGTTTAATAGGTTGTCTTGAGAATCTCATTTTCAACATCTAATCAGTGACTCCACATCCATTGGTTCAGTTACTGAAATATATAAAAACAAACATGTTAAGTATTTCACATCCATTTGAAGAAGTGTATTAGTCTGTAACTTAATTACATACATATCGTTGTATTAACTTAAAATTTTATTTAATTTCAGGAAAACATTTTTTTTAAACAGGAAACAAAATCGGTGTGACTAAACAAATTATAAAATTAAAAGTATAGCAGTACATTAAGAAAAGTAGTAAAAAATATATTTAACTTTGACAATGTTATTTGATTTCTATTACAGGGTTCGCACGGGCCTGGAAAAGTCCTTGAATTTTGACGTAGTACTTGAAAAGTACTGGAATTTTGCAAATTCAGAAAAGGTCCTGGAAAAGTACTGGAATTTCATTAAAAACTACTTGAAAATTGCCGAAATGTACTTGAGTTTTTTTACAAGCAGAATGTCTCTCTTACTGATTAAAATCTGGAAAAAATAATAAGTATTTGCTGACGTATTTCTCGGGTATTTGTCGTAATCAAAACCCGGAAGTGATATGTGTTGCTGCCGATATAGATAGACTGGCATACAGGTCCTTGTTGCGCTTGCTATATGCACCACAGTGTGAAGATTAAAGTAGACTGGGCAGCTGTCTACTGGAAACCGTGCATTACTAATAGTTGAACCGGTTTATGAGCGAGACAGGTAACCAGTCGTGTGCTGAAAAACGGTCAGCAGTAGTTAACTAGTGATGTGTGTGTGTTAAACTGCTTGTAACATTGTGCCAAAAACTACTTGAAAAACTGAAAAATATACTTGAAAAGTACTGGAATTTCTGTTCACCAGGTCTGTATGAACCATGTATTAGAAAGTTGCACAAAGCTACATAAAAGATGACATGTGGAAGAAAAAAAATGCCTATGCTTTGCTAAAATTTTGGGTATAAAATAATGATGAAAAACAAAGCACCGTCTCCAAAAGGGTTACAACATTACCTTTCAAGCACATGACCATTAGAAAACAACAATTCTTTTACTATCATTTATCTAAACATTTAAAAATATATCCATTAACTTCCAAGAGTTTAGGGTACATAATTTTACCCTCAGTACCCTCTGGCAGAAACCATTAAGTGGAAAATTCTAAGAATATCAAAGGGCTGGTCAAAGATCACAAACACTTGAACACGTTAGGTGAAGAATTGTTTTAATATATATTATGGTAAAATTGTGTCGTTTTAATTGGGGTGGGGTGGAGGGGGACTAATGGATAAGTTAAAGTTTGTTTTGTTTAAAGACACCACTAGAGCACACTGAATTATTAATCATCAGCTATTGGATGGCAAAAATTTTGTACTTTTGACGTATAGTCTCGAGTGGAAACCTGCTACATTTTCCTATTAGTAGCCAGGTATCTTTTATATACACCACCCAACAGTCAGAATAGCACATACCACAGCCTTTGGTATACTAGTTGTGATGCACTGGCTTAAATCGAATCAAACAGAGAAACCGTAACCGGCAGATGTGTTCCGATTGCAAAGATTAAAAATCTTCTCTTTTTTTTTCTCTTTCCTTTTTGCTTCCAAAAATTTCAGGGTCCCTACATAAAATGTGCCTAATTTATAACTTTCCAGACAATACTTCCTTATCATCCTAAAGCTCACAACCATATAGGCTACTCCCTCACCCCCCCCCCCCCCCCACACACACATACACACAAAGCACATACACTCGCACACATGCAAAAAAAAAAGAGAAGACTTCCAAACATTCCAGCATGCTTGTTAAAGCCGCACGCCCTAGTTCCATCCAGCGAAAATAAATTATAATTTTGGTTAATCTACAAACCTGTAACACACATTTATAAAATGGAGTGACAAAAGCAGGTTTTATATCGATAAATACCATGAGAATCCCCATGTCCCAATTGCTTGAAATAATTTTGAAAGTTAGTATTCTGATGTCACCGGTAGCTGTCGCTCGAAGCGCAAAAATGCCTACGTCACGACAAATTTCACAGAGTGCGCACAGACTTCGAGTGTGCGTTCCTTTCACCTCTCCTGGACATGTTCCAACTGTTCTGTCCTGGACAGCGAAAGGAATGAGTTTGGAACAGGAAGTTACTTTACGAATATGGGTGCTTCTGTTTAGGAAGTGGCTGCTGCAGCAGTCATGATACTTGAATCGGAATAAGACGATACTGACCATGTTGACTATACTACAGTGTTTGAAATAATAAATTATATATATTTTGTATAAACCGCAATTAGCCTACATTTGCTATTCGGAACCGAGTACTAGTGCCTAACCTATTATCAGCAATTAGATGCACCGTTTATTATTGGTGGGGGTGGTGGGTGGGTGGTAGTGGTAGTGGTGGTGGTGGTAGTAGTAGCAATAGTAGTAGTAGTAGTCGTCAGGGGTGGAGAGGCACTTCCCCTCCCCAGGACGAAAATGTAAGATTTTTTTTTTCCTACTCTATTTAAATAAAGGTAACAATATAGCTTGTGTCCCCCACCCCCATGGCATGCCCCCCCCCCCCCCAATCCCGGGAAATGTTTACCTTTTCGCTTATTAATAACATTAAAAAAGGTTCCTGTGTCATATCCCACCACTCGATATCATTGTTTGCCCCCCCCCCCAATACAAAATCCTGCCTACGTCACTGCCCACCCCCACCCCCCAAAGTTGTATCCCCTCTCCTGATATCGTAAGACTTAGCAACATTATTGGTTTTAAGGGTTTGTAACGTTTTGTATTGAGATACTTACTTGTCTGAACTTTATTGTTAATGAAAATGTTCACGAACTGTGAAGAAAAACCTCACAAATGAACAACAAGCAAACGACAACAAATCGGATGTTGATTACGCGAACCGTGCACGAGAAAACAAACCGAACCAAAATGATAACGGTCACGTGGTATACCAACGTCTGTGACATTGAAATGGAAATATCCCCTCTAAAAATAGATTAGACCTTGTCTGCTCAATGTTTTTTTCTCAGAGGCACGTGGCTTTTTAAGAAATACGAAAAATGCATTTTGTGGTATTACAAACACCAGGATTACCAGGATTACCAAAAAACACTTCAGGTGAATGGAAATGTATATTCTAAATAATAAACGGTAAGTAAAGTGCAATTTTATTTGTGAAAAAAAATGGTTTTAATAGCGAAAAACAACGGCGTAATGGTTAACAACTAGGGCGTGTCCCTTTAATACTATCACTAACCCTAAACCTAACTTAAGCCGGAATGAACTGAATGCAGGAACGATCGGAAGTCGGCGGACTGTGTGTAGTTTAACGATGAATTCTTAATGACAATATACACATCGAAGACTGATTAAATGAGTCAGTAAATTCCATTACATTTAGAGGGAAAGTGATTTTTAAACTCTAACCTTCATAGAATTTATATATCAGTTGAATTTTGATGGATTTCGGCAAAACTTCACTTTCAATACCACGTAGCTGTCGTCGCTGTTAACACATGTCAGCAGAAGTATATGTTTACCATGATTATGATTCAGTTGGAGGAGACAATTATTTTAACTAATTTTAATGCTAACTATACAAAAACGTTACACATCGAAACAATTATGTTGTCTAACCTAATGGCGTCCAAGCAAAGTTGGGCTACGTGGTCTTTGAACCGCGAAACATGATTGGTCGAGAGCGGTTGTTAATCACGAATTATGCGTGACGTCAATATGTTTATTGTCAAAGCGATACTACGTACATTCTTCTGGGATATAGTTTAACTTAAGAAATGTGCGAACAGAATCGTTTTTGACATTTATAATCATATTTATTTTAAAGGTGTATAACTGTAAATGATCTGTGCATGGATCTAATAAGGCTGGATCTAATGACGACAGCTAACTACTGTGATGTTCTCTTGCAATGTTAGAGGTAAGTAGGCCTATTTAAAATTATTGTTTGTATGATTGTTTGTTCATCACTGAAGTCGGAGCTGGTGTAGCCAGGATGCATTGGCGTAGGAAGTGGGAGGGGGGGGGGCATATATATGAGTTTGTGTGTGGACTCCTCCCCCGCCACTGGGATGTTAGGCCTATATTGAGGGGCCATCGACATTGGAAGAGGAGGACCATGGCCTGCATCTCACCCCCGCATCCGCCCACCCCACCCCGCTACGCGAATGCATATTAGTAAGATTGTTCACGAATTGTTCGCGAGATTAATTTAATTCAGTTTATTGTATACAGTATGCGCTCGATATGTCGTTTCCTTATGGCATTATTATATAAAAACAAATAGTCATCTTCCATTTTACACAACGACGCAATTTTGCAAATGAAATGTCACATGACTCGAATCCACGTGAACCGTATTCGCCAATATACCGTTGACACCTCAGAATCGAGAACCATACTGACCCGCAAGCGTGCTGTTCAATCCACATACATAATGTGAATTGAAACCAAAACGGGTTGACACGGTTTGGTACCCGAATTTTTGTGTTACGACCTGTATCCTATCGGACTAAAACGCACTGATCTTTCTAAGATCTTTCTTTCTAAGCAAGAGTGGTACACCTCCATCGTCAGTACTGTGGCTTCCAGGCAACGAGACGTAATTATGACGTCATATGGTTGCTGGGATAACAACTCTGGCCACGAATCTGCCAGAAAATCGATGTAAAGTACGTCCTTGATTTTACTTCTAGTTTCGTTTTCTCTGGTTGTATTCATCCTCCACAATATACAACATTAAATTGCCCTGGACCCACGTCTCTCGGCATCTTTATTTCAATATATTCCACGGAGCAAGTCCTCGAACCCCCAACAGATCGCGATCCCTTTGGGAGCTCGGTTCATTTAGCTTCAACACATCAAATTGAACCCCCAACAGATCGCGATCCCTTTGGGAGCTCGGTTCATTTAGCTTCAACACATCAAATTGCTCTTTGTGGAATTTTGTGACTTCCCCTTTACAAAATCCTGCATTGTTGACAATGTTACAATTGTTTGCTTATACTTGGCTTATGCTAGGCTAAGACTACCAACTGCCAGCAGAAAGTTGGCCATCTCGATGGTTGCGTTGTAATTTCTCCAACTCCCAACTTACGACGCGTGCGCTCTGGAAATGGTTTATTTAACAACACACTCAACACATTTTATTTACAGTTATAAATGGCGTCGGACATATGGTTAAAGAGAGTGTAAACTAAAACATGAGCCTTATGTGCTGGAAAGATGCATACCCGGACCACCAACACATACTGACACTTTACCAAATGAAAAACGTTTAACTTTAGTGTTAATAATAAATAAAAAAAACGTGATTATTCCTGCTAACTGGGGCAGCCATTTTCTTTTCTTTTCGAGGCGTCCGGGACAGCCAGCTTGGGGCGAAGTGACGTCAGCTCCTGACCATCTCCTGTATGTACAATGTAAACCAAAGCAGTAATTTTCGACAAGGCACTTCTCTTTGACTTGTAAAACAACATATTTGACACCATAATATAATAAACTATTTAACTAAATATATTTCAAGTTGCATTATGCTTCTCTCACACAGTGGCGAATATATGGCGAATGGGCTTACGAATGCAATTCGCCACCAATTCGCAATGATTACAAAGTGATCGCCAGACATTCGTAGGTGTTCGTAAGCATTCGCGGTCGTTCATGGGGTGTTGCGAATATTAGGAACATGCTCCTAAAATTCGCTAGGAAAGCATATTCTTATTGTTATCGCAACATTTTCGTAAGCAATCGCAAGACATTCTTATTGATGGCAAGGCATTTGTAGTGATCGTAAGACATTTGTAAGGATTTGCTAGCATTCATCCATACGCATGCAAACAAAACGTTGCGAATGCTTGCGAATCCATTACGAATAAAGCAAATCGGTTACGATTTTTTGGCCATTTTCTTGAGAACGCATTGGGAATGCTTGCGAACGGCTTGCCAACACTTGCGAGTACTTGCAAATGCTTGAGAATGACATGCAAACGTTAAGATTGTCTTGCAAATGCGTTGATAATTCCTGGCGATTTGAATGCGAATATTGCACATTCGCCGCAGTTGAGCCCGCTAGGGTAGCCAAACTGGTATAAAAGACCCCATCTTCCCTTGTTCTATATACATTTGTAGTTCAGCCATGGCCGAGGCTGCGAGGCAAGTGGCAACACTGGCATTGCTGGATTCTCACCATGCTGTTGTTTCACAAGTTGCTGTTGTTGCTCTGCAGCAAGAAGAACAAGAAAGAAGGCAGCAGCATCAGACCCAACGTAGAAGACGCAGACAAACAAGGAAAAGGTCATGTTGGGTGAGGGACTGGCTGTCACACGGAGAGAGGTTGCGGCACTCGCACTACTACAACCTGATGGAGAGTCTTCGGCAGAGAGACCCAGACAGGTTCAAGAACTTCACCAGATTGGAGCGGGCCTTGTTTGATGAGCTGTTGGACCGCCTCAGGCTGCACATCACCAAGCAGAACACCTCGTACCGTGATGCCATAGAACCTGGCCTGAAGTTAGCTGTGACGCTGCGCCATTTGGCAACTGGGAACTCATATGTTGACCTGGGGTACAGCTTCCGTGTCGGAGACAACAGCATCAGCCTGTTTTTGCCAGAGGTGTGCCAAGCCATCATTGATGAGTTCCTTGATGAAGCTGTTCCGGCACCTATGACCAAAGATGAGAGGAAAGCCATCGCTGAAGAGTTCCAGAGACGCTGGAATGTACCCCACGCTTGCGGTGCCCTTGACGGCAAGCACGTTGCCACCAAGAAACCCCCTCATTCCGGATCAGAGTACTTCAACTACAAGGGTTTCTTTTCCATCGTTGTGTTGGCATTGGTGGATGCCAATTACCGCTTCTTGTGGGCTGATGTTGGTGGCGTTGGTTCTCAGTCTGATGCCCAGATCTACAATGCTTCGGAACTGGCAGAAGTCCTTCAGAGTGGAGAGATCAACCTGCCTGACGATGAGCATCTTCCAAATGACGACAGACCACATCCATATTTCATGCTCAGTGATGACGCATTCACCCTGAAGTCATATATGATGAAGCCGTACTCACGCAGGAATATGATCTACGAGGAGAAGATAGCCAATTACCGCATATCCCGTGGGCGACGTGTTGTGGAGAACGCATTTGGCATCATGGCTCTTCGCTGGCAAGTCCTTCTCACCACCATGCAGCAGAGAACTGAGACAGTGCAGCTCATCGTCAAGACATGCATGGTACTGCACAACATGATGCGTACCAGGTATCCTGGCCACCATCAAGCACTGGTAGACCAGGAGGATGCCAACGGCAACCTCATCCCTGGTGATTGGTGGCGTAATGCTAACATGCATGACATGTAACAAGCAAGAGGCCCAACAAGAGAGTCCACCAAGGCCAAGCAAGAAAGGGAATATCTGAAGCTGTACTTCAACAGCCCAGCAGGATCAGTCCCATGGCAGGACAACATGGTGTAAGAAGTCTTCAACAAACTAAACACTTCGAGTTCTTTTCAGTGAATTAGAATATATTTGTTTTGGGCACCTACTGTATTATGGGACTGAGACATTTTAGGACTGAAATATATTTTAGGAATTTAATGTATTTAAAAATATATATATATAATTTGTGGCTTATTATATGTTGGGACTTAATGTTTAATGTTGTAATGTTTTTAATTTGTAATGCTTTTAGGGACTATGTATTTTAACAATTCTATAATAAAACAAACAAGTAAAAGTTCAATTACGAACAAATAACAGTCATTATTTATTTTGTTCAAATTAAGTTCCAAAACATACAAGTAAAAGTTCAATTAAGAACAAATAACAGTCTGGAATCCAGATTGTGACTGTAAAACTGTCACTATAAAATCATAATAATTTCACATTTCACTGTCACTTTTCTCGTCATCTACTTGTCGCGGTGTTGGGGGGTTGCTGACAGCGGATGAGGTGTGTTGAGTAAGACCTGCGACAGGCGGAAGTTGTCTCCAGTGTTGTCCGGTGTGCTCGCCTGAAAAGACGGGATGTTGGAGAACGACCCCAAGGATGTGCTGGAGATGTTCAGATCCGAACTGCTGCTGCTGAGGGGTATGAAATGGCTGCTGAGGGGTTTGAAATGGCTGCTGAGGGGTATGAAATGGCTGCTGAGGGGTTTGAAATGGCTGCTGAGGGGTATGAAATGGCTGCTGAGGGGTATGAAATGGCTGCTGAGGGGTTTGAAATGGCTGCTGAGGGGGATGAAATGGCTGCTGAGGGGTTTGAAATGGCTGCTGAGGGGGATGAAATGGCTGCTGAGGGGGATGAAATGGCTGCTGAGGGGTATGAAATGGCTGCTGAGGGGTATGAAATGGCTGCTGAGGGGTATGAAATGGCTGCTGAGGGGTTTGAAATGGCTGCTGAGGGGGATGAAATGGCTGCTGAGGGGTTTGAAATGGCTGCTGAGGGGGATGAAATGGCTGCTGAGGGGGATGAAATGGCTGCTGAGGGGTATGAAATGGCTGCTGAGGGGTATGAAATGGCTGCTGAGGGGTTTGAAATGGCTGCTGAGGGGTATGAAATGGCTGCTGAGGGGTATGAAATGGCTGCTGAGGGGGATGAAATGGCTGCTGAGGGGGATGAAATGGCTGCTGAGGGGTATGAAATGGCTGCTGAGGGGTATGAAATGGCTGCTGAGGGGTTTGAAATGGCTGCTGAGGGGTATGAAATGGCTGCTGAGGGGTATGAAATGGCTGCTGAGGGGGATGAAATGGCTGCTGAGGGGTATGAAATGGCTGCTGAGGGGGATGAAATGGCTGCTGAGGGGTTTGAAATGGCTGCTGAGGGGGATGAAATGGCTGCTGAGGGGGATGAAATGGCTGCTGCTGCTGGTACTGCCGCATCCAGGTGGCATCCTGGGACTGCCACGGCGTCACGTTGGGAAAGGTCTGCCCTGACCAACCCTCAGGACCAGGCATAGGGTGCCAACCCTGGGAGCACTCGCCGCCATACGATCCCTGGACGGAAGACCTCTGGACGGATGAGCCCGGGACAGAAGACCCCTGGAATCCAGATTCCCCTGGCTGCAACTGCGTGGCGGGGCGTCACGGGGCATGGCAGGACACCTGCAGAGCAAGGCCCAACTCCTCATCAGGTGTCATGGTGCGAGGTGTCAAGGTGCGATCAGCCTTCTCCCGCCGATGCAAACTGAAAAGACAGAAAACAAAGAATAAGGTAAAAATAAAATACAACAGTGACAAAAAATACAACAGTTATAAAAATACAACAGTGATATGAACATGAAAACTCACCGAGCAGCAAACTGCCGGACTATGGGAAACACCTGCTCCTCGAAGTCGTCCCACTCCTCTTCATTCATCTTCCGGACCACACCAGCAGTGTAGTCCATCATCCCCTGGCGCTGGGGGTCCATGGTGGGCCGCATGTTCTGGATGATGTCCAGGATCCGCGCATGGAACTTGTTGGAGTCGGCGACCAGCTGGACCGAGGGATTAGGTGCCTGCTCGCAACGGTTGCCCTTGGCCTTGCCGGACTTGGCGGACATGCCGGACTTGACGGACTTGCCGGAGTTGGCAGTGGAAGAGGTCCCGGGCAAGTGCTGGGAGTGCTGAGACTGGTGCGACTGCTGAGAGTGCCACGACATGGCATCCTCTTTGTCAGACTCATCGCTGCCATCAGACTCATCCCGACCCCACTTGAACTGCAAATACAAATTATACATATAAAAGAAGGTCAAGTCCAAGAAAGCAACCAAGAAGCCCAAGCAAATTTACAATTTTTTTTTTTCTTAATTTCAATTTAATATTTAAAAAACCTGTAAAAATAAATGGTTAACATTAGATATTAAATTATTTTTCATACTCGCCGACTTAAGGTTGTGTCGCCGCGGGGTTCTGATGAAGGGCACTAGCCAGGACATCTTGGTCCACAGCCTCTTCTCGTTGGGGGTACCATGGATGAGGGGGCTCCAGTTGGTACCAGACTTCCTCGTCTTGCATTTACTGATGACGGTTCGGCAGGACTTGAACCACAGCTGAAGGGTAGTATCATCAAGACCATCACCCATCCTCACTGCCTGCTCCCCAAACAGTTGGATGCGCCGCTTGTAGTCATCATGGTTGGTGTCGTAGATGGCAGGAGTCTGTTCCAACCATTCGAACATGATGTCTTGCTGGGCCTCAGTCAGCTTGGCACTGCGCCTGTCGGGCTTCTTGGCTGTGGACTTCTTGACCTTTGAAGGAGGAGGTGGAGTCGGAGAGCGTGGAGGAGGAGTGGGACAGCGAGTGGGGCCTGACTCACTGTCTGACATCTCGTCCCGCTCAGAGTCTGCCTTCTCTGGCCTGGGCTTCTTGGACTTGACCTTGGCCTTCTTCTCACTGGACGTCTTGGCTTTCTTGGGGTCACTGGATGCCGCAGCCTTCTTGGTCTGGTCATCACTGGATGCCGCACCATCGGAAGCAGAGTCTTTGTCGTCAGGCTTGCCCCTGGCCCTGCCTCTGCCGCCACCGCCCCTTTTGCCGGCCCTGCGCATGATGAAGGACGAATAAAACAATCTTGACTATTCAAGATAGCCTGGCGAATAAAAGTGACACAGCGAAACATTGGCAAGGGGTTTCGCCGCGCATGCGTTGTGTAGTCGTTTCATTCGTAAGGCGTTCGCAAGCATTCGCAAAATTCGCAAGGGCATTCGTAAGTATTCTTAACATTCGCAAAGGATTCACAAGAAATTCGGCAAATTGATTGTTAAGTAATCGTAAGCTTCGTAAGAAATTCGCAAGGATTCGTAAGAAATTCGCAAGCATTCGTAACCATTTGTAAGGCCTCACTTGTTTCAGTAATTCTCCTGGCCAATCGTATCATTTTTGGCGAATTTGCCGCGAATATCAAATTTTTACATTCGCAAGGATATTCGCCACTGTGTGAGAGAAGCATTACGGAACAAAATGGGGTTATAATATTTAGCTGTTAAATAATCCAAAGGAAAAATGTACACTATTAGGCCTATTGATATGCTACGTTGGAGCAAAAACGACAACCCACGATACCCAAGTGATAATTTTATTTTCTTTGGGACTACGTAATAGACCTCTTTCACATTCCCATTGCGCATCTACGCGAAGAGTATCGTTCCTTGCCGAATTGGACAGTATCGAGGCTATATACAAATTTGGGGACATGATCGACAGTTGTCATGAGCGTTGTGAGTAGCTTTGTAGGAGCTGTAAATCTCTAGCGACTAACGTACACATTTCGTACAAGATGTTAAAATGGCAACGAAAAACGGTCTACTAAAGTTTACATCGGAATAGTTTAAGACCAATAGCAGTGAAACATTAACTCAGACGAAGTCTTTGGAGCCGCCTGTCAAGGGTATTTTAAAAATGTAAAATTAAAAGATTCATACAATAAAATTAACTTTAGTGGAATGTGTGTTTTACTTTTAACAATTACAATTATAGTTAAATACTCACGCGGATTTCCAGTGATGTTTAATTCTCCACGTATATCAGTACTTATCAGTAATAAAATATGCCTCCCCTTCCCCCTAAAAAAACCCCAAACAAAACCCCTAACTCACACAGACCTTTATCACAGCTCTATTCTCCCCTTATCATTAAAAAAAGACAGTCGTACAACTACTAATCAATGTTACATGTCTATCTACAAATTATTTATTTATGTATTTATTTATTTACTTATTTATTTATCTTATTTTATTTATTATTTTATTTTATTTTATTTTATTTTATTTTCACTATCATTTATATCAGATACATACAACTTCCCTTGAAATAATATCAGATATTTACGAAGTTGTAAAACAGGGGCGTAGGCTAGATGGGTTCGGATGAAGCAAATGGTCCGCTTTCAGAACTAAAACATACAGGTTTATACATATGGAGTTTCTGGTGGTTGAAAAACAAAATAGAAAAAGGTCCACTTAGTTCATATTCGACCACCCCCCAGGTCCAGATCACGCTACGCCCCTGTAAAACATATATGAGCCGTAACACGCGAAAACCTATAACTTAGCATGACGTCAGAAACCGAGTAAACGCGGCTCAAAGTTCGACATCACATGTCAATGCGTAAGTAAAAGTTGGCATGTTGTTTGCGTTGTTTGTTTTGAAGAATTTAGAAGATGACATCTTCTTCTTTACACGAAGATCAGTTTGAAGTAATCATATATCTGTATGTACAATAGTGTTTGGTCACTATTTTGTATTTTGTACCTGAGAACATTGGTCGAGATCGTTAGCGATACCATCAGCACTTTGATAAACATTTACAAGTATAGGGTGAAGTCCTATATATCGATATGGTATGCAAGTATCACACGTTTTTATAACGTACATGATTATACATAACAAAGTGCAGCAACCATGGTAGATCCATGCAACCCGATACGATCCTAATTTTATGTTTGGTCTAACTTATCAATAATGTATATAACTTCAGGCCCGTAGCCAGCATGATTAGCGGGGGGTGGGGTAAACGGAACTTATCAAACGCGAGCGCCGAAGGCGCGGAGCCGTAGACGGGGGGGGGAGGGGGGGTGACGGGGGTCCCCATATATGTAGATATATATATATATATATATATATATATATATATATATATATATATATATAACCCCTTGCCAAACAATGAGATGACGCTGATTACACTCGAGAATAATACACGAACTTTTGTTGGGAAATATACGTTAACAAGTTGCATTAATTTGTGGTATTCATGTGAAATGGCCTGGTCACAGAGCCACGACAAAAAACCGTTTGTTTTCAGTCGTACCAATGTATTTATAATAAATGATACATGCCATACTTCTCACATTCCACAAACAGGATAGCATACACGAAGTCCTTTCGTGAATCATTGGTTGGGACGGGAAATAATCAAACGGGCCCACTGAGGAGGATCGAACTTTCAGCAAATGGAACCTCAGACAGACGTTCTTGTTACGTTATCCCGGTCATCTGGGGACAAGGACTTTTATATGTAAAATCCTATTTGTTTTTTTCATTTGAGCGGAACTCTCAATCCTGCGGGGTGGGGTGGGGGGGGGATCGTCCGATCCCTCCTGGCTACGGGCCTGACATGGTACTTAATATGTTTGCTTCAAACATTCAAACGAAGTACCTTATGACTGCACATAATAAACCCTCATAAGTTTATAATAAAGAGACCATCCTGAGTTTGTAGCTATATTATCAAGCTGTCGGCTAGTCTAATCTGTTATAAATAAGACTTAATCTTTCTTAGGTTAAATAATCTTGCTTCGAATTTAAATAGCTGTATATGCAATACAGTTACATTTCTGACCATTCTCAGGTCGGTAGCAACCAGGAAGTCGGAGGGGGGACTATAGCCCCACTTTTATAAACCCGGTTTAAAATATGGCTTTCCCCCCCCCCCCCCCCCCACACCAACTAGACTGTGTCCCTCCGCTACAGATTGTGCCCCTTCCCCTCCTCCAATTCCAGATATCGTTCCTACGGGCCTGATTCTAATGTTTTAAATACCATAGCTCAACTTTCATATGTATCATTTAATTTGATTCCAAATACCGAACGAAATTTTAAATATCTTGGTGAAAAGAAATCCCGACAAGAATCCTGAATGTATTTATCTGTATAATGGTTTATAAATATTTAAATTATGTTAAATATAATAAATATCTGCATACATACACGTGCGCACACATTAATATTATTTCAGCCTATATCCGATATTTATTGCGTACGAATCCGAACCGATGGTTTGCCGGGCGTTAACAACAAAATATTTTTTTATTTCGTGATAAGCAATAATTCACAAATGTCTCTAATAAGTCTTGTTGGATGTCGACAGAATGTTCGGGTTCCCTACTGATTGAATAATTAATCATGGAGATATTCACATTACTATTGCGTGGCCTCCCATTGTCTGTGCCCCCTTAGACTTAGATACGGTTTTAACGTGCTCCTATACCTCTATGGTTTCGAGCACGCCTACCCCCGAGTCCTGCCTTCGATAAGATCGGTGGTCTGACTCGGGGCAGGAAAAACCTAACTACTATAACAATTTAAAAAAATTGAAATTTAATGCCAAAATAAAAAATAAAAATATGCCAACATTAATAATTTTTGACTGCGTCCTTAATACATATATAACCCTATTCTACAATAATAATAAAAATTAAATTTGACGCAATTTTAGATGGGGAAATCTAAAAATATATAATTTACCCATATAATAGAATTATTTAGTCCCCAGAGGAAAGGAGGAAGGGTAGGGGGGTAGACCCAGCCCACAGAAATGTTATATTAAATTTAATATTCCCGCCACTTAGCTTAGTACCTTAGTAATTAAAGTAGTTTAACGTGTCCATATACCATTAGGGTTTCGAACACGCCTATCCCGAGTCCTGCCTCCGATAGGATCGGGGGTCTGACTCGGGACAGGGATAACTTAACAAATAGGGTCAATTTAAAAAAATTGAATATTAACGCCAAAAGTATAAAAAAGGAAAAAAATGGGGTCAATAAGTTTTGGCTGCACCCTTAAAGAAAAATATTAACATTCCTAACCTATATAAATTATTAATATAATATATTTTCGGCGCAAATTTAGATGGGCTGGTCTAAAATTAATAATAATCATTAAACAATATTCATTGAGCCTTGCGGAGCACTCACTCGGGGTTTGGAGTCGGTATCTGGATTAAAAATGCCATGGACGTAGAAGTCGTGACAGCAGCATGGGCGTAGGCTGGGGGGGTTCGGGGGGTTCGGACGAACCCCCCCCCGCTGAAGCAAATGGTCCGCTTTCAGAAGTAAAATATTACTATTTTTTTTTTTTTTTTTTTTTTAATTATTATTAAATTTTGTTTAACACAGTGCTGTATATGGCTCTATATTCATATAGGCGTCCATGCGTGCCCGTCGCTTGTTATTACATAGTTTTATTTTGTTATAAAATAATGTAGTACACCGAGCTCATGTTAAGCTTTCGAAATGTATGGTCATCAACAAGGATATGACGTCAGACGTTGACGAAAATATGATCCAAAGACATAGAAGCCTGGTGATTTCGAATTCCAAACGTAAGTACTTGCAAATGACACAGCCCAACTACATGTACCTATATGCACTAGTAGCGGCAGTATACTTATTTCAGTTGTTTTCCAGCCTAATTTTGTTTTGTTCAAAGGATAAGGAACATACACACTCGTTTTCAATATTTGATGCGCAAGCCAAAAAATTAAAGCCGCATTATCGCCCAACCATACTATCCAAAGACATCTTATCTGCTCAGTGGTGTAGGAAGGTGATTTCCAAACGTAAGTAGGCCTACTTGCAACAGATATTCCCCCAACTATCAATATGCACTTAGACTAGTAGATATAGTATACTTATTTCAGTTGTTTTCCGGCCTAATAAATTGTTTTGTTCAAAGGATAAGGAACATACATGTAGCACTCTATTTTGAATATGTGACACGCAAGCCAAAATTAAAGTCGCATATCGCCTAACCATGTTATCCAAAGACAGTGCTCCACAACTAGTTAACGAAGGTCATGGTATGTGTTATCCTGTCTGTGGGATGTGCATACAAAAGAGCCCTTGCTGCTAATCGGAAAGAGTAGCCTATGTGTAAACATAATTATGGTCCTTGACCATATGTCCGACGCCATATAACCGTAAATAAAATGTGTTTAGTGTGTCATTAAATAAAACATCGGCAGTGTCGTACCGGATATACGTTTTTTTTCATTGGTTCGTATCGATAATTTGATGTAATTTTAGTAAGCGACGCCAGCTTCTCTGATAGCACAGTGCATTTTACTTCATAAACATGTTGGTAATAAATAAAATACCGCACTCGTTTCACTAGATATCATTAATTTTAGAAAACTCATGAACTTCCCAAAGTATCTGACCTCACTTTCGTTCGGTTAGATACCTTTGGGAACTTCATTCGTTTCGTAAAAATGATATCTAGGGAAAACCTGTTTAGTACTCTCTTGCTCACTCTCTTTTCCCCCATCTCCCTCTATCTCATGCATACGTGTCCACACACACACACACACACATACACACTTGACATTGACAACTTACCTTAAGCTTAAAATGTCCAGTACTCATGGCGACTGTCATTTTAGAGTAGGCCTACACGATAGGTTTTATTAGCGAACAAACAAGAGCTTTTTAAAATAATTTTTGTGGTCATATTTTACTGTAGGAAACATGCTAACAATGTAACTTTAAATAAAACAGTAGAGCTAGTGTTGTTGCCTAGTTAGGCCTCGCATTATTGATAATATATACTGTAGTTCAACTCGAACCTTTGATCGTTGTACTCCGTTTTGAATTACGTATGCAACTTTCTATTCCAATCCAATACAATGGAATAAATGAAAGTATAACTTAGTGTGGTTTTAAATTGTTTGCAGCAAACATTCGAGATGGGCAGGCCAGAGAAAAGAAAACAGGAACTGAAAATTGCATCCAAGAGATGTCAATCCCTGGATAAATTCTTTAACAATAAACGACCACGACCAAGAGAAGGGCAAACCCAACAGGCACCACGAGAAGAACGCCCGACTCCTGACGAAAAAAGTAATCCATCAGAATCGCCATCAGGGTCTGCTAGCGAAGGATACAAAGAAGAATCCCAAACCAAGACACCTACTGCAACAATTAACGATATTGGACATATCATTACTGCAACAATGTCAGTACTAGATATTAAAAAAGCAATTGAAGGACTCTCTGATGGAGAAAAATATACACTAATCAAACACCATAGCCAGCCGTCCGAAACATATACATTTCCTATAATATATGTTGGTGGCTGTAACCGCAGTTTTAAACTCAGCTGGTTGAAGGAATATCAATGGTTAGTTTATAGCCAAAAACTCGATGGTGCCTTTTGCATCATGTGTTCACTTTTCTGTATGAATCGAGAAGGGAAAGGGCAATTTGTCAATCGGCCATTTATAAATTGGCAAAAGAAGTCCGAAAAGTGCAAAAGCCACGAAAGCAACGAGTACCACCAAGAGGCAATGCAAATTGCAGACACGTTCATCAAAAGTATTGAAAATCCTAATGCCACTATTCCAATTTTGATGGAAAACAATAGGTCAAAGAACATTGACAAAAACCGAGAAATACTTCGATGCATTGCAGAAGCAATTGTGTATTGTGGCAAGCAAGGTATAGCATTACGTGGGAAGAACGAACACTTGGAGGATGAGAAAACAAACCCGGGAAATTTTCTCTCCTTGATCAAGGTACTGGCTAGGTATTGCTCAACCTTACATGAACATTTAATGGAGCCACAAATGAAATGTGTCACTTACTTGTCACCACAAACACAAAATGAGTTACTCGATGTTATAGGCAATCACATAATTCTCGGTGACCTTGTCCAAGAGATAAAGACAGCACAGTTCTATAGTATCATGGCGGATGAGGTGACATCTCATAACACTGAACAGCTGGCTCTGTGCGTCCGCTTCGTGGATTCAGATGAAAATATTAGGGAGGAGTTCATACAATTTTCAAAAGTGATTCGCACCACGGGTGAATATCTGGCCAATGAGATCATTCACATACTGGAAAACCTTGGTATACCATTGAAAGATATGCGTGGTCAAGGATATGATGGGGCGAGTAACATGTCATCTGGTCGAGTTGGCGTCCAGGCTAAAATCCGAGAGCATGCTCCATTAGCAACATATGTGCACTGTAGTGGCCATTGCTTAAATCTGGTTATAAGTCACGCCTGTAACATACCAGAAGTGCGTAACATGATCGACAAACTTAAGAACTGTTGCCTTTTTTTCCGAAATAGCCCAAAGAGAAATGAACTTCTTGAGTTGATTACAGCGATTAAAGTCGAGAACCAAACAAGGAGAAAAACTTTAATTGATCTCTGTCGGACCCGATGGGCGGAGCGCCAAAATGCCTACCAACACTTTTACCAGTGCTATTTCTTTATTGTTGATGCCCTACAGGTGATCGGCTACAAGATGCATCTTGAAGAATACAATGGTCTACATGAAGGTTTTGCAGAATTGTATTGGGATTGGAAAACACAGACCCGCAGTGATGCGCAGCAGTTGCTCACTGGTATAACAAGTTTTGGCTTTATTATAGTTTTCCTCACAGTCTACCAATATCTCTCACATCTTTCTGGACTTACTGTTCAGCTCCAAAGCTCCTCTCTGGATATTATTCATGCATATAATGCCGTGAACGATATTAAAGATATCTACAAGAAAGAGCGCCATGACGTTGACAGTAATTTCGAATCTGTAATTTTCAAACAGGCAGAGAGAATGGCAGCAAAAGTGGGTGTTGAGCCCAATAAGCCAAGGGTCAGTGGGAGACAGATATACCGTGCCAATAATGCTGCAAGTAGTACTGTACTGGAACACTACAAACTGAACTTGGCAATTCCTTTCTTGGATCATGTGTGTGAAAATTTAAACTCTAAGTTTTCTGGACTGGCTAAAACTGCAATTTCACTGCTAGGACTAGTACCATCTATACTTTGTGAAAACAACATGTCGATTGACGAAATCCTACGTATGTACAACGAGGATCTCCCATCACCCGAGGTGACCGACCTAGAATTGAAACGTTGGAAAATGCGATATGAAAATGTGTCACCTGAGAGGAGACCTTCTACTCCAGCTGCTGCGTTGAAGGATTGTGATGGAACCCATTTTCCTAACATAAAAACTCTTCTCAGGATCGCATGTACTATTCCAGCAACCTCCTGTGAGTGCGAACGAAGTGCAAGTTCATTAAGGCGTTTACATTCATATGCGAGGGCAACGATGGGGCAAGAACGCCTGTCTGCATTGGCACTCTTGCACATTCATTACGATAAGGAGATTGATCTTGACCGTGTCGTGAACGTGTTTGTAC
The DNA here is from genome assembly GCF_016097555.1 of Gigantopelta aegis. NCBI lineage: Eukaryota > Metazoa > Mollusca > Gastropoda > Neomphalida > Peltospiridae > Gigantopelta > Gigantopelta aegis. The sequence goes on from NC_054705.1 coordinate 3,544,624, forward strand.
AATGTCATCCAAGGCGTCTTGAACTCTCATCGATAATTAAACCATAAACCAGTTACGATCTAGTAAGTGGAATTTCTGTGGTTTGTTGTTCGTTTGTATTGTTTCTTTGGGTTTTTTAAAATATATAATTGTAATATATATATATATGTATACGTTGTGTGTGTGTGTGTGTGTGTGTGTGTGTGTGTGTGTGTGTGTGTGTGTGTGTGTATGTGTGTGTGTGTGTGAACAAGGGTCCACTTGGTTCATATCCGAACCCCCCCATGACCAGGTCACGCTACGCCCCTGAGCAGAAAGTTGGAAACCCGCTAGTTTCCATTAGCAACAAGGGCTCTTTTATATGCACTTCCCCACAGTCAGAACAACATACATGTGTGTACGTACATACTTGATTTACCAGTCAGGGGCGGGGCATAGCTCAGTGATAAAGCGCTCGGTCTGTGATGGATCCCCGTCAGTTAACTTACTTTGACGTCTTTCCTTTGATACGCGTGGTACAGCGCTCGCTCGATGCGCGGTCGGTGTGGGATCGATCCCCATCGGTGGGCCCATTGGGCTATTTCTCGTTCCAGCCAGTGCACCACGACTGGTATATCAAAGGCCGTGGTATGTACCACCCTGTCAGTGGGATGGTGCATATAAAAGATCCCTTGATGCTAATCGAAAAGAGTAGCCCATGAAGTGGCGACAGCGGGTTTACTCTCTCAGTATCTATGTGGTCCTTAACCATATGTCTGACGCCATATAACCGTAAATAAACCATTTCTTTCTGTTTTTTCTTTCCACTGACACGGTTGCTAGCTATGTGGCAAAAAAAAAGTCATGTATCGATTTTTTTTCCAACTGTGCGGCTCGAACCGCAAGGGGAATCCATAACATGACGTCATTTTGGGGGTATTACCCATGATTACCCATCTCCCGCATTTGTGTGTTTTATAGCGTCATTTAATTTTCAAGTTTTCGGAGTAGGCATTTTTAGCATTCTTCGTGCAATGGACGAGCAAAAGTTCACATATGAGCAAATGGAAATTTTAATTGACTTGGTAATTTTTACGATGCGGTGGGTTGGTCGGTCCCTTTTACCCACCCCTGCCTACGGACCTGTGATGGCAGTAAAACATAATCGGTCCCGTGTGGCATTCAGAGACGGATCGGGGGGGGGGGGGGGTATGGCAGGGCCCCCTCCCCTAAATTTTGCGACAGTTATAATTTTATTATATATTAATTTTAATTTTTTAACGATTCCCTCCAAACCTCCCCCAAAGTTCATTGCCCCCCCCCCCCCAATGTATTTTGTGGATCCGCCACTGGCATTGTTGTAGACAAAGTAGTAATAAATTGTTGTATTGCCGTTTCCAATAAAACATTATATAATATTGTTAAGAGTGTAGGCTGCTTAGTTTTAAGCCCTGCATGATATCACTAATCGTTGTAATACCTGTTGCATATTACCTGCCTTTCGTTGGCTGAACGAGGCTCATGGAGAACGGTCTTTTTACTTATAAGTGGACCTACAAATACCAAAACATACTCCAGCTTTTCGGTAGACATACGAAAATACTGGTGATCGTTTTCGCTATCAAATAGAAGCTCCCGCGCCGGATAACGGAAAGCATCCTGGTCCAATCTGCTCATTATTTAACATTCCCAAAATCTGTGTCCTTTTCACAGGCGTTAGTTCTCGTCTCCTATAGTGCATCACATCCTCCTACACATTATTTGGTGGAAATAATTTCAGTTTGGTTTAATGTAAGAAGAAAAGTAAGTGTTTTGGAAATAACAAAACAACAACAACTATTGTTGTGTCCAATTTAGAAAAACCATCGGCTCAATGATAAATAATTCGTAGTACATAGTATGAAAAAATAAAGCGTTCCCTGTTGGAAGAACTGGAAGTAATAGTTGAAATCTTCATTTGATCAAATGTTGTCTTTTTTTTTCTGTAGGTGTTTCATTAGTAATGGATTTTCCTCGCTTAACAATGACATGTTTCAATTTGCATATGGCCACTTAATTAATGACGTCACATGGAAGGAACCGTGTCATAAGAGCGCCTCAATGGAAATGTGCTAGCCATGCGCACTCCGAGCTATGCCTTCGATGAGGAAAGACGTGTCGCTCTGCTCTCTCGAGTTGCCCCCCCCCCCCCCCCCCCCACCTGGGGGGACTTATTGCAAGCTACGGCTCTTTGTTAGAGTACCGCGTCGCTTACATTGGCTCACGGGCAACCGTGACTTTGGTGTATGGCGACGCGGTAACGAACACGACGAAGAGAAAGGGAAGAGGAAGGAGGAAGAGGAAACCTGCACCAGGGACGGCTCAGGGGGGACCTAAACTGGCGGCTCAACCGCCAGCGGCGGTCCTGTCTGCGTCGCCGCCCCCACCCCCAGAACCCGATCAACCAGTGCCAGCCGACGCAGATACCTCTGAACAGACTGAGCCAGCGGACCAGTCGACGCCGCTGTTGGACACAGCGATCTGCGAAACTCCACGGCGTGCGTCTCCCGTTCCAACCCCTTTGAGGCGGTCGGCGTCGAGTCCCCCACCCCCGGGGGGCTCCGCCAAGACCCCTATGGATGGCGCTGCTGCGAAGCGGAAGGCCGTTACCCCACCGAGTAGTGACCAGCCAGCCAAGGCCCGGCCTTCCGCGACCGCCCGGGGCAGGGACGCCGCCTGGAGCCTAGCCATCTCCAAGATCAAGGGCCAGTACGCTCGATACTTGGTCGGGGACACCTCGGACACCAGCTCACTGCCGGGAGGCATTCTTGAGGGCAACTTTAAGAAGTTTCCTGACGGAGTTGAGTGTGCCATCCACGCCATGGAACTACGAGACGGGAAGTTTGGACTTGTGGTGACGTCGCGCCGAGATGATCTCTACAGACAGGGAATACTCTTCGAAGACATGGACAACTACACCATCCACAGAGTACTGAAGATCATCGCCAGTGCCCATTACGTCGAGCTAGCTAAGACCTTGCTAGCCCACCGTTGGAGGAAACTGGTGCCACAGTTCAACGCCAAGCACTTCATCTCGTCCCCGTAGTCGCCAACCGTTCCTAGGGCTTAGTTGGACTTTAATTGTGTTTTTTTTTTGTTTTTGGTAAACAGTCCGACGCACTTTATTTTGGCAGCCCGTCTAAATTGCTCAAATCACCTTAAAACCCTTTCGGTCGAGCAGTCTAATTTTGTTCTTTGGACTTAAATTTTTGTCCAGACATGAGTTGTATGAATAAGCTCATTTTGGCTTTAGGTCTTTGACCTAACTACTAAATTCGTATTCCAAATTCCGCCCACCTTAAACTCACACGCCCCCCCCCCCCCCCCCCCCGGACCGGACCATTTAGATCGGACTTTAAACTTTTAGACCTCCGTTCAAAATTATATGTCGAAATTATTCTCTCTTTTTTTAATATTACTAAATAGTCCGATCCTCTCTTCTTTCTCTTATTTATTTTTGGACTGTCCATCTAAAATGCTCCAAATTATATAAATATTCGGCCGAGCAGTCAATTCTTTTTATTTTTGGCTTGTAACTTTTTATTTATTATTATTTTTTTAATTCTATTAACTTTTTTACTAATAGCTATTTTCAAAATTCTGCCCATTTTCAACTCTATCCTCCCCTCATCCCGAGTCAGGCCACCGATCTTATCGGAGGTCGGACTCTGGATGGGCGTGTTCGAAACCCTAGTGGTATATGGACACGTTAAATTGTTATCTATCTATCTATCTAGCCATGCGGGTAGAACCGCTAGGTGGCTAAGCGTGCGATAACCGCACTAATGGAAAGGCAGCCTTACGCGGATGCCCATTTACTAGTACAGCTATAGAAGGAAGGAAGGAAACGGTTTATTTAACGACGCACTCAACACATTTTATTTACGGTTATATGGCGTCGGTACAGCTATAGAAGCTCTGCAGGTTTATACTGTCAGCAGGCCGGTAGGTTGGAGGAGAGCTTATGCCCCGTACCCCTACTCCCACCCTTACTCTATATAAATAAAGATAACAATCTGGCTTGTGCCCCCCTTCCCAACTAGTGACTGTGCCCCTCCACCCCCGCGTCCATCGAAGGTTGTGCCCTCACCACACACACACACACACACACAAAAAAGAGAGAGAAAAAAGATACGGATCCTACGACACCTCTAGAGCATATTTATTAATCATCGGCTTTTGCTAATTCTGATGCATAGTATGCAGAGGAAACCCGCTTCGTTTTTTTTTCTTCTGTTAGCAGCAAAGGATCTATTACCGGTATATATGTACAGATAAAACAACATATAGTACGACTTTTGTTATGCCAGTCGTGCGGCACATGTTGGACAGGGGGAAACCCAACAGGTCCACCGAGGCGGTTTGATCCTACTACCCATACACTTCAAGCAAGCGCTTTTCCGACTGGGCAAAAGTCGGCCGCCTCAAATACACTCCCCCTCCCGATTTCTTCAATTGTTTCACATAGCACGTCCCTCCCTAGTCCGAGGGCACGTAGAAAGTGTGGTTCTTTCTACGTCCGAATATTGTTTGCATACCCTATATATAGCTGATATTCAAAACCTGTGGCACCATGTTTCTCAACCGAAATAGTGCAACAAATGGACACACAAACCAAAAATGTATAACCTACCGTACTCACTAAATCCCGAATGATGTACTTCCATCATTATTAACAAAATAAATCTTTCAACAACAACATAAATTTGCTAATGTTATAGATGGAAACAACTCGCCCAGCACGTTAAGAAAAGTATTGACGTAATGTGCGCCCTGCACTTGTCTCCTCCCCCGTTTTCTCGAATGAACTGTCCGTGCTAGTTACGGACCTTGATTCGCCCCCAGGTCAACAAAACGAATCACAAAACGATCTCATTAGGGAGGCAACGATCGCTCTTTATTTACCAAAATTTTTAGAAAATATTTCAAAGTTCTTTTGTTGTCCCAAATAAACAAACAATCAAACAGATTGGAAAAATAAAATAAAAAGCGGTTGTAGCAGTGGTGAAAGGTGGCCATTGGTATGAGCAGGTGATGAAATTCCTCCTCAGAAATCGAAGTCTCCCTTGAATTTGTTCAAGAATTCACGTTTGTTCCAGCTTCCTCTCTTCTTTGGGAAATCACAGCTGGAATTATAAATAATATAAATAAAAATGTTAGTATCTTGTACCAGCGCTATCATATACTAGAAACTACTAATACTAGAACTATGTATCGAAGATCATTTCAGAGGCCAAGAGTCAATGTTAATTTTTTAATACTCCCAACTTAAAGTATACTGCCCAAGAAGAAGGCAGGAAATGTTTTATTTAACGACGCACTCAACACATTTATTTATGGTTATATGGCGTCGGACATATGGGTAAGGACCTCACAGATATTGAGGGAGCAAACTCGCTGTCGCCACTGCATGGGCTACACTTTTCGATTAGCAGCAAGAGATCTTTTATATGCACCATCTAACAGACAGGATAGTACATACCACGGCCTTTGATATACTAGTTGTGAAGCACTGGCTGGAACGAAAAATAGCCGAATGGACCCTCCGACGGGAATCGATCCTAGACCTATCGCACATCAGGCGAGCGTTGGATATCTTATATCAGTTTTGTCGTATACTAGAAACTATTAATTCTAGAGCTATATCACAGATAAACTTTGAGGTCCATGTTACTTTTGATTTGCTCTGAACTTAAGCGAGCACAGTGAATACGACCATGTCAGTTATTGGTGAGCTATCACGTGACAGGACTTGTTGTAATAAAGTGCTGTTTTTATACCAAACGGTGAATGTCTGCAATTTGATTTGAACTATACACCTGGAAAAATGTTAAGCTCCCTCTCTGCAATTTTTTTCCATGCGGTTTGAACATCTGTGCGCTGGCCCCAAATCTATGACATAAAAACCAGGTCTGGTGCTTATAAAACGTTTAGAGTTTAGACTCGGTATTGTGATACACTCTGAGACTTTAACGTCATGGCAACGCTATACAAACGACATGAGTGTGACGTCATTTTAAAAATGAGTAACAAACACGTCGTCGGCAAGTTTAGCAAGACGTTCCCTGCGTGGGTGTGGATAGTTTTTAGGCATGCTTCTATCAGAGAAATGTGCGAGCACGCCTGTCGTGGACACAACTTCTGACTTCACGAGATAGTTCTATCCAAGACCGTCCGTTTCTTGCACCAGTGTCCGTGCTTGTAAAACTTAAAGTCCAGACTTTAATAAAGTCCTAGACTTTAACGTAATGCTATTTGAATGGCGTTGCCATGACGTTAAAGTCTGGACTTTATTAAAGTCTAGACTTTAAGCTTTATAAGCACGGGGCCAGGACCTGCGATTCTGAATCTTTGGAGGTTTAGACGCAAATCTCTAAGGACGTCACACGCATACAAGTTGCATGGCATTGCCATGGTGTTAAAATGTCAGACTCTATTAGTCTGGAGTCTAGACACAACTATCTAATGACGTCACACACACATACAATATGCATGGCGTTGCCATAGTGTTAACGTCTGACACTATATTAGTCTGGAGTCTAGACACAAATATCTAATGACGTCACACACACATACAATATGCATGGCGTTGCCATAGTGTTAACGTCTGACACTATATTAGTCTGGAGTCTAGACACAAATCTCTGACTAATGACGTGACACGTGCATTGGTGTTAAAGTCTGAGACTCTATGGACCGAATTTACAAAACATGTTTATATATTATTACGCGTGTAACTACTAAAAAAAAACAGGCTTCGTAAATCCGGCCCTATTACTATATTAGTCTTGAGTGTAGACTATAAAATGTTTGTAACCAGAGGGCTAGAACAGTTTCGAATACGCGCTAAGCATTCAGCATTAAAGTCGCACATCCTAGTCTCAACTGTGAAAATGGACACAAAGTTTGGTTAAAGGAAAGGAAGGAAATGTTTTATTTAACGACGCACTCAAAACATTTTATTTACGGTTATATGGCGTCGGACATATGGTTAAGGACCACACAGATATTGAGTGAGGAAACCCGCTGTCGCCACTTCATGGGATACTCTTTTTTTTTTTTATTAGCAGCAAGGGATCTTTTATATGCACCATCCCATAGACAGGATAGCACATAGCACGGCCTTTGATATACCAGTCGTGGTGCACTGGCTGGAACGAGAAATAGCCCAATGGGTCCACAGACGGGAATGGAAAGTTCAGTTAACGTACACCACTGTAACACATCTGGATACATTTGCAATACAGTCAAACAAGATACGGTGACGTTGAAACAGGGAAATACCCTTAAAAAGCAGAGCAGAGCTCGTCTTCATAATCATTACTTCTCAGAGAGACGTGAGTTGCTGTTTTTTTAAATTAAAAAAAATTATTTTCTATATTAAATACACCAGGATTAGCAGGAACACTTCCGATGTACGGAAATTGATATTAAATACACCAGGATTACCAGGAACACTTCCGATGTACGGAAATTGATATTAAATACACCAGGATTACCAGGAACACTTCCGATGCACGGAAATTGATAATCTAAACAATACAATCTAAGTAATGTCTGATTTCAATTCCTAATGTAAAACATACGCCGTAGTGTTTAAAAACTAGGGTCTGTCTCTTTAACGGAAAGATGTAAAACATACGCCGTAGTGTTTAAAAACTAGGGTCTGTCTCTTTAACGGAAAGATGTAAAACATACGCCGTAGTGTTTAAAAACTAGGGTCTGTCTCTTTAACGGAAAGATGTAAAACATACGCCGTAGTGTTTAAAAACTAGGGTCTGTCTCTTTAACGGAAAGATGTAAAACATACGCCGTAGTGTTTAAAAACTAGGGTCTGTCTCTTAACGGAAAGATGTAAAACATACGCCGTAGTGTTTAAAAACTAGGGTCTGTCTGATTAGGGTCTGTCTCTTTAACGGAAAGATGTAAAACATACGCCGTATGTAAAAACTAAACGGAAAGATGTAAAACATACGCCGTAGTGTTTAAAAACTAGGGTCTGTCTCTTTAACGGAAAGATGTAAAACATACGCCGTAGTGTTTAAAAACTAGGGTCTGTCTCTTTAACGGAAAGATGTAAAACATACGCCGTAGTGTTTAAAAACTAGGGTCTGTCTCTTTAACGGAAAGATGTAAAACATACGCCGTAGTGTTTAAAAACTAGGGTCTGTCTCTTTAACGGAAAGATGTAAAACATACGCCGTAGTGTTTAAAAACTAGGGTCTGTCTCTTTAACAGAAAGATGTAAAACGTCGCCATCTGTGTTCTTACGTTGGTGGTTTTCCTCCTTTTTTGCCGCACTCGACGTAACACTCGGCGTACATCTTACAGCACATGTGCTCGTGCTCCATCTGTGACACGCCGTCCCCCAGCTCCACCCTGCTGCACGCGAACCTCTCCCGTAGACAGTCCGTCAGCGAGCACTGACCTTTGACCGACGCGTGCACGGTGGCCAGCACAAGACACGTCATCAAGAAGGCGCTTTCGAACTTCATCACTGTAAAAACAAAAATAGTTCAGCTTTTATTAAGAGGACATGTTTTACTTCATATCTTATTTAGTATTTGAATGTAGACTCAACCAAAAAAGAAAGTATGCATGTAATTAATATTCATTTATGTCATAAACCAGACGACATTCATGGCAGAAATTATAGAATTAGATAACTACACCATTTCGGAGGAGGTGTGTATGCAGTAATTACACAAGTTGCGCACGTGTTTGCTGCTAATGGACCATCACAGTGACCACCCCATGAAAGAAAAATTGCAGACGGAATTGACGATGGCGCGCGGTAAGAATAGGTCTCCTCGCAGGTCGGCCTGGACAGGTGTTGTAGGCTCGCATACGGTTCCTGACTGTCTCAGCATGAATGCGAAATTGTCGGACAAGAATGGTGGCTGCTTGAAACCGGTTCTGGAGAGTGGTGGTTCGGATATACCGGTCCTGCGCAGTCAACATAACTCGTAGAGGGCCGCTCCGAGGGCGGTCATTGGTGGATCCAGTAGGCTGCAAACGATGGTTCAGTCTCTGTATAGTGAATCTGGTTACACCAAAAAGTCTGGTAACGTTAATGACACTGCGTCCAGCATCAAGCATCCCAACTGCTCTCTAACGTCATGTTGTGATAGGCGTGGCATTATCAAACGGTATTTTATAGGCTCTATTTATTGGTTTTTCGAAGGTGTGCACTCATGAGCATACCCTAGTGAAATATCGGGTATATGCATGCCCAACAACTGACCCACCTCAGCTATCTGGGCTGTCTGTCCAGTACGTTAGTGGTTTGTAATAGACGTCGGTGTAGTAGTTTTACATGTTACCAACTGACTCGTAAAATACGCTCTGGGTGGGAGCCGGTACCGGGCTGTGAATCCAGTACTTACGAGTCCTATCATTTCCGATGTCTTAATCACTAGACCACCGAGACCCGTAAATTAGATAAAGAAAGTTAAAGTTTGCTTTGTTTAACGACACAACTAGAGCACATTGATTTATTAATCGTATTAATCATAGGCCATTGGATGTCAAACATTTGGCAAATTTGACATATAGTCATGGAGAGGAAACCCGCTTCTTTTTTCCATTAGCAGCATGGATTTTTTATATGCACCATCCCACAGGATAACACATACCACGGTCTTTGATGTAACAGTCGTAGTGCACTGGCCGGAACGAAACACAGACCAATGGGCCCACCGATGGGAATGGATCCTAGACCGATTGCACATAAGGCGAGCGTTTTACCACTGGGCTACGTCCTGTCCCAGGAAAAGATGTAGGGCCGTAGCTAGGATTTTTTGTTGGGGGGAGGGAGGGGCAGCTGAGTAGTTAATAGTCTAAAACTCCTTAAACAGTTAAGAAGAGAATTTTCTCTTAAGTTTCTATAATGCTTTCCGGATTTTTTCGGGGGGGGGGGGGTTCAATGACATGAGGCGGAATGCCAATGGAACTTTGGGCGATGTTTGGAGGGGTTCGTAAAAAAAAATTAAAATTAAAATTAATATATAATAAATTTATAACTGTCGCAAAATTTAGGGTTTTATTCATTTTAAAGAAGAAGAGTGACTATCCCAGGACACTTCCCCCCAATAGCGTGACGGCCACAAAGAGTGAATAGTCTGCACGCGATTCTCACATCAACAACGGCAAAGATGTCTCCTCTATGACATAACCCGCCATTAAATACAGTCGTATTTTCCACCAATAGATTGGAGCACCCATTAACGTCACAGCAATACGGCAAGTTTGCGCGATGCGTATTACTGTTTTAGTGTGCCAAAACTCGGCTTGGTTTGTCGGTTATGTACTTAATACGGACGCTAGCGGTTTATATGTTTGAGAAAGTACGATAATGAGTTTCAAACAGGAATAGTTAGTGACCCGTTGGACAAGAAAATCGTTTGATGATCATGAAACCTTTCGAATTTAGATTGAATATCAAAGGGTTTTCATTTCAAAACGAAACTTATACGCCGTTTATTTTGATTATTGTTTTTATTACACTTCACGATTGTAAAACGATAGTCGTGTTGTTATCAATGCATATCAGCTATTAGCAAAATAATAGTCGCTTTGTGATCTGTTTTATCTTTTCAATTCCAGGACTTAGAAAGCAAATGTCACTGCTCGCGTCCAACAATCAAGTGTTGCTGTTTTATTTCTTATGTACTTTATTTCTTCTGTATTCGAATTAAATAATGAATATGATACTTAAAAACATTCTGTCGAGCACGGAAGTTGTGGTAGTTAAGGATAAAGATATCGGACCCAATGTTTCAGCTTCTCTTATTCGTCAATAACTTAACGAACTCTTACAAAACAAAGACGAATATATGTTAATATGATGGCCATGCGTCAAACATGTTTATAAACAGTTACACGTATTGAATGCTATATTCGTCTTTGTGTTGTAAAAAGTGTGTTAAGTCATCGACTAATGAAATGATTTTGCACGAATTTTCCCAATCTGATTAAAGTTAGCTCTACTGGGTCTGCCAGTAGATCTAACAGCATCGCATGGACACCCATGTCCAGGTGACATTTCATCTATAAATAACAATTTAAATATCGACCAATTAAACTTCGCCTTTTATAGCGTTATTCGGGAGCATACAAATTCTAAAAATACCGGGCGTTCGTTGGTCTGTTTCAAAATTGAAAAAAAAACGGGGGGGGGGGGGGGGGGGGGGGGGGGGTGCAGTAATAAACTCTGGATTGTATACTAGTATAAAGAGATTTTATCGCTACACCATCACGGGGTTTTTTTCGTCTTGAAACGAATTTTATATAAAATTTTATATTGAAATTATTTTTCGGCATACTTCGTAATTCACCCGAATCATTTCGTATACTCTCGGCATAATCCCGAATGGTTTCAAATTCTTTTTAAATCACTGGCATGATTTTGCAAGTAAGGTTTTGATTGGTCGAATGAAAGGTCAACTGGACATGAACTCCAACGGGCTGCTGTTAGATCCACATGTAATAGTGGAGCTCATTTTAATTAGATTGGAATTTTCCGTGCTCGACAGAATGTTTTTAGGTATTGTGTTCATTATTTAATTCGAATACAGAAAAAAATAAAGTGAACAAAAACTGTGTAAGTATACAACACGGTCTACTTTGATATTTTACGTCTTCTGCGGGTTTTAGCAGGTAGTAGAATATTTCGTTAAAAAAAATAGATATTCGAGAAATAAGAAAATCGCACCAAAATGGCGAGTGACGGACCATGTATCTTTTATATAGTAGGGATAGAAATGTTTGGTATATGTAAATACACGTTAAGTGGCACTAAATGTGTCATGTATGAAGACAGTATGAGCAAAACATTGAGGAAATTTATCAAGTTTACCGATATACAACTTTTTTCTTCTTCTTTTTATTTTTATTTTTATTTTTATTATTCATGTATACTAATCTGTGTCAAGTGCCTGTGCCTAAATCTTATGTCCGACGCCATATAGCCGTAAATAAAATGTGCTGAATGCGTCGTTAAATAAAACAGCTCCTCCCAATAGACGATATTTAATCAAATGTGCTCTAGTGGTGTCGTTAAATAAAACAAACTTTACCAAATACACCCCACGAAACAAAAACGCTAATTGCGAAGTATGCCACTTCCACTTAACGAGTACCTTATAAACCATTACAACAATGGAATACTGGAAACCACTTTATATAACACGCACACATACATACAGTACTTTTCTAGATATTTTAGCACGTTATGAGACTGGCGACAATATTTCTACAGCTCCCGTTACATGAAGAAAATTGGACCTGACAAGTAGTCGTATACACTGTGACGTAGCGTCTAACGATTTACCACGTTTTCACAAATAATTTAACCAGAAACAAGTGACATCGCTTAGGGTAATTACGGTAATGCCAGGTCATCGCTACTAATACGAATATTTGTTCACACGTTAGTATGAAACGCACGCGATCTTTTGTACTTAGATGCAACAGTTACGTTAGATGGCACCTTTTGCGGATGGAATGTTCGTGCCCATTGTCTATATGTCCAATACCGACTCAATAAAATTTCAGCGAAGCTTTACATCTTAATGGAGAAATTTAAGTTAGGAAATAATTTCGTGGGAGGTGAAAAGTGATATTTGAATATTTCATTAAGGTGACCAGCTGTTTATAACCCGCATCGTTGTTGTAGTGGTTAAGCCATCGGACTTAAAGGGACATTCCCGAGTTTGCTCCATTGTACGATGTTTCCGACTAATAAAATATTTCTACGATTAAACTTACGTATTGAATATAGTTTCTTGTTTAGAATATCAGTATATTAGTATATTCAATGTGTTTCTGGTAATCTTAATATTTGTAAGAAGCCCAAACTGGATTGTGTCGTCAAATAATTTCGTACGTACGAACAAATTATATTTTAGGTTATAAAATAAATTTTAACCTAGTACAAATATCAGAACGATCAGAAACACGTTTAATATCCAGTCACTAATATTTTATGCAGAAAAATATATTTGATATGTAATTAAAATCGTTAAAAAGTCGTCTTAATCATTGCAGCAAACTCAGGAATGTCCCTTTAAGTCTGGTAGGTACTGGGCTCTCAGCCCGGCATCTCTCCCACCCAGAGCGAGTTTAACGACTCAGTCATCACTAACAACTAACAACTAACTCACTGTCCTGGACAGATAGCCCAGATAGCTGAGGTGTGTACCCAGACAGACTGGATATACGAAAATAATAATAAATGACCTACTTATGGGAAGGAGGGAAATATTTTATTTAACAACGCACTCAACACATTTTATTTATAGTTATATGGCGTCAGACATTATGGTTAAGTACCACACAGATATTGAGGGAGGAAACCCGCTGTCGTCACTGCATGAGATACTCTTTTCGATTAGCAGCAAGGGACCTTCCTACGCCACTGAGAAATAACAGACGTATATTAAAGCAGCCTACATTCTATACACTTCACCGGTGTCATGGTAAAGCCATCGGACATGAGGCTGGTAGGCACTGGGTTCGCAGCCCGATACCGGCTCCCACCCAGAGCGAGTTTTAACGACCTAATGGGTAGGTTAAGACCACTACACCCTCTACTCTCTCACTAACAACTAACAGCTAACCCGCTGTCTTGGACAAACAGCCCAGATAACTGAAATGTGTACCCAGGACAACGTGCTTGAACCTTAACTGGATAAGCACGAAAATGAGTTCATAAATGAATTAAATATACACTTCGGTCGATTACGTATTCTCCGAAGTTGTTTAAGCGTGAAACACGGAGAGACAGAACGCGCGTTCTCGACGCTACCGTATTACCATATTACCTAACTGATACGGCGATGCTCATAAATACTTCATCTAAACACTCCACGCTTCATTTCAGTAAACAAAAATATATCTGGTAATTATCTCTGTCACTCATTATGCTATCAAGTTAACGAAATGTCGTCAAATATTTATGAAAAGAATTACTTTTCGGCAATTACCGATTTTACGAGTATATAAAATAGCTGCAGGATCAGTCGGGTCATGTGATGCCTAATTGCAATCATTAAGTTTAGTCGATGTGTTGTCGTGGGATTTGTATATTCGGAACAATGCAAATGGTCATTAACAATACATTACAGGTTTTAAGGGGTAATTCCGAATGATGCCAGTTAACTTGAAGTGGTCATGGGTGTTGAATACGAATATCTGATAAGAATCGACTCCGTTCACAGGACTCGAGTACTCAGGCACGGGTCGAGGCTAGTAAGAATCGACTCCGTTCACAGGACTCGAGTACTCAGGCACGGGTCGAGGCTAGTAAGAATCGACTCCGTTCACAGGACTCCAGTACTCAGGCACGGGTCGAGGCTAGTAAGAATCGACTCCGTTCACAGGACTCCAGTACTCAGGCACGGGTCGAGGCTAGTAAGAATCGACTCCGTTCACAGGACTCCAGTACTCGGGCACGGGTCGAGGCTAGTAAGAATCGACTCCGTTCACAGGACTCCAGTACTCAGGCACGGGTCGAGGCTAGTAAGAATCGACTCCGTTCACAGGACTCCAGTACTCGGGCACGGGTCGAGGCTAGTAAGAATCGACTCCGTTCACAGGACTCCAGTACTCGGGCACGGGTCGAGGCTAGTAAGAATCGACTCCGTTCACAGGACTCGAGTACTCGGGCACGGGTCGAGGCTAGTAAGAATCGACTCCGTTCACAGGACTCGAGTACTCGGGCACGGGTCGAGGCTAGTAAGAATCGACTCCGTTCACAGGACTCGAGTACTCAGGCACGGGTCGAGGCTAGTAAGAATCGACTCCGTTCACAGGACTCGAGTACTCAGGCACGGGTCGAGGCTAGTAAGAATCGACTCCGTTCACAGGACTCCAGTACTCGGGCACGGGTCGAGGCTAGTAAGAATCGACTCCGTTCACAGGACTCGAGTACTCAGGCACGGGTCGAGGCTAGTAAGAATCGACTCCGTTCACAGGACTCCAGTACTCGGGCACGGGTCGAGGCTAGTAAGAATCGACTCCGTTCACAGGACTCGAGTACGCGTACAAGTGAGACAATGTAGAACAATTAGTTCAGCAGTATCTTTCAGCAATACAAGTTACACAATTATTTCAGCAGTATCTATCAGCAATACAAGTTACACAATAATTATTTGCTAGTTTCTCTTTTTAATCTGGCCGTTTGTCCTTCTGTCCGTCACAATACTAAACGTATCAACCGGTTTCTTAATGGAATACAATGGCATGATTTGGCATCCATGTTCAGTGCTGGAATTAAGATGCCTAATGCTATTTTACTTTATTCCTTAGTCTCATTATCCTCTAGTGTAAGTGTCGGGTACTCGGGTCCGGGTCGAGTTTGACCCTCGAGTACTCAAGTCCAATATTTTGGACTCATGGAGGCCCTACAAGGAGAGCCAACTGATTTTTTTCTCGTTCCACCCAGATGTTTGACATCCAATAGCCAATGATTAATTAATCAATGTGCTCTAGTGGTGTCGTTGCACAAAGCAAACAAGTGTCCAACTAAGGTTCAAGCACGTTCCCCATGTACACACCGCAACTATCTAGGCCGTCTGTCCAGAACACTGAGTTAGTGGTTAGTATGAGAGAGTTCGGTCTAGTGACCTTACTCCTGCCCATGGAGCTATTAAAGAGACAGACCCTAGATTCAGCCGTTGAAAATGCACACCAAGTTTGATTAATCTACAACCCAGTAACACGTTTGTATAAAGTTATAATAAAGTGAAAATAAGAGTGTGACGCTGAAACGCGGAAATATTCTATGAAAGTAGACTGGAGCTAGTTTCCACAACCGTTACGTCTCCGAGGTACGTGCGCTTTTTTATAATATGAAAACAGAAATGCCATTCATGATATTAGAGATCCAGAAAGAGCAGAAACATGTCAGATGTACGGAATTGAATAATCTAAACAATATAATCTAAGTAATGTTTGATTTAATGACCAAAAAATCGACTCTAATAGTGAAAAATACTCGGTAATGTTTACAAACTAATTAACAGACTGGGCCTAGCATTGCACTTAAATAAAAATAGAAATCCCACACTGATGCCCATTATTATATTACGTTCCAAAAATAGTCTTCCCATTGAAACGGGCAGGTGAGAAAGTGTACCGCTACAAAATAAAATAAAGATATCTAAGTAGTTTTTTTTAATCAGTTGGACTTTCAGCATCGATCATCATTCATTAATTTATGAACATAAGAAGGAAGGAAATGTTTTATTTAACGACGCACTCAACACAGTTTATTTACGGTTATATGGCGTCAGACATATGGTTAAGTACCAAACAAATATTGAGAGAGGAAATCCGCTGTCGCCACTTCATGGGCCACTCTTTTCGATAAGTAGCAAGGGATCTTTTATATGTACCATCCTACAGACAGGATAGTACATACCACGGCCTTTGTTACACCAGTTGTGGAGCACTGGCTGGAACGAGAAAAACCCCAGGATAGCACATACCACGTCCTTTGATATACCAGTCGACAGCGCATCGGTTTAGGATCGATCCCTATCAGTGGGCCCATTGGGCTATTTCTCGCCCCAGCCAGTGCACCACGATTGGTATAACAAAGGCTGTGGTATGTGCTGTCCTGTCTATGGGATGATGCATATAAAAGATCCATTGCTGCTAATCAAAAAGAGTAGGCCATGAAGTGGCGATAGCGGGTTTACTCCCTCAATATCTGTGTGGTCCTTTACCATATGTCCGACGCCATATAACCGTAAATAAAATGTGTTGAGTGCGTCGTTAAATAAACCATTTCTTTCTTTCTTAAGTTCATAAATGAATGAATAATGATCGATGCTGAAATTCCAACCGATTAACAAAATTACTTAGATATCGTTTTCACAAAATTACTTAGATATCGTTTTCACAAAATTACTTAGATATCGTTTTCACAGAACTACTTAGATATCGTTTTCATAAAACTACTTAGATATTGTTTTCACAAAACTACTCAGATATCGTTTTCACAAAACGAGATAACGTTTGTTCCGGTTTATAACCGAATGAAATGGATGCAGTTAGTTTGTACAATCTTATTTTGCTTTGCAATTCTTTTATGTAATACAATTAATTGTGTTTTTTTGTATATTGTCAAAATTTGTACTAACCTTCTGATAATATTGATAATACTGCATGAAAATGCTTGTTTAGTTAATGAATTGTAACACATTTTGTATAATCTAGCTACAATAAATCGGTATGAAATGTAAACATAAATAAATTATTTCACTAAACAATAATAATTTTGTATGTTTCACTGTATTATCAGATATTGTGTGTTCGGAAAGAAAGAAAGAAAGAAATGTTTTATTTAACGACGCACTCAACACATTTTATTTACGGTTATATGGCGTCAGACATATGGTTAAGGACCACACAGATTTTGAGAGGAAACCCGCTGTCGCCACTACATGGGCTAATCTTTCCGATTAGCAGCAAGGGATCTTTTATTTGCGCTTCCCACAGGCAGGATAACACAAACCATGGCCTTTGTTGAACCAGTTATGGATCACTGGTCGGTGCAAGTGGTTTACACCTACCCACTGAGCCTTGCGGAGCACTCACTCAGGGTTTAGAGTCGGTATCTGGATTAAAAATCCCATGCCTCGACTGGGATCCGAACCCAGTACCTACCAGCCTGTAGACCAATGGCCTAACCACGACGTCACCGAGGCCGGTTTGTGTGTTCGGCGTTTTACAAACAAATTGCTACACACATAGTTCTAATGTGCGTTTTATTTTTATTATTATTATTATTATTATTATTATTATTATTATTATTATTATTATTATTATTATTATTATTATTATTAATATTATTTTTTTATTATTTTTTTTATTATTATTTATTCATTTATTTATTTTGTTTTTGTTTTTGTTTTATTTTATTTATTTTATTTGTTTGTTTTGTTTTTGGATGGTGTGTTGTTGTATTTGTTTTGTTTTTTGTTTTTTTGTTTTGGGGTTTTTTAAATGTAGAACTTAGATGCATAATGCAGCGCATTAATTTTACGTCAGAAACCAATAACCTGTTTTCGTTTTATTTACTTTTTATACTTCCGCCACAAAAAAAAAAAATCCCCACAAACTACTAGCATGTTTAAGGCAGTACATTACTTCCTGATATTACAATTTAAATAGTGACGGCAAAGAAGAAATACATGTATTTAATATCGAACAATATTTGCATTCTGTCAAATAGCTACGCCCAGGGTTACAGCCAGTGCGCTTAGAACTGTTGATTGAAAAACGTGTGAAAACGCACTTATTTCAAAAACATAGCCACTGCAGAACAGTTGTGGTGAAAATCCCAGCACGATTTTTTTGGTCTTATCAATGCAGTTTTCAACCGAAATGTCGTATATGTATAATCGCGATGACACAGAAGATGAATTTCATTTAAGATATTTTAATATGCCCATTGTAGTTACATATTCGCTCAAAATATGTTTTTAAAACTCTACTGGGTAAGACCATCTGTTTTTAAATCAATAGAACTACTGTTCGTTCAGAATAAATACAAACTTTGTAACATTGGAAAATATTAAAAGTAAAAAAGTAAAGTTTGTTTTATTTAACGACGCCGCTAGAGCACATTGATTTTTTATCTTATCATCGGCTATTGGACGTCAAACATATGGTCATTCTGACACTGTTTTTAGAGGAAACCCGCTGTCGCCACATAGGCTACTCTTTTTACGACAGGCAGCAAGGGATCTTTTATTTGCGCTTCCCACAGGCAGGATAGCACAAACCATGGCCTTTGTTGAACCAGTTATGGATCACTGGTCGGTGCAAGTGGTTTACACCTACCCACTGAGCCTTGCGGAGCACTCACTCAGGGTTTGGAGTTGGTATCTGGATTAAAAATCCCATGCCTCGACTGGGATCCGAACCCAGTACCTACCAGCCTGTAGACCAAATATTAAAAGTGTTACATACTGCGCTTAAGATCGCAACATGTATAATAACTGTTTCTATTATACAAATACACATTCGCTGGTTTATGTTTTTATATGTTTTGTATAAGTGTATACTAACGGTGAAATAAATCTGACATATTTGTTGTATTGTATTTAGCGAATAATTACACAAATTCCACAAACTGAATTGCCGAATTACATACTTTAAAAACATGGCGCTGCATGAATTTCAAATAAACCAAAACGCATTAAAAAGAGAAGAAAAAAAGTAGACGGAAAAAAGGAAATTATTTGGTTACCATTTCTAATGGGCATGTCCTTTCAATATATAATCTATAAAAAAATTTAAATGAAACAAAATTATTTTTTGGGGACGGAAGAGCCGCTATTGTGCAGTTTTGAAGGATCTCCGTTAAATATGGTAATAAATCAGGCGCGGGTGCAGGGGGAGGTTTTCAGGGGTGAAAACCCCTTCCTGCTCAAGCAAAGGGTTTTTTTCTCTCAATTTCTTACACACCCGTTGATGAGAACAGCATGCGTTATTTTTGATATCACATGGGTTGTATACACACGTACATGTGTTAACAATTTCAAGACATACGACTGGCTGCTCTTAGGTGATGACCAGGTCACCAGTGCCATGCATCCAATGAAAAACAATACGGTGGAAATAGATTACACTGTGACGTATAGCCAACCTGACAATCATGTGTCTTTGACGCGTAAGTTAGCTACAAGTGCAATGGCTGTAAATAACTTTTAGTCGAAAAAGATGTGAAAATTTGCTTAAAACCTGGTTTTTGAGGATATGTAAGAAATAGAATAATACATTCGTGTCCGTTAGATGCCATTTATCTCACAACTCGTTGTTTAAAAACGTATCAAACGTATCATACATTTTAAAACAACTCGTTGTGAGATAAATGGTATCTAACGGCCACTCATGTATTATTCTCTATATAAACAACTTGTTGTAAGATAAATGGTATCTAACGGCCACTCGTGTATTATTATCTATATAAACAACTCGTTGTAAGATAAATGGTATCTAACGGCCACTCGTGTATTATTCTCTATATATTTGCCGGGGAAGCATGACTCGACCCTATAAACTTCGATCGCCGCAGTTTAGACCCTCCCTACTGAAATGCCAGCACACGCGCGTGTACAACTAATTAGCCTGAAATTAGATATTAATAGTAATTCATGTTCATATTACAATACAAAATCCTGTATTGGATTAGTGTTTCCCATCTCTATTAACAGAGATCAGTTTTGGTGAATGTTAATCTGGCAGCTTATATTTAAAAACCTTTATTTATGTTAGAGCTGTTATTTTGCAATATTATATTCATAGATTGCTTGATTATGTTTTACACAAATCTGAAGCTTAGCTACTTTTTTATGGCTTGAGAAAACCCCCAACAAAACCCCCCCAAAACAACATAAAGCAAACAAAAGCATTACAAACGTCAAAATTGGGTGTAATCTAAATTAAATCAGTTGAAGATAATTAACTATGCATTCATTCATTCAATCATTCATTCATTCATTCATTCATTTACCATAGTTTGACACCCAATAGCCGATGTATTTTTCGTGCTGGGGTGTCGTTAAACATCTGTTCCATCTATTGTAGATAATTACTGATTTTGCGTTAACAAGGCATGTTTTAAGTATGTTTTAGTTACAGAGCAGCTTCCCAAGATTTCATCATTTACGTATAGCAATCGGATTAAAATCAGCTCCAGAGGCGGTCTGCCCCGGATCAGGCCCCTGGCTATCCAGAGGCGGTCTGCCCCGGATCAGGCCCCTGGCTATCCAGAGACGGTCTGTCCCAGATCAGGCCCCTGGCTATCCAGAGGCGGACTGTCCCGGATCAGGCCCCTGGCTATCCAGAGGCGGTCTGCCCCGGATCAGGCCCCTGGCTATCCAGAGACGGGACCCGGCACAGACATGCTCGAAACCTTCGTGGTATATGAGCATGGCAAAATTATCCGCTCCGTTCCAGAGGCGGGACGTAGCCCAGTGGTAAAGCGCTTGTTTGGTGCGTCGTCGGTTTGGGATCGATCCCCGTCGGTGGGCCCATTGGCTTATTTTTCTTTCCAGCCAGTGCACCACGACTGGTGTATAAAAGGCCGTGGTATATGCTATCCTGTCTGTTAGATGGTACATATACAAGATCCCTTGCTACTAATGGAACAATGTGGCGGGTTTCCCCTCTAAGACTATATGTTAAATAAAATAGGATATTAATGACATTTTCTTGCTTATACATGTAATATAAATGTGTGTACACCATATGTTTCTTGTATTCCTAATGTTTATTGCATCTTAAACATAATTTTTAAATTACTGAAGGCAAAATCTAGTTTGAGTTGCTAATTTAAATGTTTGGGTCTGGTGTATTTTTTAAATATGTCCACTATCACACATACAAAAGATGATACTGTTCACAGCCTTTGATATACCAGTCGTGAAGCCCTGGCTGGAACGACACATAACTCAATGGGTTGTATGCGTACGGGCTCCCATTTGTTTAGGGTGGAGAAGGGGGAGGGATAGCCTGTTTTTTGCCCCAATTAAACAAAAATGTCCCGAATCTGGGTGACAACGTTTATTCATATTAGCATTACTGCAAAACAGCGATATATGGTTGCAAATGAATCACTACGCATTTTTACATGGATTATAACTAATTTTGCAGGTAAAATGTTCACCCGCCTATCCCTATATGTTTCCAGTTAGTGGTAGAATATACTCTTTATTCTATGTGATCACCCACAACACCCACTCACCCCCATCACGTGTGGGGGGGGGGGGGGGGGGGCACTTGCGCACTCCTAGATTTAGACCTGAAATACTTTTTTTTAACTTATATTCGTCAGTTAAAGTACTGTTAGCTGTACGTATTTAACATATTGGGATTTGCCGTGGTAAATTTTACATGTAGAAAGCAGGAAATTGTATTTTAGGACTCGACTCGAGTCCCTCTTGAAATGCCTCACCAAAGGAGTCAAACCAGAGTTCAGTTTCATTTTAAAACAAAGTCCTTCATCAGGGTTGAAAATTAACATGAAAACCATGGTCGCTAGCACAGCCAGTTGAAGAAAAATCTTACTGGCCCTTCTCAAATTCAACTAGCTCTCCAATTATCACATTGTAATTTAACTGTACCGCCAAAATCAAAAGTAGAATGTTCTTTGTTGAATAATAGCCATGTGTTTGCCGTATATAGTCCGTTTGCGTCAAAGGGAAACCGATGAATTGGCATGTAACTTCATAACGTTAAGTTATGTATAAAGTTAAAATTCATATAAAAACATATTACATGTATTAAGTTTTAAACCCATACCAAGTCAAAGAAAAAAGAAAAAAAGAAATCCAGTATAAATGAAAAACAAGTTTCTCTACAAATTACCATTAAATTAATAAATATATTAAAGTTCATCTTGGATGGCAATCTTTTGTGTATGATTATTATTAATGGTTAGAAAGAAATGTTTTATTTAACGACGCACTCAACACATTTTATTTACGGTTATATGGCGTCAAACATATGGTTAAGGACTACACAGATATTGAGAGAGAAAACCCGCTGTTGCCACTTCATGGCCAACTCTTTCCGATTAGCAGCAAGTGATCTTTTATATGCACCATCCCACAGACAGCGTAGTACATACCACGGCCTTTGATATACCAGTCGTGGTGCACTGGCTGGAACGAGATATAGCCCAATGGGCCCACCGACGGGGATCGATCCCAGACCGATCGCGCATCGAACGAACGCTGTACCACTGGGCTACGCCCCGCACCTATTAATGATTAAGTCTTTTAAATGTATGTTTGAGTAACTCTCTCCTACTACCAATATTTTATATTGAGGGACACTCTCGTTGGAGGGTTTAGCACATGATCTGTGAGTTGGGTTATGGGACGACAGAAAATATAAAAGGTTGGGTTGGGGGGGGGGGGGGGGGGTGGAGGTATGGTTAGGTTAGATCATAATGTTTAACGTGCAAATTCTGAACAAGCTGTTGTAGCGCACGCCTGTCATGGGTGCAGGTGTCAGCCTGGGCCGGCTTCTCCGTCAAGGACAGGAAAAGGCGCTGCCAAGTGTAAGGGAGCACCAGCAGCCCGGCCGCGATCGGTAATGGGCGGAGACAATTTTGATGCTATTGAATTTTGAATATCCCGTAGGATTTTAGTGAAAAAGGTGAAAACTGAGCAAATTTCTTGAAGTAATTTTGGCGCGTTTCGGATCGGTTCATCGAAAGAGAAAGGGGAGCTACTGGTTAATTTTGATTTGATTTTATAACAGTAGGTATGGTTGGAGATCATGCAAAATAGTTTTCACCATTACATTTTAATAAATTAATTACAACTTACTTCACAACGTCTTGATTAAAATTAATTGTAATCAATTTTAGCAAACCCATTGTCTTTTTTTATTATCGTTTTGACGCTTGTAGCAGTTCAAAATGCAATTTCAAGTGCAAAAAAAGAAATATACATACTTCTGGATTTAGTGCTTACTAGTTTTAGACGAACTCTGTTATATATATATATATATATATATTTGTTTTTTCACAGTTTTAAACAAATCAATCTGCAAATTGTATTAAACGGTAGTACAAGCTCAATGAGAATACTTAATAAACAAGCATTGCAAAATGTTCACAAATGTAATTAATATTATTCTGAAAATGAAAATGATATCTAATTGTGCAAGAAGATTATTTTTATTTATTTCATTTAATTTCCTTTGCCTATAGTGTTTCTATCACATTATTCATATGAATCTTATCTTTTTAAAATTTTACTTTCAGTAATAATTATTGTAGTCGTCGATATTGTAATTCAGTTTTATTTGCAATTAGACCAGGGTCTCGTAATTTTGATTACTATTATCCAGTCGTTTTGTGTAAAAAAATTTTATAAATATGCTCTAGTGGTGTCGTTAAGAAAACAAATTTTAAATAACTTTTATATTATGCTATATGATAATGTAACGAAAACCGCTTACCGGTTGTATTCTTAAAGTCGTTGAGAAATAACTTGTTGGTTGTTTGTGGATCTTTGTGGCTGTTTGCTCTTCACCAGACGACGGTTGTTGATGGTTCTAGGCGGGTCTTGATGATGTTCTATCGAGCCTTTCTCAGAGTATGGCGCGCACGATGTCATGCTTATATAGTAGCGGCAACGGGATTGGTCGATCAATTCCTTCTCAAATGGCAATGGCGGACTGGCTGAGCAAAACGCGTTGGCAGACAGTTTTTGTTCATGGTTAATTCATAAGTTACATGATGGAGGCGTTACTAACTATTTAATGTTGGCGTGCGCTGGCTCTTGCTAAAACTTTTGTTTGCTAGAATCTCTGTATTTTCTTCTGGATTTAATGGGCGAGATATGGACTAAATATTGGTATGCGTGGGAGGTTACCAATGTGGTGATATATTTGTATATTTCCATCACGGTGTTGAAATCATTTTAATATTTATTTATTTTGTATATTTATTGCAATGACCCACTACATATTGGGGTGGGGGAGTCGGTCAGAGGGTGGGAGGTAGCCCAGTGGTACGGCGTTCGCTTGATGCGCGGTCGGTCTGGGATTGATTCCTGTCGATGAGCCAGTTCGACTATTTCTAGCTCTAGCCAGTGCACCACGACTGGTATATCAAGGGCCGTGGTATGTGCTATCCTGTCTGTGGGATAGTGCATATAAAATGTCGCGAGTTTCCTCTCTAAGACTGTATGTCAAAATTACCAAATGTTTGACATCCAATAACCGATGATTAATAAATTAATGTGCTCTAGTGGTGTCGTTAAACAAAACAAACTTTTTTTTAAGTCGATCATTGGAACTAGAAGATATTTTATCCCTTTAAATTTATATTAATTTAAAACCTTAAACGCAACAGTAATATTTTGTATTAATTTATCCGTCATATATCAATGCAAGACAGACAAACAGACATATTCAATACATGCATGTTCATTAAAAACCTGGAGAGCTTTAAGTAAATAAAGAATACTACATGAGTGTCATTTGGATACCATTTATCTTACAGCGAGTTGTTTTAAAACGTATCTAATGAGCGAAAGCGAGTTGCATACATTTCTATAATCGAGTTGTAAGATAAATGGTGTGTAAAGGCTCATCCAGACTGCGTGCGTCGCGTGCGTGCGGTCGTGCTAAAACAAACAGAAAAACATAAGTTTCAATGAGAGCGTCGACACTGGATGCGAGCGTCTGCAAACCGCGTGCGGCCAACAACAATGATAAATTCGTATATGGTTTATATAGTACCTAAACTCCAAGCCGCAGACGCACGCACGCCTCGCATCCAGTCTTTATGAGTCTTAACGGACACAAATGTGGTATTCTATTTCTTATACATCCTTAAAAAAAACAGTTTTAAAAATTTAATTTAAACGTCTTTTCCAACTAAGCCCTATTTACGGCCCTAGCTTTTGTAGTTAACTTATGCGACAGACAAATACATTTCAGATCAACTTACTCAATTGTGCGGGTTTTTCTCTCTCCATTGGATGGTATGGCATTGGTGAGCTGGTCATCACCTAGAATCAATCAGTCGTGTGTGTTTAAATTACCATCTCAATGTTTAAAAGAACCAACATTATTGGTTTTCAATATAGAACCCTACATAACACCTAGTAACACTTTTCTTTATAAAATTAAATATATAGAATCAAATATTTGTGAGTTTTGCCATGCACAGCCAGAAATATTGGAACATTTGTTCTATGACTGTTCTAAAAGAAAGAAAGAAATGTTTTATTTAACGACGCACTCAACACATTTTATTTACGGTTATATGGCGTCAGACATATGGTTAAGGACCACACAGATTTTGAGAGGAAACCAGCTGTCGCCACTTCATGGGCTACTCTTTCCGATTAGCAGAAAGGGATCTCTTATTTGCGCTTCCCACAGGCAGGATAGCACAAACCATGGCCTTTGTTGAACCAGTTATGGATCACTGGTCGGTGCAAGTGGTTTACACCTACCCATTGAGCCTAGCGGAGCACTCACTTAGGGTTTGGAGTCGGTATCTGAATAAAAAATCCCATGCCTCGACTGGGATCCGAACCCAGTACCTACCAGCCTGTTGACTGATGGCCTAACCACGACGCCACCGAGGTCGGTCATGACTGTTCTAAAGTCTTAGATATATTATGGAAAGAAATTGAACAGTGGAGTCAGGACAAAAGTGAACACATACAATTTGATAAACAGACAGGTTTGTTTGGAATCATTGGTCATTGGCTCATCGACGCACTCAGCACATTTTATTTACGGTTATATGGCGTCGGACATCTGGTTAAGGACCACACAGATAGTGAGGAAGGAAATCCGCTGTCGCCACTTAAAGTAAAATGCAAAAACAGGAACCTAACGTATATGCTCTTTTAAATTTTTATAAAGATAAAATACAAATTGAAAAATGTATACTATATAAAAAGTGTCAATTCAAAGAACTATTAGGCATCTTGGTCCAAATTCCTAGAAACAAGGCATGTCAATACATGTATATTGTTCTAGATAAACTTCTGACAACACGAAATACACCAACGTCTATCTCTAAGATTATTCTGTTTTGTCCTTTCATTTTCTCTCTTTTTTCCTTTCTTCCATTCTTCAACTCTCTTTTATTTCCAGCTTTACTGTTATCCTACTGTTTTTACTATATATATATATATATATATATATATATATATATATATATATATATATATATATATATATATATATATATTTATATATAATTCATATTTCATATATAATTCATAATTCATAATTCATATATAATTCATATTTTCTAGAATCATTTGTAATCATACTGTAATGTAATGATATCAGGGCACCATTCCTGACACTATCATATATGTTTCTGAAGTAATAAACTTGTTAAAAAAAAAAAAAAAAATACTTAAATACAAAAAATTTCACACGCGTTAAACTCTTTAATAACTTTTAAAAATGCAAGTATATAATGAACGCGTACATGAAACTTGGCATATTTTGTATAAAAATCCTGTTTTCGAAAATTGATATTGGATACTCTGTTATCGAGGGAGCGACAAACCCGTTACAGTCCCCGTGATACGACGTGTGTGGTTAAATATTATACAAACATGATAGAAACATGCTTAAAGATTCGTATTGATTTTATTATACAAACATGATAGAAACATGCTTAAAGATTCGTATTGATTTTATTATACAAACATGATAGAAACATGCTTAAAGATTCGTATTGATTTTATTAGACAAACATGATAGAAACATGCTTAAAGATTCGTATTGATTTTATTATACAAACATGATAGAAACATGCTTAAAGATTCGTATTGATTTTTCAAAACCTTTACGTCCAGTGCATACAAATACCGTGATGTAATTAGCTAGAATAGCTAGTGTTAAATACCGTGATGTAATTAGCTAGAATAGCTAGTGTTAAATACCGTGATGTAATTAGCTAGAATAGCTAGTGTTAAATACTGTGATGTAATTAGCTAGAATAGCTAGTGTTAAATACCGTGATGTAATTAGCTAGAATAGCTAGTGTTAAATACCGTGATGTAATTAGCTAGAATAGCTAGTGTTAAATACCGTGATGTAATTAGCTAGAATAGCTAGTGTTAAATACCGTGATGTAATTAGCTAGAATAGCTAGTATTAAATACCGTGATGTAATTAGCTAGAATAGCTAGTATTAAATACCGTGATGTAATTAGCTAGAATAGCTAGTATTAAATACCGTGATGTAATTAGCTAGAATAGCTAGTATTAAATTTTAAAGAGTAATAACAAGACAGACGGACAAACGATTTAGATGCATTTTGTTCCAAAACAAGATCCATTAACTTGGAAATCCTACTGACGGATCCACAATCCGGAGTCCCGTGACAACCTAACCCCCTGCCTGTTTGAAGTGCCTTTTCAATGACTTTAAAAATATTTTTGTCCACGATGCACAACAATAAATTGTCCTGAACCAGTCACCGACATTGTAGGGGGTGGGGGGCAACCACACTGTCTACGATCGAGTCATGTTAAGGGAGGCATAAAAATACATAAGATGGTGAGAGAAAAAAGAAATGTGGTTGGAGAAGCCATGGTCCCCACCCCTCCCTCTCTGGCTATACCAGTGCAAACAGTACAGCAAGGGTTTTTTGTGAGAAGATCTACTAATAACTCGTTGATGTTAAAGTTTGTTTTGTTTAACGACACCACTCGAGCACATTGATATATTAATCATCGGCGAATGATGTGAAACATTTTGTAATTCTGACCTACAGTCTTAGAGACGAAACCTGGTACCTTTTTCCCCATCAGTAGCAAGGCATCTTTTATTGTCATGCATCACCCCACAAAGACAGGATAGCACATACCACGTCCTTTCATATACCAGTCGTGGACCACTGGCTGAAACGAGCAATAGCCCACTGGGTTCACCGACGGGGATCGATCCTAGATTGACCGCGCATCAGGCGAGCGCTTTTCCACTGGGCTACGTCCCGCCTCCCTCAGTGACGTATGCTCCACTTTGTCGTGCGCCGTTACGAGCTAACACATTGTTCCATATGATCACGTGTTCGTACAGAAATATCAACACGGGTAGTCATTACTGAATAATGAAAAATGCTACTTTTAGTGTTCTATATGATTGTGTTGAAGATTAGAAAGATCGTGTTAGGTGTTGCAGAATTATTGACTGGGGGCGGGGGGGGGGGGGGGGGGGGGGGGGCGGGACGTAGCCCAGTGGTAAAGCGCTCGCTCGCTTTGCGGTCGGTGTGAGATCGATCCCCGTCGGTGGGCTCATTGGGCTATTTCTCGTTCCAGCCAGTGCACCACCACTGGTATATCAAAGGCCGTGGTATGTACTACCCTGTCTGTGGGATGGTGCATATAAAAGATCCCTTGCTGCTAATCGATAAGAGTAGCCCATGAAGTGGCCACAGCGGGTTTCCTCTCTCAATATCTGTGTGGTCCTAAACCATATGTCCGACGCCATATAACCGTAAACAAAATGTGTTGAGTGCGTCGTTAAATAAAACATTTCCTTCCTTCCTGCTATTGACTGAAAATACTTACCTGTCATTAAGCAAAGACTTGTGTGGAGCGGATAATTTTGCCATGCTCATATACCACGAAGGTTTCGAGCATGTCCGTCCCGGGTCCCGTCTCTGGATAGCCAGGGGCCTGATCCGGGACAGACCGCCTCTGGATAGCCTGGGGCCTGATCCGGGACAGACCGCCTCTGGATAGCCAGGGGCCTGATCCGGGACAGACCGTCTCTGGATAGCCAGGGGCCTGATCCGGGACAGACCGTCTCTGGATAGCCAGGGGCCTGATCCGGGACAGACCGTCTCTGGATAGCCAGGGGCCTGATCCGGGACAGACCGTCTCTGGATAGCCAGGGGCCTGATCTGGGAATTAAGACTGTGTGCTAAACCAAGGGAAACAAGATAATCGAGGTAAAATCTGTGATTAATGTAGATAACCAGGCTAGACAAGACAAGACAAAGATATTTACGTGCACATTCAGAGCAAGCTGTTGTAGCACACGCCTATCCTGGCCACAGGGACCGGCCTTGGCCGGTTCCCTCTGTCCAGGACAGGAAAGGGTTGGGGGGAGGGTTGTAGAGAGGGAACTCTTGCACTGGCAAGTGCAAGGGAGCACCAGCAGTCCAATGTTGGTGACAGGCGGGGGGTATTTGGTGCTATGGAATTTTGAAAGTCCCGTAGGATTATGTCAAAGAGGAAGAGGTGCGCGTTTTACATGAAGGAAATTTGGCGCAATTTTGATGGTCTAAGAAAAGAGACGTATTTGTTTAACTGAGGGGGAAAAAGGCCTACTGTTTTTATTTTTAATGAATTACTCGTCGCGCTACAAATTTGAGACAGTTTTATTAAATATATTATGTTGAATGCATCGTTATTTCACATAACATACTGTAATTTTATTGTCTACGTGTATATCACAGTTTACTCATATTGTACTGATCAGCATTGTATATAGATCAGCATTGTATATAGATCAGCACTGTATATAGATCAGCACTGTATATAGATCATCACTGTATATAGATCAGCATTGTATATAGATCAAAGTCAATAAAGAATTGAAATCAATTAAGCACGAATCGGGATCTAGCTCCGATGGTAGAGCAACAAAATGGCGACAAAATGGGCCGTAACACCGCTCGTCCGATATGATTGGCTCGTACTATCGAAACTTCACGATGTACCTATTTTTTAAAATCTCCATCCCAACCAGTGACCCACGACGGGTATATCAAAGATGTGGTATGTGCTGTCCTGTCTGTGTGTGAAAGTGCATATAAAATAGCCCTTGTTGATAATGGGAACATGTACTGGATTTCCTCTTTACAAGATTACGAGTCAGAATTAACAAATGTTTCACATCCAGTAGCCGATGATTACTAAACCAAGATGATCTGGTGGTGTCGTTAAACAAAACAAACTTTCAATGAAAAACACATTCGAACGGACGGACGGCCTAACAGACTAGAGTGGGGGCTTTCCTCGTTCCAACCAGTGCACCACAACTGGTCAAAGGCTGTGTTATGTACTTTCCTTTCTCTGGGAAAGTGTATATAAAAGATTCCTTACTGCTAATTAATCAATGTGCTCTAATGGTGTCGTTAAACAACAGAAACTTTAACTGTCTTGTGCAGTGATACGACTTGCTATATGAACGATGTTTGTTTGTTTTTGTTGTTGTTGTTTTGTTGTTGTTGTTTGTTTGTTTGTTTGGGGTTGTTTTGGGGGGGGGGGGTTGACACCAAAAACACATTTCATAAAAAAATAATGTGTTGAAGTAACCGTAACCATTTCTCTTCTTTCATTTCTAGAATCCTATGTCGTAGTTTTTAAGAATTTTATACTCAGTATAAAATAAAACTCATGAATATTCATAACACAATATACATCGCTGACGATCACAAACACCACTGGCCTTTAACCTTTGCCGGCTCTGAACGCCGAACAATCCTGTTACGTGTGTAAATTAGGAGGAATTTACCAACAGAAGAAGAAAATGCAGTACGTAAGCGCGATGGGGTGATAACTCTAAAGCCATTACGAGCGACCTCTGATTTCTAGGGAAGCAGTATCCATCTTTTTAATCGAATATGAGGTGGAAAGTCGGTTTTCCCGGGAGAATTGAAATTATATGCAAATAACGCGATTCGGAACTGTAGTCTAAATATGTTGTAATTGTGTTATAAAGCCCAAGTGTGGCCTCACGTAAATCAAAACAATTCCAAAGGATATTCATCTCTTTTTGCAACCGTGTCTAAATTCACTGCAATTTATTCCGCGTTCAGATGACGCAATGTCTCTTTAACGATACAAAATGCTTGCTAGACTGGTTTTTGCCCGTTTGATGTTTTAAAAAATGTGATAAGACTAAAACCAGTCAAATTGTTTGCAAGCATTTGTGACTACTTTTGTACTGAACGCGGACTAGATTGTACGTAAAAGAAAATTGTCTTTTGTGTGACATTTACTTTATACTGCTTAAAAGCTTTTACTATCAACCCTTATTTCCGTTAAAGAAAATAAACACTGATAAATGTAATAAAATCATGTTTGTATTTCAAATGTCTTATCCTAGGGACGGTAGTCCTACAGACACAGTAGAAAGGATTATCATCCTGGGGACGGTAGTCCTACAGACACAGTAGAAAGGATTATCATCCTGGGAAGTGGTAGTCCTACAGACACAGTAGAAATGATTATCATCCTGGGGAGTGGTAGTCCTACAGACACAGTAGAACAGGATTATCATCCTAGGGACGGTAGTCCTACAGACACAGTAGAAAGGATTATTATCTTGGGGAGTGGTAGTCCTACAGATACAGTAGAAAGGATTATCATCCTGGGGAGTGGTAGTCCTACAGACACAGTAGAAAGGATTATCATCCTAGGGACGGTAGTCCTACAGACACAGTAGAAAGGATTATCATCCTGGGGAGTGGTAGTCCTACAGACACAGTAGAAAGGATTATCATCCTAGGGACGGTAGTCCTACAGACACAGTAGAAAGGATTATCATCCTGGGGAGTGGTAGTCCTACAGACACAGTAGAAAGGATTATCATCCTGGGGAGTGGTAGTCCTACAGACACAGTAGAAAGGATTATCATCCTGGGGAGTGGTAGTCCTACAGACACAGTAGAAATGATTGTCATCCTGGGAAGTGGTAGTCCTACAGACACAGTAGAAAGGATTATCATCCTGGGGAGTGGTAGTCCTACAGACACAGTAGAAAGGATTATCATCCTGGGGAGTGGTAGTCCTACAGACACAGTAGAAAGGATTATCATCCTGGGGAGTGGTAGTCCTACAGACACAGTAGAAAGGATTATCATCCTGGGGAGTGGTAGTCCTACAGACAGTAGAAATGATTATCATCCTGGGAAGTGGTAGTCCTATAGATACAGTAGAAATGATTATCATCCTGGGAAGTGGTAGTCCTACAGACACCGAAAGGATTATCATCCTGGGGGTGGTAGTCCTACAGATACAGTAGAAAGGATTATCATCCTGGGAGTGGTAGTCCTACAGACAATAGAAATGATTGTCATCCTGGGGAGTGGTAGTCCTACAGAGTAGTTCTAGCATTATAATCCTAGTGGTGGCAGTCCTACGATTTAGAAAGACTATCATCCTGGGGAATGGCAGTGGAAATCCTACAGATAAAGAAGGCAGGACATATTGACCTGGAGTTGGCAGTCCTACAGACAGGGCAGAAAGGATGACAGTCCTCGTGCAGAGGGCGCTCCTGTCAGTGATTCACTGGAGCAGTGACGACTTCGTCACACGAATCCTTGGAGGTCTGGCCCTGTCTAAAAACACGAATCTGAATGTGGCAACGGTTGGTTTTTAGTCTTCTCTTTTTGTCATTCTGATTTGCATGTGTGCATATCGTGTCGTGTTTATTAGATTGCCCAGTGTATTCTCCGCGCTTTAGTCAGACGCGTGGACACTTGGCTGACATCTTGTGGTGACGATCATTTCCCCGGTGACCAGTCTATAATCAGAAGGAAAGCTGAACACGAAGACGTTCTGTCCTGAAAAATGTTAAAGGGACACACCCTAGTTTCCGCCCGTGAAAATTGGCACTAAGTTTTGTTAATCTACAAACCTGTAACACATTTGGATAAAGTTACAATTGAGTGAAACATGAGTCTGTGACTTTGAAATGGTGAAATACCCTCTAACAAATAGACTAAAATTCACATCCATATCTGTTATTTCTCAGACGCACGTGCGTTTTTTAAAAATATGATAAATGCATTTCGTGATATTAAAAACACCATGATCAAAAACATGACCAAAAACACTTCGAATGTACGGAAATGGATAATCTAAACAATAAAATCTAAGTAAGTGTGATGCAATATTAGTAAAAACTATGCCTTAGTGTTTAAAAACTAGGGTATGTCCCTCTTAGACCGGTGTCACTACAGCACAGTGCAGGCGCGTGTCAAGGAATGATGCAAGAGGGAGGGGTTGTCTAGACTGTGGAGAGCGAAGTTTATAATGGGGGTTGAGTCATACTTCCCCGGAAATCAGATTGAAAAAATTATAGCTTGAGCGGGGGGGGGGGGGGGGGTGTGTGTGGGGGGGGGGGTTGATGGTCACGCCTCCCCCACACCTCCCCTTGTACAGGAAGGAAAGGTGACAACTATTAATTTGCGTTTCAACTGGGGGCTACGCATACTCTGGTTATCTCAGCTATAGAAATGCAGTGTCGCTTGTAGCTAGTTGAATTAATGGTGTGGATTAGTGCAAGCAGTATAGTATAGGACGGACAGCCGAACTTGCAGCTAGTTGAATTAATGGTGTGGATTAGTGCAAGCAGTATAGTATAGGACGGACAGCCGAACTTGTAGCTAGTTGAATTAATGGTGTGGATTAGTGCAAGCAGTATAGTATAGGACGGACAGCCGAACTTGCAGCTAGTTGAATTAATGGTGTGGATTAGTGCAAGCAGTATAGTATAGGACGGACAGCCGAACTTGCAGCTAGTTGAATTAATGGTGTGGATTAGTGCAAGCAGTATAGTATAGGACGGACAGCCGAGCTTGCAGCTAGTTGAATTAATGGTGTGGATTAGTGCAAGCAGTATAGTATAGGACGGACGACAGCCGAACTTGTAGCTAGTTGAATTAATGGTGTGGATTAGTGCAAGCAGTATAGTATAGGACGGACAGCCGAACTTGTAGCTAGTTGAATTAATGGTGTGGATTAGTGCAAGCAGTATAGTATAGGACGGACAGCCGAACTTGTAGCTAGTTGAATTAATGGTGTGGATTAGTGCAAGCAGTATAGTATAGGACGGACAGCCGAACTTGTAGCTAGTTGAATTAATGGTGTGGATTAGTGCAAGCAGTATAGTATAGGACGGACAGCCGAACTTGTAGCTAGTTGAATTAATGGTGTGGATTAGTGCAAGCAGTATAGTATAGGACGGACAGCCGAACTTGTAGCTAGTTGAATTAATGGTGTGGATTAGTGCAAGCAGTATAGTATAGGACGGACAGCCGACCTTGTAGCTAGTTGAATTAATGGTGTGGATTAGTGCAAGCAGTATAGTATAGGACGGACAGCCGAACTTGTAGCTAGTTGAATTAATGGTGTGGATTAGTGCAAGCAGTATAGTATAGGACGGACAGCCGAACTTGTAGCTAGTTGAATTAATGGTGTGGATTAGTGCAAGCAGTATAGTATAGGACGGACAGCCGAACTTGTAGCTAGTTGAATTAATGGTGTGGATTAGTGCAAGCAGTATAGTATAGGACGGACACCGAACTTGTAGCTAGTTGAATTAATGGTGTGGATTAGTGCAAGCAGTATAGTATAGGACGGACAGCCGAACTTGTAGCTAGTTGAATTAATGGTGTGGATTAGTGCAAGCAGTATAGTATAGGACGGACAGCCGAACTTGTAGCTAGTTGAATTAATGGTGTGGATTAGTGCAAGCAGTATAGTATAGGACGGACAGCCGAACTTGTAGCTAGTTGAATTAATGGTGTGGATTAGTGCAAGCAGTATAGTATAGGACGGACAGCCGAACTTGTAGCTTTAATTTGTCTTCGAGACTTTCTTCCATACAGGGCGTGATTTAGCCCAGTCGGTTGACGGCTCATTTGAGGTGCTTGCGTCGCAGGATTCGAATCGCCTCGGTGGATTCATTCAACCGATTGGGTTTTTTCTTGTCCATCCAGTGCATAACAACTGGTCAAAAGTCGTGGTATGTGCTTTCCTGTCTGTGGGGGAAGTGCATATAAAGGATCCCTTGCTACTAATGGAAAAATGTAGCGGGTTTCCTCTGATGACTATATGTCAGAATTACCAAATGTAGCGGGTTTCCTCTGATGACTATATGTCAGAATTACCAAATGTAGCGGGTTTCCTCTGATGACTATATGTCAGAATTACCAAATGTAGCGGGTTTCCTCTGATGACTATATGTCAGAATTACCAAATGTAGCGGGTTTCCTCTGATGACTATATGTCAGAATTACCAAATATAGCGGGTTTCCTCTGATGACTATATGTCAGAATTACCAAATGTAGCGGGTTTCCTCTGATGACTATATGTCAGAATTACCAACGTTTGGACATCCAATAGTCGATGATTAGTAAATCAATGTGCTCCAGTGGTGTCGTTAAACAAAACAAACTTTAAAAAAATTTCAATACACTTAGGCTCACTGGCGTAGCCAGGATTTTATATTGGGGGGACCCACTATTGGGGGGGGGGGGTCAACCCACACTATATATGTATGTATGTATGTATGTATGTATGTATGTATGTATGTATGTATTGATGTATGAATATCTATATATTGTCGAGGTTGACTGTTACATACATAGATATTTACGTACTGGCGCAGGGAATCATTAAATCCTTTCTAGCCTCAAAAATTGTCCCATGCTGTTGCTGGGACTCGAACCTGTGGCACCGAATCGCCCGCAAATTGCAGACTAACCACGATGCATTCTGACCTATCCAGACATCCATGTATGTATGTATGTATGTATGGTATGTATGTATGTATGTATATGTGTATATATGTGTGTGTGTGTGTGTGTGTGTGTGTGTGTGTGTGTGTGTGTGTGTGTGTGTGTGTGTGTGTATGTATGTATGTATAGATGTATGCTTTTATAACATTTAATACAGTAAAAAAAAACCTAACGTTTTATTAGGAGGTATATGACCCGTGCCCCGCCCCCTCCCCTGGCTACGCCACTGCTTAGGCCGTCAGGAGACATCATATGACGACTATTTATGTACAAATGTACTACCACTGGATTGGTGTCGGCATGGACAGACGTCGGTATTTTCCGTACACTGCGTCAGTTACCGACAAGGAGGGAGACGTAGCCCAGTGATCAAGCGCTCGCCTGATGCGTGGTCCGTCTAGGATCTACCAGTCGTGGTATGTCCTATCTTGTCTGTGGGATGGTGCATATAAAAGATCCCTTGCTACTAATGAAACACAAATATAGCGGGTTTCCTCTCTAACACTATATGTAAAAATGTCCAAATGTTTCGCATCCAATACCTGATTGGGGCGGAACGTAGCCCAGTGGTAAAGCGCTCGCTTGATGCACGGTCGGTTTAAGATCGATCCGCGTCGGTGGCCTCATTGGGCTATTTCTCGTTCCAGCCAGTGCCCCACAACTGGTGTAACAAAGGCCGTGGTATGAACTACCCTATTTATGGGACGGTGCATATAAAAGATCCCTTGCTGCTAATCGAAAAGAGAAGCCCATGAAGTGGCGACAGCAGGTTTCCTCTCTCGATATCTGTGTGGTCCTTAACCATATGTCCGACGCCATATAACCGCAAATAAAAATGTGTCGAGTGCGTCGTTAAATAAACCATTTACAATACACAATGATAAATAAATCAATGTGCTCTTGTGGTGTCTTTAAACAGAATAAACTTTAACTTTTTAACACTTGTCGACAATGACGTAACAACCAAAACTACACATCGATTTCACTTGTTTGGTTGGTCCCATCTTTGTTTGATTTAAAGTACTAGTGCTGAATATAGCTATACATCTATATTAAAAAAAAATAATAATAATAATAAAAAAAATAATATAAAAAAGCATACATTATAATGTACGCCTGGATGAACCAATGAGTTGACATTTTGACTGGCAACTGACCAATCAAATGAGTCAAATCGTTCATAATGGCATACTTCCGGCTTGTTTCCGGAAGTAGAAGCAAAAGCTCAAAATTGTAAAAGGAAAAATAACTGTCATAAATACCAAATACGCTACGACCAAACTATATATGTGCTATACTATTGTTCATGACGTTACCTTAGTTACGATATGTTTATCACAGTTAATGACCATTAGAATTCATAACAAATGGGGGCGTCGTTAACGTTTTCGCAAGATAACATACATCGAAAGACATTACACGGGGAATGAAGCGATCTCCACGAAAATGGATTATGTCCGGCTAACATAATGGCGGAAATCGATTACCAAAAGGCGTCTTTCTGTTTGGAGCTGCTTGGCCGGGACGATTTTTAAAATAGTTCACTTACCATCCTGTGGAACCAGAGATGATAATAGCCCGTGCATGACTTCTTTTATGTTGTCATTGTCATTCTTTTAACAGCAAACGACGAAAGTGCACAGAGGGTGGATATATAAAACTCGTGCTGATTGTTTACAAACGATAATAAAATTACTATTTTTGTAATCGATGGAGAAATGTTGGAATGATTTAACACTTTCAGAGCAACACGTTTATTAATATTGTTTTTAGACCTATGTGTGGTATGGCGGTGGTTTTATTATTTTAAAGTCACTGACTTTACTTTCAGATGTAAAGTTAACGATAGCAGGTCCGAAGGAACGATGTTTGGGAGGTGTGGGGGTGGGGTGGGGTGGGGTGGTTACGATCTCTACTGGAGGGAACCACAATCTCTAGTAGAAGGCTCAAGCCACATTTGTATCTACATTCATAGAGTAGGACAGAAACAAAATGAAACCTTTTTTAAAAAACAATTAACGATAGCAGGCGTGTATGAACGATGTTTGGAGTGGGAGAGGAGCCACGATATCAAATGGAATCCAAGCCACATTTTTATCGATACGACAGAAAGGGTACATTTGATTCCTCAAGTGGGTTCCCCCTAGACAGTCGCATAGGCAGGTGGGCCACAGGGTCATGCCCTCCCCCCCCCCCCAAAAAAAAAAAAAAAATTAAAATTAAAATTAAATAAACATTAATAATAATAATAAAAAAAATAATAATAATAAATAAATAAATAAAATCTGTTTTATAAAATCACACATATATATATATACGTACCACCCACCCAATATGGTCCCCCCCCCTCCTCCCCCCCTGTGGGGTGTTGCATATAAAAGATCTCTTGCTGCCAATCGAAAAGAGTGGCCCATGAAGTGGCGACAGCGGGTTTCCTCTCTCACTATCTGTGTGGTCCTTAACCATATGTCTGACGCCATGTAATCGTAAATAAAATGTGTTGAGTGCGTCGTTAAATAAAACACTTCTTTCTTTCTTTCTTTCTTTTTCCTTCCAATGCCCCTAGAGCCCATTTATTTAGTAATCATCGGCTATTGGGTGTCAAACATTTATAAGTTTGTGTTCGTAGTCTTAGAGGAACCTCGCTACATTTTGTCCATTAGCAACAAGGAATCTTATATCCACGTTTCCACAGACAGGACAGCACATATCACGGCTTTTGATATAACAGTCGTGTGGTGCTGGTAAGTTCCAAATATGCATTGCTCTTGTGATTAGTATATGTTTCTGACGATTTCCCAACAAACACCATAACGGATTCTCTCTCTCTCTCTCTCTCTCTCTCTCTCTCTCTCTCTCTCTCTCTCTCTCTCTCTCTCTCTCTCTCTCTCTCTCTCTCTATATATATATATATATATATATATATATATATATATATACACACACACACACACACACACTAGCCCCCCCCCCCCCCCCCCCTCTATCTGTCTCTTTCTCTCGTTCTCTGTGTAACTTTCCTTTACTATTTCGCTTATTTCTGTCTTTCTGTTTCTGTATCTTCCTCTCCACCCACCCCACTTAGACAAACAGCCGTACGTAGTTTAAAATATGTTTGGTGTTGTTAGATAAACAAAAATGGCTTTCCTTTATATCATTAAACCCATCCAGCACCACAACAATAGTATGTCTCACGATGGTGCATCCACGAGAAATGCATTTTGAGAGTTTTTACTTAAACATTGCACCGAGTGTTCGGGTTCTTACTAAATAGCATAGTTTTATTTTAGTATTGTCCTTACACACCTAGCACTGGGGTGAAAGGTTCCGCCACACAACACATTCTCATCAACAAAAACGTGCCATTTACATTCCGTCTATTCTTATAGTTATTTGTTTTCAAACAAAAACAAAATGGCTGTATTGTTTTGTTGTAATTTCGTATTTTCGCTTCCAGATTAAGAGCTCGTTATTGATTAGATGTGTGGATTGTCATAACGCATAAGACCGACCTGTTATTGGCAGATTCTACGTAAACGTTTTAATTAACGCGGTATAAAATAGACTGGTAAACATCAAAACAAAGCGCACTTAACTCTGTATAACATAGACTGGTACGATTATACCTGATTATTTGTCAAGTGTACCGGCAGGTCGCTTGGTACTAATTAAAAAAAAGTAAAGTTTGTTTTATTTAACGACGCCGCTAGAGCACATTGATTTTTTTATCTTATCATCGGCTATTGGACGTCAAACATATGGTCATTCTGACACTGTTTTTAGAGGAAACCCGCTGTCGCCACATAGGCTACTCTTTTTACGACAGGCAGCAAGGGATCTTTTATTTGCGCTTCCCACAGGCAGGATAGCACAAACCATGGCCTTTGTTGAACCAGTTATGGATCACTGGTCGGTGCAAGTGGTTTACACCTACCCATTGAGCCTTGCGGAGTACTCACTCAGGGTTTGGAGTCGGTATCTGGATTAAAAATCCCATGCCTCGACTGGGATCCGAACCCAGTACCTACCAGCCTGTAGACCGATGGCCTGCTGGTACTAATTAAGACAGTTCCGTGTCAAAGTTCAAGTAAAAACCGATGCGGTTGTGGTTGGTGGTAATATATGACATTGACTATTTGTGCAAAGATTATCAGCAATTGGCAATAAATAAATACACTTTTATGTGTTATACAGTTGTTATGCAGTATACACCCGAGGTTGAAACTAGTGCAAGGTACCCCCAAAAATGGATCTGCGATTTGCAACAAAAATGACGGTTGCTAATAAAATCATTAATTAAATCTCTTAAATGGTGTGTGAGGTGCTGCACGTTTTACTGGTATACTCCCTGGGTGTGTTCATACGCTGCTTATGTCAGTTTTATTCGAAGATCAAATCTAGTTTGGGCTACTTAAAAACTAGAAACATTGAATATACAGACCCTAGTATTCTAGAACAATGGCAGAAAATCCAGAACCGTCTCTTCAAGGCCAATGTGGCGGGACGGGATGTAGCCCAGTGGTAAAGCGCTCCTCTGATACGCGCTCGATCTAGGATCGATTCCGGTCGGTGGGCCCACTGGGCTATTTCTCGTGCCCCACGACTGTTATATCAAAGGTCGAAGTATGTGTTATCCTGTCTATGCAATGGTGCATATAAAATATCCCTTTTTAAGACTCTATGTCGACCCCGGTCGGGCTGCTTGTGCTCGCTTGCACTTGCCAGCGCGGACGGTCCCCTCTCTCACCCACCCCAACCCGTTTCCTGTCCTGGATGGAGAGCATCACGGATTGATAACACGAACGTTCCCATTCTAAGACTCTATGTCGACCCCGGTCGGGCTGCTTGTGCTCCCTTGCACTTGCCAGCGCGGACGGTCCCCTCTCTCACCCACCCCAACCCGTTTCCTGTCCTGGATGGAGAGCATCACGGATTGATAACACGAACGTTCCCATTCTAAGACTCTATGTCGACCCCGGTCGGGCTGCTTGTGCTCCCTTGCACTTGCCAGCGCGGACGGTCCCCTCTCTCACCCACCCCAACCCGTTTCCTGTCCTGGATGGAGAGCATCACGGATTGATAACACGAACGTTCCCATTCTAAGACTCTATGTCGACCCCGGTCGGGCTGCTTGTGCTCCCTTGCACTTGCCAGCGCGGACGGTCCCCTCTCTCACCCACCCCAACCCGTTTCCTGTCCTGGATGGAGAGCATCACGGATTGATAACACGAACGTTCCCATTCTAAGAAGAAAAAGAAGAAGTTTGTTTCGTTTAATGACACCACTAGAGCACATTGATTTGTTCCAATTCTAAATGCCGGTTTTCACTTTACCAAATATTTGTGTATATTATATGCTTCAACACGTTCGATACTTCAGGCTAAAGCTGTATCCTAACCGGCCGCGATCGACTCGATTATTTCACAAATCAATGATTTCAATCGCCGTATCCTAACCTTAGCTTAGATATGTTTTTAACGTGCTCATATACCTCTATGGTTCGAACACGCCTACCCGGAGTCCGGCCTCCGATATGATCGGTGGTCTGACTCGGGGCAGTATCCTAACCGCACGCGTACCAATAAATATGTCGCATCGCACGCGTGTGGTTAAAGGTAGGGTCAACTCAAACAAGAGCCTTATGTGTTGGAAAAATGCATACCCGGACCACAAACACATACTGACACTAAAATTTCTAAAATAATCGCTCGCATCGCTCGCGTCGCTCGCGTCCGGTTAGGACACAGCTTTACGTAAGCCAATTTTATCAGATAACTTTGCTAATTTTATTTCTATGTGTACCGTTGTTTTGTTATCGATACATACATGACCTAACATACGTGATGAACCTAGGTGACGTAAGATGTTTTTGAACTCAAATAACCGAGCAATGTATCATGTTATTTCTATAAACGATCTCGCGAGATATTGTTTTCTGCTGGAAATGATTATTTCTAGAATTGTTTTCTTTGTTTATTTGGGATATGTTACTTTTGTTAAAACAAAACAACCGATGTTATTG
This sequence comes from Gigantopelta aegis, assembly GCF_016097555.1. NCBI lineage: Eukaryota > Metazoa > Mollusca > Gastropoda > Neomphalida > Peltospiridae > Gigantopelta > Gigantopelta aegis. The sequence continues at coordinate 3,586,699 of NC_054705.1, forward strand.
AGAAGGTACTAGGTTTAATTGCTAGAAAGGTTAACGAATATTGCTACTAAAACCAGACATACATCTCAACTTAAAGGCAGGCATTCGAGTCAACTGGGATATAATTCAGAAAACTATCGCAATTTTGTGATCTAACGGTGCAATGCAAAAATATTTTCATGCAAAAAACGATAGGATGTTGCTAGCGAGAGCCGTGTGGATTAGGCAATTATACGTGTGTCACTAACCCTTAGTTTAATTTGTAATAAAACAAATCAAATATATTTTTGTTAATATTAGTTTTTATATATCGAGTAGATGTAACAAATGAACGTTTGGATGGGGAGTGTTGGACTTCCAATGGGCTTTCCTCCAAACATTCACTCATTTTCCGACACTAAATAGGCGGCCACAGTTTTCGAAGACATCACGTGCCATGGTCTTTGATATGCCAGTCGTGGGTGGTTTTGATGAAAGGTACAGTCCTCAGTTTACAACCATTGTGAAATGGTTCCGACCAATAAAGCCTTTTTGATGACGTAACATACATATTAAATACATGTTCTTATTTAAAATATCAGTGTCTGTATTTACAAGGTGTCTTAATGTCTGTAGTAGCCCAAACCGGACGAAAAAGTAGAAACTGAGTGCTACAAACATTAATATTCGACCGCAAACACATTCCGATATACAGACGCTGGTATTCTAAACAAGAAAATGTATTTAGTGTGAGATAGTAGTCGCCAACAGGGCTCTGTTATCGCAAACATCTTACAATGGCTGCAAACTCAGAACAGTCCCTTTAACGAATCATCATCGGCTGTTTGATGTCAAATATTTAATAATTGTGGGAAACGTGCAGAAACACGACTTTGATCACAGAATACGGTTTTGTAATTCAGATTTATATGCTTTTTCCCATATACTGAAGAAAAAAAACCAGTCGTGGGGCCAAGTGGTAAAGTGATCGTTTGATGCGAAATCGATCTAGGATCGACCCCTGCCGGTGGGTCCATTGGATTATTTCTCGTTCCAGCCAGTGCTCCACAACTCACAGATGCCGTGATATATCTTGCCCTGTCTGTGGGATGGTGCATGTAAAAGATCAACTGCTACTATTCGAATGCCGGCAGCGAGTTTTTTCTCTAATAATCTTTGTGGTCCTTAAGCGTATATCTGACGCCAAATAACCGTAAATAAAATGTTTTGAGTGTATCGTTATATGTAGACTGAACTGGGGATCAGGACCTTTGACCCCTCTCTATATATTGCTCTGTTAATCTATAACATCTATATATTCTGAGGAAACAAAGCTATAGGATGGTTAACCTTCATATTCCCATCGTGTGGGTTTTTTTTTTTTCCTGGATCCATTTCTCCGCTATCTATAATAAGCGTGTAAATACTTTTAAGCGTCTGCAATTAAAGTGTGGGGTTCAGTCGAGATAAACTTTCCCTTCTGCGTTTTGTAGTGTTCGCCTCTATTGTCGACCATAATGCGTTGTAAGTTTTCATAAATAAATCTCTTTAGAGTTTCACGGTTCCATTTTTACACCCTATTGTTCCAAGTGGAACTTCTCTTATGCACGTGCGTCATGCACTTAAATTATCATTTATTGTGGCGGGTCGCTAATGGCGTCCATTATAAACGTTACAAAGTTGGCCGCGGAAACTGACAAGATGTATATATAATGCATGCGCTTCCCATAGAATAGTATCAAACCATCATAGTCATTTACATGTCCGTGGCGATGAGTTTTATATCTGACACTTTAAAAACAAAGCGCTCGACAGACGAGAAGCGTTACGCCCCAACACGTTTGTGTTATATTTGTACACCGTTTAAAACTCGATTTGTTGCGACAAATGCGTCATTGTTTTTAAACATTGTGTTCGACTCGAATATCAGTGTATGTCGGAAACACGTTTCATATTTCTCTTCTTTCATTCCTTTCCTTTTTTCATTTCTGTCTTTCTTTCTCTTTTGCTGATTAATCTTCTTAAAGCGGCTGCCTAAAATATGCTAATGTCATATTCCACTAGTTTTGCATGTGTTCGTGATAAATAAATTCAAATAAATCGATTCCACACAATATTTGCATAATTATCTCGATAATTTCCAAACGGTGATGTGCTGGCACTAGGCGTGGACAGAGGCATGGTTATAAGTACAAGTCGCAGATAGAACCAGATCTGTGATTCTAGTCTCAAACATCCTGTTACTTTTTGTCACTTTTTAACCAATCTGCTGAAATTCCACGGATGCTGACAACTCGACTGTCGACAAGAAGAGATAAGGCTGTCAAAGACAAATGCTTTGAGTACAAAAACACACAAACCCAAAAGCAAACTAGACAACAAAGTCCGCCTAACACCCACGAAAGTAAAAAGAAAGTTTGTTTTATTTAACAACGCCACTAGAGCACATTGGTTTTTTACCTTATCATCGGTTATTGGACGTCAAACATATGGTCATTCTGACACTGTTTTTAGAGGAAACCCGCTGTCGCCACATAGGCTACTCTTTCCGATTAGCAGCAAGGGATCTTTTATTTGCGCTTCCTACAGGCAGGATAGCACAAACCATGGCCTTTGTTGAACCAGTTATGGATCACTGGTCGGTGCAAGTGGTTTACACCTACCCATTGAGCCTTGCGGAGCACTCACTCAGGGTTTGGAGTCGGTATCTGGATTAAAAATCCCAGGCCTCGACTGGGATCCGAACCCAGTACCTACCAGCCTGTAGACCGATGGCCTAACCACTACGCCACCGAGGCCGGTTTGCTGTCAATGTGACATCACGCTAGACCTGTTACAAACTCTTCAGTACATTCATTATCATCATCACCATCACCATCATCATCATCATCAGCCTCAGCAGCAGCACCACCATCATCATCACCATCATCATCACCATCAGCAGCATCATCATCAGCATCATCACCAGCCTCAGCAGCAGCAGCACCACCATCATCACCATCATCACCACCATCATCATCATCATCATAACCACCATCATCATCATCATCACCACCATCATCAGCCTCAGAAGCAGCACCACCATCATCATCATCACCATCATCACCATCATCATCATTATCACCAGCAGCATTATCACCACCATCATCATCATCACCATCATCATCATCAGCCTCAGCAGCAGCAGCACCACCACCATCATCATCACCACCATCATCACCATCATCATCATCATCATCACCAGCAGCATCAGCCGCAGCACCACCACCATAATCACCATCATCAGCAGCAGCATTATCATCATCATCACCATCATCAGCACCATCACCATCATCATCATCATCCATCATAATCATCATTATTACAATGATCATCATCATCATCACCATCATCATCAGCATCATCACCACCATCATCATCATCATCCATCATAATCATCATCAATATTACAATGATCATCATCATCATCGTCATTATTGTTAGCATCGTCATCGTCGTCACCATCATCATCTGAACTGTACTTAACTTTATTTACACTCAGTCTACGGCATATGAGGATATATATACATACAGCAGTCAATATAATTGTAACAAGATGGTAGGTGTACATAAATGTACATAAATACAATAAATACATATTAATAAATACAAAAAATACACAGAATATCAGCCAGAGGATTTGAAAGTATTCATAATTAGATTACAAAATATAGAAAGTTTTCTAAGGACACCAGCTTTCTTAGAGTTGAATAACTTATAAAATTTATATATATTTGGTTTAGACTGACAGAAAGATGGTAAGTAACGCTTTCTTTCATTCTTAAAAAACAAAACATGTAAATATATAATGAAACTCATCTCCGATATCGTAATTATTACACAATGGACATATTCTATTTTGTAGTGGTACATTTTTCCATCCGCCCGTTTCAATTGGAAGATTATGGTTTGATAATCTGAAGCGTAATAATGGACACCAATGTTTTCTCTCCATAATTGTTATGTATGTCTCAAATTCAACAATATTTTTAAATATTTTATAATTTGAAGCTTCAGATGAGTTATCAATATAAGTATACCATGATTGTAAGTATTGATCCGTAAGTTTCGTATTAATATACGTTTTCAACATGGAAGCACTAGTAATAGCATTGCATTGTGATAACCATATATATGTACAACCAATATCATCTAAAACAGATTTAACATACATAATCCATTAAGCAACCAACTTCCTAAAAACCAGGGGGCAAAAAGTAGGGCAATTCACCAAAAAAACCAGTAGTGCCAGTCAACAAGAAACCCAGTAAAACCACTCCGCCAGCTAACCAAACCACCCCTCTCACCATCACCTTCTCCAACACCATCCCCCCACCCTCCCTTACCCCCACCACTACCCCAGCCCCTGAACCCACCTCCACCCCCTCCCACCCACCATCTACAACCCTACCCCAGCAGGTCCCACCAGCTCCCCAACCCACCCACCCACTACTACCATCACCCCAACCCCAACGGGACCCACCAGCTTCCCAACCCACCCACCCACTACTACCATCACCCCAACCCCAACGGGACCCACCAGCTTCCCAACCCACCCACCCTCTACTACCCCCACCCCAACCCCAGCAAGTCTTGCCAACCCCTCAACCCCCCCCCCCCACCCACCCCCCCCCCCCCCGCACCTCATACCAACAAAGAAAACCCCACCCTGCAGGAAAACCCAACCCGCCCAACCACCCCCCGGGATACCCATAACCACCAAAACCCCAACTCTACTTCCACATGGCTAATCAAATTATACCCCCTTCCAGCCCACGAAACCTCCTTAAACCGCCTAAAATTTAACAACCCGCAACTCAACATCACCGAGGCCACAACATGGACCAACGGGTATGTGCTTATCACAGCAGAAACCAACAAAAGCAAATATATTTTCATACAAAGCCGCCAATACCAACTTCTACCTTACGAGATAAAACCATCCAAATGTCACCACTGCCAGCAATGGGGCCATGGCGCCAACAAATGTAAACACCATAAGGAGCAGCCCACCTGCTACAGGTGCGGCCAAAAGCACCCCAGGAGCTCCCGTAACTCGCCATGCACCCGACCCATCCAATGCCCGAACTGTCTAAGCAGGCACATGGCCCACGATGACACATGCCACCATTACCAACGTGCGCTTAGGCAGCTAAATAATAGGAAAGTGCAACCAAAACAACTAATAACAAGCTACCCAACGCCGGCACCAGTTACAGCCAAAATAACCTATGCGGCGAAAGTAAAAACAAACGAGCAAACCCAGATAACCGAGCTAAAAACACTAATCGAAACACTGGTGGTTGAAATGAACAACATTAAAAATAAACTCAACAATAAAAATAAAAAAAAGTAAATAAACCAATAAATAAAAAAATTAAAAAATATATATTAAAAAAACTATATTAAATAAACTAATCAATACGGGACTACAATATGGGAGACAAGTCTCCACACATCCATATTAATAAAAATAAATCTATAAGTAAAGGCCATAGCGTTCTCCAATGGAACGCTAAAGGTCTCCACTCAATGGGACATGGTGCCGAACTCATTCAACTCATTAGCACCAACAACACCAAGCCAGATATTATATGCATACAAGAAACTTGTCTAGGAACTGGCTCCAAAAAAAATAAAAATAAAATAACAACTAAAAAATTCAAAATCCCAGGCTATACAACTTATTATAAAAATAGAGAAAATAGCACTCGAGGTGGAATAGCCACACTCATTAAAAGTACTATACCGCATATCGAAATTAAATATGAAGCCTTAAATACCAATCTGGAAGTCCTAGGACTTACTGTATTAAATAAAAAGATGCCTATAGACGTCATCAATGTATATAGCCCACCGGGAGCAGCCCATAAACAACTAACTATAAACGACTACAATAAACTTATTAAACCTAATAATAACCTAATCCTAGTAGGAGACTTCAACAGCCATAGCCCACTGTGGGGAGGTCAGCACTCCGACACACAAGGAGACATACTAGAAGACTTCATTAACATAAACAACCTAGTATGTCTCAACGATGGCAGCTCTACCTACTACCATGACCAACTAGCAACCTCATCTGCTATCGATCTTACCATAACCTCTAATAATATAGGGGCAAACGACCAATGGGAGGTACTAGATACTCTAAATAGCGACCACTTACCCATCCTAACCAACTATAAAAGTAACATAGAATATACCGAACAAGAAAAATTCTTACCAAAATTCAAATTTAGTAAAGCCAAATGGGCAGGCTTTACTAGCGAATGCAGCCAAATTAAACTAGAAACTAATTTAGATATCGATGAAGCGACCTCTAAATTTACCAACGAAATAATTAAAATAGCCGAAAATAATATACCCAAAACCAAACAATCTAAAAAAAATACACCCGTCAGTTGGTGGACGGACGAAATTAAAACAAAATGCGGCTTCAGAAACAGGATCGAAAACTCTTTAAAAAAAACTGGTAAACCAGAATACCACACCAAATATAAAATAGCAAAAAACGAAATAGGCAAACTAATCATTGAAGCTAAATAGACCAGCTGGCAGACATTCTGCGGGGAAATTAATAACAGAACATACATTAGAGAAATGTGGAAAAAAGTTAAAGCTATTCAAGGACAACGCACGATCGCTACAGTCCTCCAAAAAAAATAAAGTAGCTACCACAAATAAACAAAAAGCAGATCTCCTAAGTAAAACATTTAGTAAAAATAGCAGCAACGAAAACTTCCCTAACAAATTTTTTGATAAACTTAAAAAAAAAAAAAACTTACCAACAAATGATACTATGATGGATAAACAACCTAACACGGATAATCTAGAATTTAATAAACCACTAACATTAATAGAACTAAAAACGGCCATTAAAGGGGAAAAAAAGCACCGCCACAGGGCCAGATCAAATCAGCTATACTCTACTAAAACATATGCCAGATGTAACCCTAGAGATAGTGTTATCGCCCTATAACAGAATCTGGGAGGAGGGCCAAATGCCCACAGCATGGAAGCATGCAGAGTGTTTCAGCCTCCCAAAGGCGGGAAAGGACCACTCCCTCCCGGGAAGTTATAGACCGATAACACTCACATCGCACATGTGCAAAACGCTAGAAACCATAATCAATAAAAGACTAAATAACTACTTACTAGAATATAAACTAATCACAAATGTACAAAGCGGATTTAGAACTAAACACTCAACAATAGATCAGATAGTTAGACTACAAAATAGCATAAATGACGCCTTCCGCAAGTCCAATAAAGTACTAGCAATCTTTATAGATATAGAAAAAGCATTTGATATGGTATGGCGCCAGGGACTACTCAATAAATTAAAAACTAACGGTATTAAAGGCAATATGTTCAACTTCATCAATAACTTTATTCACAACAGATCAATATCAGTCAGAGTAAACGGACACTACTCACAAAAAAACAAAATAATAAATGGTATCCCACAAGGTTCGGTCCTATCACCAACCTTATTCAATATATTTATCAACGACATAACTAAAGCACTCGATGCTAAAAGTAAAATTAAATCAACCACTCCACTAAATACAGCACTATTCGCTGATGGCTGCGCCATTTGTCGCACAGGCAGAGTAACCAAAAATATATTTAGCCTAATGCAAAACGATATGAATAAATTAAATAAATGGGCCCAGGACTGGGGCATCAAACTATCGGAAACCAAAACAGTCTGTATGCTATTCAATAAAGTCAACTCAGCCGATAACCACCAAATAACTTCAAACAATAAACCAATCCCAAGAGTCAAAAGATTTAAATTCCTAGGAGTCACATTCGACTCAAAACTAACCTTTAGTGACCATATAAACAATATAATCAGACAATCTAAAAATACTCTAAACTTACTAAGAGCAATCTCAGGCACCAGTTGGGGGGCGCAAACGGAAGCAATGCTTATGGTTTACAAAGCATGTATACTCTCCAGAATAGACTATGGAGCCCAAGCCTACAGCTGCGCCGACCAAAAACTACTGCAAAAATTAGATGTTATCCAAAACCAAGCACTAAGAACAATAGCTAAAGTTCCACGTAATACTAGCGGCCAAAGCTTAGAAGTAGAATTTAACATCATGCCACTTAAATACCGCCGCAACATTCAACATCTTAATTACCACCTCAAAATCCATTCGCTTAAGTTAGACCACCCAGTTCAGGAACTTACTCCTATAATAACTAAACCAGGACTAGAATTTAATAAATAAAAAAAACCTCAATGACTCATTTGCCACTAGGGCTAGTAAACTAGAAATAGAGGTAGGAATTGATAACATACCAGTGGCTCTATATCATATTAATCAGCCTATGGAGTGCCACACTCCATATCTAATTAAAAAAGCCACAGACGAAACACCATTTCCACCTTTTAAAAAAGTCCTGTTTGAAGCCGCAGCCAACGAAAATTACCCGGAGCACATCCATATCTACACGGATGGCTAAAAAAACCCCAGATAATGGTAGGGTTGGCTTCGCAATAGTAGAAGAAAAAATATCTAAACACTCCAAACTTGTTAAATATGCCAGGCTGTCAGACAACCTATCAGTCTACACAGCAGAACTAACAGCCATCTACGAGGCACTAATCTGGATCAGAAATAAACAATATCCTAAAAGTGTTATCTTCTCAGATAGCCTTAGCTCAATCCAATCTCTTCAAACTAATAAATCTACTAGGTCAGACATCTTAGCAGCTATCCACAATAAACTCCACGAATTAAACCAACTTAACCTAACAGTAGTATTCGAATGGGTCCCAGCTCATGTAGGAATAATTGGTAACGAAGTAGCCGACTATGGAGCAAAAACAGCACTCTCAATCACCAGTACAATTACCGCACTACCACTAGGAATAACAGAGTTAATGTCAAAAGCAAAAAAACATTACATAAATCAATGGCAAGCAAACTGGGACCTTACAAATAATACATGGCACTACAACATCAAGCCACTAGTCAACTCAATAAGACCTAAATACAAAAACACCTTTGTGGATAAACTAATCACTAAAGTACGCCTAGGTAAATCTTTACAACTCAACAGCTGCTCATTTACCAAACTAAACCCAGAATGTGATTGTGGCACCCGGGAAGATATGAAACACTATCTCCTGGATTGCACGCTACATACCACACAAAGAAAACTAATGATAGAGTCAATAACCGAAGCCAACCATAATAAACAAATAACGCCTAACTTCCTACTAAACCCGGATAAACATCTAAAACATAAAACCTTCAAAGCAGTTTATCTATTCGTCCAGACCACCAAACCAAAACTATAAAATAAACCAATAATAGGCACTCATAACCATTCACTAGTACGCCCATAAGAAGGAACTGCTACCAATTCGAACTCTACTCGATGCTTTCCAACCTAGGGGCCAAAGGTGAATAGGTGAAATAAGAACCAATACAGTGTTAATAGATTATTCATAGGGATTGTTCAAAACCACTCGCTTGTAAGCCCTTACATAAGAGCTGCAACCAATTTGGAACTCGGACCCGATGCACTCTACTGCAAGTGGCCAAAGGTGGGGAGGTAGCGAACTTCCGAATAGATTAATGTAAATATACTATGTTATGATTTTATTCTAAAAATCGAGTTTTGGCAAATTGGTACATAGCACTCCCAAATGAGATCGCAGCAAACCAATTGAATAAGGCGCTAACCATCCAACCAAAGCCAATATATCAAACAGGATAGGATCACTAATTATCAACCTCTCTTTTTACAGCTCGCCTATTGGTCCAAGCCAGCCAACCACGACCCAGAATAACCACATGTATATATCGCACATTTCATGTAATCGCACCATGCACTTTATTAATGATGAATAAAACTAGCAGACACGGTAAGTCACTTAGGGCACAGAAGGACAACTGGAAAACAGAAAACAGAAGATTGACCAAGTAAGACCAATATAGTATAAGGGCGCAAGCCCAACAAACCCCCTAGTATACAATTACCAACATATAGATATAATTTATTTCATTAATCTTTTGCGGGGGGCGGGAAACAAAATTAATAGTACGCTGGAGTGGCTGACAGTTATGTTATGTGACTATTCATTACTAATAAGCTAACTATCTTTCTCTCCTTTCTCTCTCTCTTTCATTGATTGATAAAATAAATATGTTAAGCACTAGGCTTTTTTAACCAATACATACACTACAAGGGCTAGCCCTTCAAATCAGATATTTAGAATAGACTAATCCCCCCCCCCCCCCGCCATTGTGTTAACAAAACTACGCAAGGGCGGGGGGGGGGGGGGGGGAGGGGTGGTCATGATGACTGTTGGAAACATTAGAATAGGGACGTAAGACAATAGGTACAACCTAAACACCAAACTAGGATTACACACAGACAACATGCTCACCGCAACAGCACACAGGATGCATTGACTAATGATAACAATGCAACCGCCCCACATTTTAATGGCCCAGCACGTGCTCTAATAAGGAACCGGACAAAAGAATACCGGTTCCGAGTACACAATTGCAATGCACCCGGGGGAGGCCGAACAAAAGAATATCGGCCGCCCCTACCCAATCCCCAAATACTTGCTGCTGGGAAATGTACTTGGTGTCACTGAGGAGGAAACTGAAGACCAAACTAACATCAGCGCTTCGACCACCCCGGAACAAATCGCCTTGCCTGCCAGTGTCTACACAATTGCACGAGTCTCCTCTGGGTTGTCATGCCACGACCAGAAGAGGTCAGGTCCTTATCAGGACCCTACGGACAACCTAGGGAGACAACCAGCATCATGAAGGTCGATAGGTAACGAGCTACTCTCGACTCACTAACGAGCTACACTCGATTCAAAAACTATACTAGCTCAATCATTTACCTTTCGACCGACCGTTCAAAATTGCGCCAAAATTACTCAACAAAATTGCGCACCATTTTCTCTTTGGCTTTAAAATGGCTCCACTCAAAATTCCATAGCACCACCACCACCCCCCCCCGCCTTTCTCCCCCCCCCCCCCTTTCCTGTCAACAGCCTGTTCTGAATGTGCACGTAAAACCCTATGACCTGACCTGATAATCCATTTGTGATTATAAAGTTATTATTAACATCATTCAGTAATAATGTGTACACCAATAATGACAACTTGGACTGTTTTCCAGTAATTAGTCCAGTAAAATTATCATTCTTATTTTTACGGTAATATATACCGGGTAACGTCCAAGTTCTCCATATAATATTATATACAATGGTGTAGATTTTCTTACAGGTAATAACAATTTTATAAATTGGTTACATAATTTTTCAGTTAATGACAAATTTTCAAAACTCCATATTTCGCTGCCATATAATAGGACTGGTAAAACCATGCAGTCAAATAATTTTAGTTGGCACTGGATAGAAATATTATGACATCTGCCTTGTAGAATAAAAAACATAGCCTTTTGTGCTCGTGTATATAACATGTTTCTTGCCTTAGTAAATCTATTCGATTTGTGAAATACAATACCAAGATCTTTATAACTTTCTACGTTATCAATCTTTGATTTTCCAAGGTAAAACACCTTTTTGTAATCTTTCTTGTTCCCACTAAAGATTAAGACCTTTGTCTTGTTACAATTTACTGTTAGTTTCCATTTCGTGCAATACGAATCAAATATATTCAGAGAGTTTTGCATATCTTGGTAATTATCTGCAAGGAGTACAGTGTCATCAGCAAAGAGTAAAACAAAAAGAACAATTGACGTATGGATTAAAGAATCACTGAATAATTCGTCTATGCCTATACCATGGCAGTCATTAATTTTAAATGTATCTTCAATATCATTAAGAAACAAAGAAAATAACAAAGGGGATAAATTTTCACCTTGTCTTACACCAACACAGCAGGGAAAATAATCTGTCATAGAATTATGTGCGCTGACACAAGATTTGATATTCTGGTACATATTATAAATTACTTGAAAACATTTACCATTTATACCATTTTTAAGTAATTTATCCCAAAGTCCAGTTCTCCAAACTGAATCAAAAGCTTTGTTAAAATCTATAAAAGTACAAAAAAGTGTTTTCTTCCGTGCTTTCATCAGTTCTATTAATCCATATAGTGTAAAGACATGATCATTTGTTGAATAATCTTTCCTGAATCCTGCTTGAACTTCAGATAATATATCATTCGTTTCTAGATACACTATTAGTCTATTATTTAACATGGCAGAAAACAGTTTTCCAAGACAACTGAGTAGTGTAATAGGTCTATAATTTTCAGGATTATCTTTATCTCCACTTTTATAAATTGGCTTAATTATACCAACTAACCATGAGTCAGGGAAGATACCGTTTTCAAATACTAAATTAAAAAGTTTGACATATACAAGAATCATACAGTCAATAGTTTGCTTAATATATTCATTAATTATGTTGTCGAGACCCGAAGCTTTGTTATTCTTAAGTTTTTTAACAACTGTAAGTATTTTTTCTTGTAATATAGGGCTATCTAAGATACAGTTACTTTCTAGATCTTTAATAAAGTCTGGTTCGAGAGTTGTGTCAGCACTGCTGTTTACTTCTTTAAAGTATTGATAAAGTGTTTCTGATGGTGGCAAATTACAGTCACTTTGTTTTTCTTTTAAAAGTTTCCAAAAATCTCGCGTGTCGTGACGGTTGAGATCTGTGAGTTTCTGTTCTGTTTTCCAGTTATGTCTTCTTAAATGTTTTAATATTACATTCTTGTATCGTTTACTGGCATTTAAAAGACGTTGTTTGTTATCCATTGTATTCGAGTTCTTGTAAGCTGTTCTGGACTCCATGTATTTTCTTCTAAGTAATCTACATTGATTGCCGAACCATGCCTTGCTACTCCCGCGCTTGGGTCTAATACTACTTCGTTTGCAGCCAAATGTGTTCACTGCCGTATCCTTGAATAAATTACCGATAGTGTCCACTGTGACGTTAAGCTGTTCCTTTGAAAAGTGTTCACTTAGCTGATCTAGGTCCGAGATGATAGTTCTGATAGTTTCTCTGTTTACGTTTTCACTGTAGTTTTCAGCTAAACGATTATTCCATTTTCGTGACTTTAGTTCAGTTTCTTCAAGATCGTCTTCTTGTTGGCCAGTTATTGAAACATCCAATGAAATAATTAATGGGCTGTGAATGTCCGAATATAACGATTCAAAATCAAGAACTTTAAAGTTTATAATTTTCTCTAATACACATAACGAGGCTATAGCACAATCAACAATACTGGTTCCCTTACAAGTAGTTTTACCAGTATATTTATCATCACCAATTCTTCCATTAACAATGTACATATTATTATTTTTGCAAACTTCAATAAGTTTATACCCATGACTATTTGGTCTACAATTATCTTGATTTTTTCTTTCTAAGGAAATTCCTATGTTTAACAAGTTGTTGGGTTCATTCAGAAAATCAGATAATTCAGTTGAAAATTCTGTTGTGTTATTTGTTTCAGTGTCACAAACTACATAATCTGGGAATGACTGCGTTCTGGCATTAAAATCGCCAATTAGAAGAATGTTGTTTTCATTAGATAAGTTGTTAAGTTCACCATGTAAAACATTAAAAGTATCGTTATTAAAATAAGAAGATCCTTCAGGCGGTATATATACAACACCTATAATGATATTAGATGAATTTCTAGGTAATATGGTGTGTTTAAGATCAAACCATAATAATTAGTTTAGGTTTGTTTGTGTTTTATTTGATTTTGTTGTTTTTGTTTGTGTGTGTGTGTGTGCGTATGTGCGTGCGCGATTGTGTGTGTGTACGTTTTGTGTTTTTGTTTTTAATTGCGGTCAGTTCTTACATAGTCATTTTGTTTTGGTTAGCTTGTCCACGGCTTTTCTCAAGGGAGTCTCATGAGTACGCCTGGCGGCCTGGGATGTCTTGACAACATTGGTGTGAACGACTTGGGTGGTCTACGTGGTCTACGTAATTGAACAGTCACATCTTAAAGAGCTGGGGTAGGTACGAAATCTACCACGATCTCCCAGACAATCCAAACCATCTACCAATCAACTGTCCATTCAGCGCCGCTACTATGACGTCACTATTAATTGTGATGGTGATTTTTGTCTATCTTTCTGTTTTTCCTCTTGTTTTATCGATTAAAACTGGAAGATGCATGGCGTTGAGTCTGTAATGCATTTCTATTGTGCACTGAATGGCACGGACTAAGTTCGCACATTCTTGTCGCTGACTCGCGCAGTGGTCACGCACAATAATCACATTTACACGTTCAATATGCAAATATAGGTCGCCAGGTCCACTCTCCCGTTTTCCCGTGAGAACGAGATTTCGTTAGATAACGCCGGAAATGCGTCTATTATTAAAATGATGGCTGTATAGAGTTTTAAAGAGGTAGACGATTTTTGGAATCTTTCCATACTGATAATTTCTGGAATTTTGAATGGGTTGCGAATTTGGAGGAATTTTTTAGTTTTACACATTAATATTGTTGTTAAACATTAAAAACAAAGTTCCAAAGCCAGTAATAATTCTAATCCACTTTCATAGCTAGCGGGTCTATACCCCAGCAGTCTCACCTCTTTAACGACACCACTAGAGCACATTGATTTACTACTCATCGGCTATTGGATGTCAAACATTTTGTAATTTAGACATACAGTCTTAGAGATGAAACCCGCTACATTTTTCCATTAGTAGCAAGGGATCTTTTATATGCACTATCCCACAGACAGAATAGCACATACCACGGTCTTTGATATACCAGTCATGGACCCATCTCTTTTATGCCTGCATGTTACCTTACGACATGACATTTAGATAGTGTGGGTGTGCCCCCGATAAAATCCTAATTACTACTTAAAGCCAGTCATTCATAAATGGTATGCCACCACTATCAGAAGGCGCTTCGACAATTAAACAATCGTAGGAATCAACAACCAGCGCTCGCTTGATGCGCGGTCGGTCTCGGATCGATCCCCGTCGGTGGGCCCATTGGGCTATTTCTTGCTCCAGCCAGTGCACCACGACTGGTACATCAAAGGCCGTGGTATGTGTTATCCTGTCTATGGGATGGTGCATACAAAAGATCCCTTGCTGCTAATCGAAAAGAGTAGCCCATGAAGTGGCAACAGCGGGTTTCCTCTCTCAAAATAATAGACAATAGAAAATAATAGAAACAGCGAAAAAAAACATTCCAAAAACCAAACCCAACAATAAAAGTAAACCAGTTTGTTAGTGGACTGCCGAAATTAAATCTAAATGTAATTTCAGAAATAGAATGCGCAAACTTTAAAAAACCCCCAGACAAACAAGAATATCATACTAAATATAAAATAGCCAAAGCAGAGGTACCGTAGGCAAACTTTAAAACCCCCAGACAAACAAGAATATCATACTAAATATAAAATAGCCAAAGCAGAGGTACCATAGGCAAACTTTAAAACCCCCCAGACAAACAAGAATATCATACTAAATATAAAATAGCCAAAGCAGAGGTACCGTAGGCAAACTTTAAAACCCCCCAGACAAACAAGAATATCATACTAAATATAAAATAGCCAAAGCAGAGGTACCATAGGCAAACTTTAAAAACCCCCCAGACAAACAAGAATATCATACTAAATATAAAAATAGCCAAAGCAGAGGTACCGTAGGCAAACTTTAAAACCCCCCAGACAAACAAGAATATCATACTAAATATAAAATAGCCAAAGCAGAGGTACCGTAGGCAAACTTTAAAACCCCCCAGAAAAACAAGAATATCATACTAAATATAAAATAGCCAAAGCAGAGGTACCGTAGGCAAACTTTAAAACCCCCCAGACAAACAAGAATATCATACTAAATATAAAATAGCCAAAGCAGAGGTACCGTAGGCAAACTTTAAAACCCCCCAGACAAACAAGAATATCATACTAAATATAAAATAGCCAAAGCAGAGGTACCGTAGGCAAACTTTAAAACCCCCCAGACAAACAAGAATATCATACTAAATATAAAATAGCCAAAGCAGAGGTACCGTAGGCAAACTTTAAAAACCCCCCAGACAAACAAGAATATCATACTAAATATAAAATAGCCAAAGCAGAGGTACCGTAGGCAAACTTTAAAACTCCCCAGACAAACAAGAATATCATACTAAATATAAAATAGCCAAAGCAGAGGTACCGTAGGCAAACTTTAAAACCCTCAGACAAACAAGAATATCATACTAAATATAAAATAGCCAAAGCAGAGGTACCGTAGGCAAACTTTAAAACCCCCCAGACAAACAAGAATATCATACTAAATATAAAATAGCCAAAGCAGAGGTACCATAGGCAAACTTCTTTAAAAGCTAAAAAGGCCAGTTGGCATACCTTCAATTAAAGAAATGTGAAGCAAAATTATAGCCATACAAGGACATCGCGCCAGACCCACGGTCCTTCAAAAACATAGCCATACAAGGACATCGCGCCAGACCCACGGTCCTTCAAAAACATAAAACAGCTATTACCAATAAACAAAAAGCAAATCTACTTAGCTCAACTTTTAGCAAAAACAGCAGTAATGAAAATTTCCCAAAGAAATTCTCAGAAAAATTAAATAAAACCAATTCTCTTCCAACCAATAACCCAACAATCATAAACCAACCAGACAATAATAACCTAAAATATAATCAAACACTAACGCTCTTAGAACTAAAATCAGCTTTAAAAGCTAAGAAAAGTACGGCCACTGGTCCAGATAAAATCTGCTACACTCTGCTCCAACACATGCCGGATGTGACCCAAGAGGTGGTGTTGTCGCTCTTTAACAAAATAGGTAAGAAATTGGATCTTTGACAGGGATTGCACCTACATGGCCTCAGACCACAATTAATTTCGCTATATGTTTCTATATAGCCTTAGTGGCTATAACATTTTTATTAATATCAGCAGGCCCGTGAAGTTTTGTATGTACCTTTGCCTGCATGGGGGACACATACCCTGAAAAGGACAACCCCTGTTGTCCAGCTCTTTCTTCCAGCATATTGGTTTAAACAGACACACCCTCTAAACCAGGCCGGAGTACACCCATTTTACACAAAAAGCACTACTTTTGCATGGGCCGGAATTACCACAAACAAGTCTTCAATGTCAACAAGTTACACATGTTTACAAACTACATGCTATCCCCTGTCACTTCAGTCAAACAGTTGCCACTTCATAGCTGTCTGCCATGAAATAATCACAGTCAAACAGCAGACTACTTGCGCGGTCAAACTTCCGGATTTTGGACAACCAAATGGGAAGATAACTGTAATCTGAGGCCTATCAGTCAATTTTTCCCCCTAAAAACTGGCCCACACTAATGCATTCCAATGATATACATATTAAAGCAATGCTCGGTAAGTATCGGTATGTCACCTTTAAACTGAGAGTATACAGAGGCTGTGTTAAAACACCTACCACAGTGCCTTGCCATGGCCAATTTTAGCAATGGAAACTTGAGGGACACCAACTTCAAAATGTAATAACTTTATCAAATTTTGGAATTTCTTCATACAATGAGCAGCTATTTTTTCTTCTACATATGTTCTATCTGCACAGTGTTGTCTTGGAAAGATTTTGAAATATTTAAAGGAAAAAAAATCAATCATTAGATTTTACTTCATTGTTAATGAAATATTAAACTTAAATTTAAATTTTTGAAAAAAACAAACAAATCTAAAACTGTAAAATTTTGCATTTTAGGTATGATAAGTGGAGGCTTAGTAAAGATATGGTGACTGAATTCATGATACATTATTAGAAATGTGTCAGAGGGATGGTGAAAGTCACAAAATTGGGGCCATTTGCAACAAATGTTTACACACTAATTTCAGGGAAAATTAGACATGATAGGCCTCATATTCAATTTTGACCTGCTGTATTTACTTAATCTACTTCATTTACTGTATTAGACATGTAGCCACTTTGTAAAAGGCAAAACAGTCCATATAAATGCATATTAATATGAATATGCCCTACAGATATTACTTAGGTATACACCATAATATTTTTTTTGTTGACGACAACTTTGAAAATGAAGATTTTGTCACAAAATGCTGATATAAATCCTACCAAGAGGTACTTGCACCATATTTTTCAGTTTCCAGTGATAACTGTTAACAAGTGTAGTCATGTGCCAGTGTCTGGGATACCTCAGTGTAGTATTTCTTGATTGGAAAGATGTTTGTAGTAATGACCACTGAATATGCATTATGGATTATTCTGCCATATGTATTACAAGCCAAATGTTAACCTTTTTGGCACATTTTCTGCAATAAACTTGACAAGTATACCAGCATCTGATTACTGAACACAATAAATACATTCAGACAGCATAGAATATTAGCCTATTAGATTTTCTAAGGATAAAAGACCATTTTTGAAAAATGACTGAAGTGTGTAATTTACATAAATGTAGGTGAAATGTATTATTAGAGTACTTAATCTTGTTAAAAACTGTATACTATCTATTTAAAGTGTTTAATTACATTTAGTAGTGATATATTCATTATATTTAGATCTTCTGTCCAATTGCAATAATTGAGAAACTCATTAAAATTCAATATGTAAAAGAAATTAAAATCTCAATATTGACTAACAAAATCCAACTTTTGCTCTTTTTTACCAAATTATTAGCTCAAAACTGTTAAAAAACATTGCAACAACCTGTAGTAACATCAGAGGTCATTTTATGCTATTTTGGAGGATACTGAAATTTAAAAGTTGAAAATTTTAATTTTAATTTTTAATAAATTCAAAAAAAATGTTTTTTAATTTAATAAAATATTTAGAAAATAAATAAATTAGTTTTCATATTCCTTGTGGTATGCACAATCAGTCTGTGTAATTTCACCTCTCTGGTTATAATACTTTCATCAGAATCAAGCATTTAACCGGTGTAATGTGTGAACTATATCAGGCCTCAGACCACAATTAATTTCGCTATATGTTTCTATATAGCCTTAGTGGCTATAACATTTTTATTAATATCAGCAGGCCCGTGAAGTTTTGTATGTACCTTTGCCTGCATGGGGGACACATACCCTGAAAAGGACAACCCCTGTTGTCCAGCTCTTTCTCCCAGCATATTGGTTTAAACAGACACACCCTCTAAACCAGGCCGGAGTACACCCATTTTACACAAAAAGCACTACTTTTGCATGGGCCGGAATTACCATAAACAAGTCTTCAATGTCAACAAGTTACACATGTTTACAAACTACATGCTATCCCCTGTCACTTCAGTCAAACAGTTGCCACTTCATAGCTGTCTGCCATGAAATAATCACAGTCAAACAGCAGACTACTTGCGCGGTCAAACTTCCGGATTTTGGACAACCAAATGGGAAGATAACTGTAATCTGAGGCCACATTTATGGTGCACAGTTGTGTTGAATGAGATCTCACTTTCCATGAGTGATTTGTACATACCGAGTATGAATACATGGTCGGGGTGGATAGACTTCCTAGCAGCCGTGAAATGGCAAATTGGGGGGTGCCTCCAAAAATAAAAGATTATTTCCAGATTTAGGTTGACATCACCCAGTTCAGACATACTTGCTGCACAACACAAGGACTGGCCATCATCACTACATGTGTGATTCACCTGGGAAACTTCTCTTTTTCTAAAAAATATTAATTTATGTTCATATGGTGGACAGTATGGTATGATTTACTTCGCTGCTACCTTTAGCCTTCCTAAAGCGGAGAAAGACCACTCTCTCTCCCGAATAGTTACAGACCGATAACACTCACATCCCACATGTGTAAAACTCTAGACACAATCATCAATAAACGACTAAACAACTTTCTTACTGAAAATAACCTAATAGCTAACGTTCAGAGCGGCTTTAGAGCCAAGCACTCAACAATAGATCAACTAGTCAGACTACAAAACTCAATTAACGATGCCTTTAGGAAATCACATAAAGTTCGCGCTGTATCTGGAGATATCGAGAAAGCATTTGACATGGTATGGCGCCAAGGCATGTTAATTAAACTTAGTGATAAACGTATTACGGGCAATATGTTCAACTTTATCAATAATTTTATTCATAAAAAATCTATCTCAGTTAAGAGTAAATGGCCAATTTTGAGATAAAACAGAAATCACTAATGGTATTCCGCAAGGATCAGTTCTCTCTCCAAACTTGTTTAACATCTTCATCAACGATATCACTACTGCTCTGTTTGCTGACGACTGCGCCTTCTGGCGGGCAGGTAGAACCACTTCCTATATTTTCAAAAAACTACAACTAGATATTGATGGGCTAAATAAATGGGCTATAGACTTGGCCAAGACTTCCCTCTCCATCACCAACGACAACATGATCAAAGATGTACCACTAGGCATAACTGAGATTATGGCCAAAGCCAAGAAACACTACATCAACAAATGGCAGGAGAGCTATCCCTGTCCCGAGTCAGACCCCCGATCCTATCGGAGGCCGGACTCGGGATAGGCGTGTTCGAAACACTAGTGGAATGTGGACACGTTAAACCAGTTACTAAGCTAATAAGCAGATGTCCCGTGTCAGACCCCCAATCCTATCGGAGGCCGGACTCGGGATAGGCGTGTTCGAAACCCTCGTGGTATATGGACACGTTAAACCATTACTAAGCTAATAAGCAGATCACCGAGTATATGGACACGTTAAACCAGTTACTAAGCTAATAAGCAGATGTCCCGAGTCAGACCCCCGATCCTATCGGAGGCCGGACTCGGGATAGGCGTGTTCGAAACACTAGTGGAATATGGACACGTTAAACCAGTTACTAAGCTAATAAGCAGATGTCCCGAGTCAGACCCCCGATCCTATCGGAGGCCGGACTCGGGATAGACGTGTTCGAAACACTAGTGGAATATGGACACGTTAAACCAGTTACTAAGCTAATAAGCAGATGTCCCGTGTCAGACCCCCAATCCTATCGGAGGCCGGACTCGGGATAGGCGTGTTCGAAACCCTCGTGGTATATGGACACGTTAAACCAGTTACTAAGCTAATAAGCAGATGTCCCGAGTCAGACCCCCGATCCTATCGGAGGCCGGACTCGGGATAGGCGTGTTCGAAACACTAGTGGAATATGGACACGTTAAACCAGTTACTAAGCTAATAAGCAGATGTCCCGAGTCAGACCCCTAAGCTAATAAGCAGATGTCCCGAGTCAGACCCCCGATCCTATCGGAGGCCGGACTCGGGATAGGCGTGTTCGAAACACTAGTGGAATATGGACACGTTAAACCAGTTACTAAGCTAATAAGCAGATGTCCCGTGTCAGACCCCCAATCCTATCGGAGGCCGGACTCGGGATAGGCGTGTTCGAAACACTAGTGGTATATGGACACGTTAAACCAGTTACTAAGCTAAGCTAAGCAGGAGAGCTGGGACCAAACAACAAACACGTGGCACTATAATATTAAACCACTAGTCAATTCAATCATAGATAAAACAATTATTAAATTAAGAATAGGGCAATCATTCGAATTAAACAGCTGTCAATACCAAATTACCAACAAACAAAAATCAACTAACTGTACGTGCGGCACCCCAGATATGAAACACTATTTCATAGATTGTACGCTGCACAATAACCAGAGAAAATTAATGTTTGAATTTTTACTAAAAGACAACTCTGCCATCTCAAAATCACTCCTAAAATGTTATTTAACCCAGAGAAAAAACTTAAACATAATTTATTTCAAGCCATTTTCCAATTCGTCCAGTCCACCAAACCAAAACTGTAAAATTGTAAGTAACGAGCTAATGTAGAGGTGTGTGTGTGTGGGGGGGGGGGGGGGGGGGGGGGGGTCCTGGGGCTGGTCCGGTCGGGTCGCAGCACATGAGTAGCCCAACTTAGAACTCGCTTACTGATTATGCACTCACGACTGGGTCATGGCGGCTGTCTGGCCTACCGCCATCTCATAGGCCCCCATCACAGCTTAGCTTAATAACTGGTTTAACGTGTCCATATATCACTAGGGTTTTGAACACGCCTATCCCGAGTCCGGCCTCCGATAGGATCGGGGGTCTGACTCGGGGTAGAGATAACCTATCAATTACTGTCAATTTTGAAATTTTGAATATTAACACCAAAAGTATCTTAAACGACCCAGATTATAAGTCTACTTAACCTGTTAACCAGTAGAGTTTGCCGGTCACAGCCCTTGGGAAACAGCACTACTCAGAACTCACTTGCTGATACGTATTTTCGGAGAGCCTGGGGGGGGGGGGGGGGGGGGGGGTCGCTTTATAATTAAGCCAGAATAACAATGTCTACAGCCCCGCCCTTCCCGACTACCCCCACCCCCACCCCCACCCCGACATGGAGTAGCGACACTAAGCACTCGTCCGATGATTATGCACTCCAGACCGGGGGTGGGGAGTGGGGGAGGGCGGGACCTGGAAGCATTACAATTTAAAATTAAACGGGCTCCTGACTATTTACGAGCTACACCAGCCATTATCTGAATGGCCGGAAACTATTGATGCCTGTACGTTACCTGTAGAACTTCCACTCTACAAGAAGATACATCCTTCCTCTGTTACATTGAACTGCCACTCTAGAAGAAGATACATCCTTCCTACGTTGCATTAGAACTTCCACTATACGAGAAGATACATCCTTCCTACGTTACCTGTAGAACTGCCACTCTACAAGAAGGTACATCCTTCGTACCTTACCTGTAGAACTGCCACTCTACGAGAAGATACATCTTTCCTACATTACATTAGAACTGCCACTCTACAGCAATATACATCCTTCGTACGTTACTTGTAGAACTTCTACTTTCCAAGAAGATACTCCTTCCTATGTTACCTGTAGAACTGCCACTCTACAGCAAGATACATCCTTCGTACGTTACTTGTAGAACTTCCACTTTCCAAGAAGATACTCCTTCCTATGTTACCTGTAGAACTGTCACTCTACAAGAAAATACACCATACGTTACCTGTAGAACTCTCATTTTCCACGAAGATACACCCTTCCTACGTTACCTGTAGAAGTGCCACTCTACAAGAAGATACACCATACGTTACCTGTAGAACTCTCATTTTTCAAGAAGATACATCCTTCCTACGTTACCTGTAGAAGTGCCACTCTCCAAGAAGATACATCCTACTTTACCTGTAGAACTGCCAGTCTGTACCAGGATATATCCTACGTTATATGTAGGACTGCTACTCTACAAAATATACATCCTATGTTACGTGAAGAAGGACTGCCACTCTCCAAGAAGATACATTCTTCCTACGTTACCTGAAGAACTGACACTTTCAAAGAAGATACCTCCTTCCTACATTACCTGTAGAATCCTACGTTACCTGCAGAACTGCCACTCTACAAGAAGGTACATCCTACGTTACTGTAGAAGTATGACTCTCCAAGAAGATGTATCCTTCCTACGTTACCAGTAGAAGTGCCACTCTCCAAGAAGATACATCCTTCCTACGTTACCTGTAGAAGTGCCACTTTCAAACAAAATACATCCTTCCTATGTTACCTATAGAAGTACAACTCTTAAAGAAGATATATTCTTCCTACGTTACCTGATGAACTGCCACTCTCCAATAAGATACATCCTACGTTACCTGAAGGAGGACTGCCATTCCAAGAAGCTATATCGTAGGTTACCTCAGGAAGACTGCCACTCTCCAAGAAGATAAATCCTACGTTACCTGTAGAATGACTGCACTTCTCCAAGTCTAGTTTAACAAATCGCAGGTGCAACCCAAGGAGTGTGTGTGCACAGGCACGGCAGAGACCAAGTAGACTTTGGGGTGCGGGTGGTGGGCTGACTGAGATCGAGGGCGCAATGCCAAGTTTCTAGTGGGATTCGGGGAGTATGCTCCCCCGTAAAAGTTTGAAACTAGATGTGCTGAATTGCAATTTCATGCATTCTACCAGTAAAATTCATCTCTGCCTTAAGATTTACTACCAATAATATTTTCGATTCAGAATTATTGAGGTGGGGGCAAGAGCATCCCCCCTGCTGCCTATTAGCATATGAATAACTGCCACTCTCCAAGAAGATATACACGCTTCGTATGTTACCTGTAGAATGACTACAATTCTCCAGGACTGGTTTGACAAAGCGTAGTCGCGGATCTAAAGAGGAGGTGGCACTTATCCCTCTGCCCAAATTCGCAAATTCGACAAAACTGATAGAAATATTCGGGCAAAATGTGCTAACCTGAGACTTTTTATCTTGAATTTCCATCATTCTAAACTCAAAATTAGTTGTAATCCATGTAAAACTGCGTATTGATTCGTTTGCAACCCTATATAGCTGTTAAGTAGTAATGCTAATATGAATAAATGGTGTTATCCACATTCGGGCATTTTCTTTTAATTCGGGCAAAAATCAGTCTGCCCCCTATAAAAATGGGAGCCCGTACGCCAATGTATGAATGTATATAACTCCCGCCCCGGAGGTGGTCCCTGGCGATGTATGAATGTATATAACTCCCGCCCCGGAGGTGGTCCCTGGCGATGTATGAATGTATATAACTCCCGCCCCGGAGGTGGTCCCTGGCGATGTATGAATGTATATAACTCCCGCCCCGGAGGTGGTCCCTGGCGATGTATGAATGTATATAACTCCCGCCCCGGAGGTGGTCCCTGGCGATGTATGAATGTATATAACTCCCGCCCCGGAGGTGGTCCCTGGCGATGTATGAATGTATATAACTCCCGCCCCGGAGGTGGTCCCTGGCGATGTATGAATGTATATAACTCCCGCCCCGGAGGTGGTCCCTGGCGATGTATGAATGTATATAACTCCCGCCCCGGAGGTGGTCCCTGGCGATGTATGAATGTATATAACTCCCGCCCCGGAGGTGGTCCCTGGCGATGTATGAATGTATATAACTCCCGCCCCGGAGGTGGTCCCTGGCGATGTATGAATGTATATAACTCCCGCCCCGGAGGTGGTCCCTGGCGATGTATGAATGTATATAACTCCCGCCCGGAGGTGGTCCCTGGCGATGTATGAATGTATATAACTCCCGCCCGGAGGTGGTCCCTGGCGATGTATGAATGTATATAACTCCCGCCCCGAAGGTGGTCCCTGGCAATGTATGAATGTATATAACTCCCGCCCCGGAGGTGGTCCCTGGCGATGTATGAATGTATATAACTCCCGCCCCGGAGGTGGTCCCTGGCAATGTATGAATGTATATAACTCCCGCCCCGGAGGTGGTCCCTGGCAATGTATGAATGTATATAACTCCCGCCCCGGAGGTGGTCCCTGGCGATGTCAGAGGCTAGATCCGGGGCGGGCGTACCTGAACCCTAGTGGATAGGGGCACGTTAATAGAGTTGCCCGTTGCCCGAATGTATATAACTCCCGCCCCGGAGGTGGTCCCTGGCGATGTCAAGGCTAGCAGGGGCGGGCGTACCTTACCCTAGTGGATAGGGGCACGTTTGCCCGTTTGTTAACGGGGTCACTGGCATGTCAGAGGCTAGATCTTGGTACCTGAACCCTAGTTATACGTTAATAGATCCTGCCCGAGTGATATAATGCATTTACTGGCTTTGTTTTTAACGGGGAACAAATATACATATTAGCAAACTAGATAACCACTTATGACAAGATATTATGACTGTATTATTATACCAGTCAGCAATCTAAAAAGATGGTCCGCATGGCAACCAGGGTTGGCGGAGTTATCTCCACTTTGATCAACTTGGTATTCATATGCGTTATAATCTGAAACGTTTTACGGGCAAATGGCAGGTCCGTACCCTCCGGGAGGGAGTGTGTGTGTGTGGGGGGGGGGGGGGGGGGGTGATCTCACTTTTTTTTTTTTTTTACTCCAGAAAATTGCATACACATCTCAGAGTTTAATTTTGTATAGTGTTTCATTTGTGTATAAAAAAAAGTAGTGTCCCCCCTAGGGTTTTGATCAGGGTACGGCCCTGAATGGGGAATGTAGTTCGCTGTAATAGTAGCTAACATTTATGTAGATAAAAAGGTTTAAGTTTTTATTGTTTAACAACGTCACTGATTATTAACCATCGGCTATTGGGTTTCAACATTTTGGTATGTTTGACATATATCTCTTAGAGAAGAAACCCGCTACATTTTTCCATTAGTAGCAAGTGATCTTTTATATGCACTATCCCACAGACAAGATAGCACATACCACGACCTTTGATATACCAATTGTATTGCAATGGCTGGAACGAGAAATAGCTCATCGACGAGGATCGATCCTAGACCGACGGCGCATCAAGTGATCGCTAAACCGATGGTCCCGAAATTGTAATTAGTTTACCATCTGAGTGACCGATCGACGCATTTGAGTGTGGAAAAAAGTCAAATGGTTCACCGATGAAGTTCGATCCTGTGACTCAAGCACCTCGGGCGAGCTCTGTACTAACCGGCTAAATCCTGCTCTCACCCACCCCCCCCCCCCCCCCCCCCCCCCCCCCCCCCCCCCCACCCCCCAACATTTGGGATCGTTCAGCATCTTCGTATTAAAAAATCAGATATTGTTAAGCCACACACACTACTCACTCCCAATATAATGTTTGTAACAATATTCTCCGACTGGGGTTTTTCAGTCCCAAACAGTGCCTCACGACTGGTATATTAAAGGTCGTGGTATGTACTATTCTGTCTGTGGGAAAGTGCATATAAAAGATCCGTCGCTGTTAATGGGGGAAATGTAGCGGGTTTCCTTTGACCCCGTGTCACAATGATCAAATGTTTGACATTCAATAACTAATGAATAATAAATCAATATGCTCTAGTGGCGTCGGGGTTAGGGTTAGTTTAACTTTAACTTTGTACATTTTTCTAAGACCAACTCCTGGAAAGGTCAGTTGAGTGTTCACCTTAGGTGCTTGCGTCGCAGGATCAAACCACATTGGTTGATCCATTCAACTGGGGGGGGGGGGGGGGGGGGGGGGGTCTCGTTCCAAACAGTACACCACAACTAGTCAGAGGTAGGCTATACGTGCTTTCCTATTTGTGGAAAAGTGCATATATTTAAAAGATCCCTAACTGGTGCTAATGGAAGAAATTGGCGGGTTTCCTCTGAAGATTATGTGTCAGAATTACCAAATGTTTGACATCCATTAATCAACCAATGTGCTCTAGTGGTGTTGTTGAACAAAAACTTTAAATCAATCTTAATGCTAAACTAAAGCTTACACTCGGAACTCCTCGACTAATTCTACGAATCAAACCGAAGAATCCGTAATTGGCCGAGGTGTTCCGATCTGCACCACATTTCTGTTTCCGGCTCGTACTTGTTACTTCCGGTACATGCCGAAAATATGACATAAAGTTGTCTAAAGACGTTTGTTAAACAAAATGTAGTCTTATTTAAAGATCTGGAAATTGATTTACTCACCGAATGACAGACACAGCCAGCTGATGAATGTTTTAGTCAATTTAGTGTTATAATAATATTAAATCATTCAAAAATGTGAATTGTTTGGATAAAAAAAATCCTGTTGCCATGATAACACATTTTGAGCTTGAAAGACTTTGTGAATATTTTGTCCCATGTTCAGTTAATTAATTAATTTATATTATTCTAAACGTGCCCACAAAAAAAAAAAAAAATGTCGACAACAAAAGGAGGGCTGAAGATCAAACAGCCTCTCAGAATTAAAATCATCAGCATGGGAAATGCAGAAGTGGGAAAGGTAATTGTTCGACATTTAATTTATCCCAAATGTCCACTGGTTCAACCTCTTAATGGAAATATATCCACCCGGGCCATCCCATCATCAATGTAAAGAGAGATTTTTTGATGGGGCTTATATGTGGAATGAATGAAAGGGCGGACCAGTCGGATATTTTACCCCAACGGTTTCTGCAGATTTTTTTTTTTTTTTTTTAAGTTAACCTTTTGACATAATTAATTACTCTTATCATTACTGTATGATTTTCTTAATCTTAACCCTAAACGTAAGCCATTTTCTGTCGGGGGGGGGAGGCACCCCCATACCCCCAGTTGACTGGTTGCATTCAAGTCCATAGCGCCATACCCAAACATTTCTTTCTGGCAGAAACCCTGACCAAGTAGTGAAGTACTGTGCTTGAACTTCCTAAATCTCCATTTGATCCAATCTGTGAGCACAATGGTCCATTGCTGGTTTCACAGGTATAACAAAGGTCATAGTATGTACTGTCCTGTCTGTGGGATGACGTATGTAAAAGAAAAGAGTAGCCCATAACCTGGTGAGAGTGGGTTTCCCCTCTCATCTGTGTGGTTCTTAACCAGATGTCCGACACCATGAAATGTAATTGAAATGTGTTGAGTATAAAACATGTCTTCCTTCTTCCTAAACATACACAGACCTTTTGTTTGATAATTTTTAAGTTTGGTCATGGCATTATACAATAACTATAAAAAAAACCATGATGTATCAATAATTAATACAAAGTGCGCCCATTCAGACAGAATTTGTGTTTCTTTTTATAGTCCTATATATGTAGTGTCCTAATGTATGTAGTGTCCTAATGTATGTAGTGTCCTAATGTATGTAGTGTCCTATGTATGTAGTGTCCTAATGTACCACGGTAGGGCTAGAGGATATCAGGGCTAGCTCTGGCGAAATCATTTCATGTAAACATTGACATTTTCTAGAAACTAACTGTTGATTTCTGCAATGTTTGAAGTTTAATAGACAATTTAGCGAAACATTTTGCTCACCCAGAGGTAGCCCTGGGACATGTACTCAAGCTAGTAAGTTTGAAATCATATTTTACTGGCGACTCCAGCTTTATTAACCTGTCTCCCTCAGTTTATCTAATGAAATCCAGTTTAACTACTGTGACTCCAGCTTTATTAACCTGTCTCCCTCAGTTTGACTACTGCGACTACAGCTTTATTAACCTGTCTCCCTCAGTTTATCTACTGGCGACTCCAGCTTTATTAACCTGTCTCCCTCAGTTTATCTACTGCGACTCCAGCTTTATTAACCTGTCTTCCTCAGTTTAACTACTGCGACTCCAGCTTTATTAACCTGTCTCCCTCAGTTTATCTACTGCGACTCCAGCTTTATTAACCTGTCTCCCTCAGTTTAACTACTGCGTCTCCAGCTTTATTAACCTGTCTCCCTCAGTTTAACTACTGCGACTCCAGCTTTATTAACCTGTTTCCCTCAGTTTATCTAATGAAATCCAGTTTAACTACTGCGTCTCCAGCTTTATTAATCTGTCTCCCTCAGTTTATCTACTGCGACTCCAGCTTTATTAACCTGTCTTCCTCAGTTTAACTACTGCGACTCCAGCTTTATTAACCTGTCTCCCTCAGTTTATCTACTGCGACTCCAGCTTTATTAACCTGTCTCCCTCAGTTTATCTACTGCGTCTCCAGCTTTATTAACCTGTTTCCCTCAGTTTAACTACTGCGTCTCCAGCTTTATTAACCTGTCTCCCTCAGTTTAACTACTGCGACTCCAGCTTTATTAACCTGTCTCCCTCAGTTTGACTACTGCGACTACAGCTTTATTAACCTGTCTCCCTCAGTTTATCTACTGGCGACTCCAGCTTTATTAACCTGTCTCCCTCAGTTTATCTACTGCGACTCCAACTTTATTAACCTGTCTTCCTCAGTTTAACTACTGCGACTCCAGCTTTATTAACCTGTCTCCCTCAGTTTATCTACTGCGACTCCAGCTTTATTAACCTGTCTCCCTCAGTTTATCTACTGCGTCTCCAGCTTTATTAACCTGTTTCCCTCAGTTTAACTACTGCGTCTCCAGCTTTATTAACCTGTCTCCCTCAGTTTAACTACTGCGACTCCAGCTTTATTAACCTGTTTCCCTCAGTTTATCTACTGCGTCTCCAGCTTTATTAACCTGTTTCCCTCAGTTTAACTACTGCGTCTCCAGCTTTATTAACCTGTCCCTCAGTTTATCTACTGCGTCTCCAGCTTTATTAACCTGTTTCCCTCAGTTTAACTACTGCGACTCCAGCTTTATTAACCTGTCCCTCAGTTTATCTAATGAAATCCAGTTTAACTACTGCGTCTCCAGCTTTATTAACCTGTCTCCCTCAGTTTATCTAATGAAATCCAGTTTAACTACTGCGACTCCAGCTTTATTAACCTGTCTCCCTCAGTTTGACTACTGCGACTACAGCTTTATTAACCTGTCTCCCTCAGTTTATCTACTGGCGACTCCAGCTTTATTAACCTGTCTCCCTCAGTTTATCTACTGCGACTCCAGCTTTATTAACCTGTCTCCCTCAGTTTATCTACTGCGACTCCAGCTTTATTAACCTGTCTCCCTCAGTTTATCTAATGAAATCCAGTTTAACTACTGCGACTCCAGCTTTATTAACCTGTCTCCCTCAGTTTATCTAATGAAATCCAGTTTAACTACTGCGTGTCCAGATAATATAGTGTTCGACCATTTGAAATATCAATGGCTTTATCATGGCAGTTTAGGCTAACTGTATGTAGTTCTGATAAATAGACAATATTTGTGGTTGATCCTGAAAAAACAAATATGCCTGAACCTTAAAAGGATGTGGGCAAGTTAAAAATGTTTGGAGTTGGAAAAAGTAAATATTAGTTACAGTATGACTCTATGATAAATATTAAAATAAAAATGTATGATTAGAAACTGGCTTGGGGGTCTTGTGTTATTTTTGGTTCTCAATATCACAAAATATATGTGACTTTTCCTGATCTATAAACTTTGGAAACTTTGTTTTAGATATGTGTTTTTTTTTATTATAGATTAATTAACAAAGCCTGGCATTTTGAGAGAATAGACATTTACATGTTTATCATATGATATGCTGTGATGCCTACAAATACTCGATATCCCGCACAGGGTTTCTGACAGAACGTAACGGGGCTACCTCTGGCACTCGCCAAATTCAACAACTGCAAATTTTGAAAGCAGTTGGCGAATTTTAGTTTGGCGAAATAATTTCATGTAATAATTGAATTTTTTTAGAAAATAACTGACAATTTCTGACATTTTTAAAGCTTAATATCTAGACAATTTGGTGAATTGTTTTGCTCAGCCAGAGGTAGCCCTGGACCATAAAACGGGTACGGCACCATACCCAAAAAGTTTAGCAGATATTATTTTTTAAAGTTAACCTTTTGACAACATTAATTACTCTTATCATTATTGTATGATTTTCTTAACCCTAACCCTAAACTTAACCCATTTTCTTTCAGGGAGAGACCCCCCCCCCCCATAGTCCCTGTAAACTGTGGATGCATTCATTTCTATAGCGTCTTACCCAAAAATTTCCTTCTGGCAGAAACACTGCCTCAGTAGTGTCATGGTAAATTATTATGCATCTTTTTTCTGTTTTTCAGAGCTGTGTCATCAAGAGGTACTGTGAAAAAAGATTTGTTCACAAATATCTTGCAACTATCGGCATAGACTATGGTGTCACAAAGTGAGTCATGCGATTTTTGTCTTTTGAAAATATCTAACATTCATTTTGACATCTCTTCTCGTTCTTCGTTCGTCAGATCATCAGACCAGTCATTCCCACAAATGAGGCGGTGTTCATTAGTTCAGTGACTTCCATGCAGTTTTGTGGCGAGTGTTGTGTTTCTCCATATTAATTGTCTGGATGTATTGTGTAGGCTGCAGGTTTATCTGAGCTGCACAAACTGGAAGTTTGTGTTGCGTAACCCGTTTTTCAAAATAATATAAAACACTACAATGTCTATTAATCTAAAATTTCATATAAAAAAATCAAATCATTATTTAATTTTTATTAAAAATAATTTAATGCATTAAATTATTAATATTAATTTGGTTGTGTTCCTTTCTGCTTTTTATTGTTTTAATTGCCATTGTGAGTATGTTATTGTTTACCACCATAAACATTTTGCACGAATGGTTGTGTAACATGTGAAGTAAACATGCAGTTTGTGCAACCCTGTACGTGTTAAGACAAAACAAAACAAAAATTGACGATTTATAATACATGAATAAAGTTTTTCTAATATAATGGATCACCAAATAAGCTAGTTTGTGAATTTAGATTTGCTTTATTGACATATAAACCAAACACTGGTTCACATGAAATGTTGTACCCTGTTTTGTTACTAACATGGGGCGGGCCATAGCCCAGTGGTAAAGCACTTGCTTTAGGTTGTTTCTTGTTCCAGCCAGTGCACCACAACTGGTATATCAAAGGTTGTGGTATGTGCTATCCTGTCTAACATTTGGTAATTTTGACAAATTGTCATGGGTTTTCTCTCTACGACTATATATCAAAATTACCAAATGTTTGACATTCAATAGCTGATGATTAATAAAACAGTGTGCTCTAGTGGTGTTGTTAAACATAACAAACTTCTTCTTCGTATTTTGAGTCGAACATTGGAACTATAAGATATTTTGTCCCTTTAAATTATATAAGAATTGTTTCTCTTTTTTTAGGAATTTATCGATGTATAAAAGTCACAAATGATGTAGTATAAAATCGCTTCGCTACGCTATGCGATTTTATACTACATTTGTGACTTTTATACATCGATAAATTCCTAAAAAAATTACAAACAATTCTTATAATTACAAACAGTACAAGAAGTGTACCTTAAAACACTCAAAAATAATTTCTTCCGTTCTTACCGTCAACCATGTTCTTGGTCTTCCGTGATGACGTATTTTTATGAGGTTTATGGAAGAATAACGCTTGGTTTTTTAGTGACGTCAGCCAATCAGAATACAGTAAATCGTATAAATTTCGGAAAGTTTGTAATTATATTAATTTAAAACCTTAAATGCAACAGTAATATTTTGTATTAATTTTAGTGGTGTCATTAAACAAAACAAACTTGTTACTAACATATTTGTTATTGATTATTTTCAGGGTGAATGTTAAAGACAGAGAAGTCAAAGTGAATATTTTTGATATGGCTGGCCATCCTATATTCTATGAGGTAACATTTACTATTTTGGTATGGCTGGCCATCCTATATTCTATGAGGTAACATTTACTGTTTTGATATGGCTGGCCATCCTATATTCTATGAGGTAACATTTACTGTTTTGATATGGCTGGCCATCCTATTTTCTATGAGATAACATTTACTGTTTTGATATGGCTGGCCATCCTATATTCTATGAGGTAACATTTACTGTTTTGGTATGGCTGGCCATCCTATATTCTATGAGGTAACATTTACTGTTTTGATATGGCTGGCCATCCTATATTCTATGAGGTAACATTTACTATTTTGGTATGGCTGGCCATCCTATATTCTATGAGGTAACATTTACTATTTTGATATGGCTGGCCATCCTATATTCTTTGAGATAACATTTACTATTTTGATATGGCTGGCCATCCTATATTCTATGAGGTAACATTTACTGTTTTGATATGGCTGACCATCCTATATTCTATGAGGTAACATTTACTGTTTTGATATGGCTGGCCATCCTATTTTCTATGAGGTAACATTTACTGTTTTGATATGGCTGGCCATCCTATATTCTATGAGGTAACATTTACTATTTTGGTATGGCTGGCCATCCTATATTCTATGAGGTAACATTTACTGTTTTGATATGGCTGGCCATCCTATATTCTATGAGGTAACATTTACTGTTTTGATATGGCTGGCCATCCTATTTTCTATGAGATAACATTTACTGTTTTGATATGGCTGGCCATCCTATATTCTATGAGGTAACATTTACTATTTTGGTATGGCTGGCCATCCTATATTCTATGAGGTAACATTTACTGTTTTGATATGGCTGGCCATCCTATATTCTATGAGGTAACATTTACTATTTTGGTATGGCTGGCCATCCTATATTCTATGAGGTAACATTTACTATTTTGATATGGCTGGCCATCCTATATTCTTTGAGATAACATTTACTATTTTGATATGGCTGGCCATCCTATATTCTATGAGGTAACATTTACTGTTTTGATATGGCTGACCATCCTATATTCTATGAGGTAACATTTACTATTTTGATATGGCTGGCCATCCTATATTCTATGAGGTAACATTTACTCGACCACAATACATTTGTTATAGACCAAACGTTTGTCTTGTGTTTTACTTGTGATTATTAATTGTTTAAGTTTTGCATATGCTAACCAGTTTGACATTTGTGTTATGTAGTTATGAATTTGAGAGAAAACAAAAGTTTTCTACAGTTTATTTTTTGTAACCCATAAATAGGCTATGCAGATTTTCTATTGTTTGAGGCTCGCAGTGGTTACATAAGACAGGGCTTCTAGAATTTTCATAAAATCCACTAACCATGGGATCAGTGATTTAAAATTTTTACTAGTCACGATTTTAAAAATTCACTAGCCCTACCTTACTTTAAGTTAAGACAATTTTACTAAATAATAGTAATAATCAGATGTATCGCCTAAAGAGGGAGATAGAGCTTCAAAACACTAACATTGGGGGGTTGAGGTGGGGGCACATTATTCATATTTACAAATTGATTTAACTGCAACATTGGACCAAAATAAATTCACTAGCCATTGGGCATGATAATAGTAGTTATTTAGTTCAACATTGAATATCACTAGCCATGGGAGTGGGGCTACCATAATGTAGAAGCTCTGCATAAGAATAATTAATTAATGGGACGGGTGTTCAGGTTAGAAAGTGCTTATAAACGCTGGTTTTGATGTCTGCAGTGGTCAGATGAAATATTGGGTATTTGGTTAAATTCAGGTTAACAATGAATTTTATCGAGCAAGACACGCACACCAAATATCATGAAATGAGTTTTACCGAGTCCAGTGGTCTGATAAAGTAATGCGTATTGCGTTATTCAGGTTAGAAATGAGTTTTACCGAGTCCAGTGGTCAGATAAAGTAATGTGTATTGTGCTATTCAGGTTGTAAATGAGTTTTACCATGTCCAGTGGTCAGATATAGTAATGTGTATTGCGTTATTCAGGTTGGAAATGAGTTTTACCGAGTCCAGTGGTCAGATAAAGTAATGTGTATTGCGTTATTCAGGTTGGAAATGAGTTTTACCATGTCCAGTGGTCAGATAAAGTAATGTGTATTGTGCTATTCAGGTTGGAAATGAGTTTTACCGAGTCCAGTGGTCTGATAAAGTAATGCGTATTGCGTTATTCAGGTTGGAAATGAGTTTTACCATGTCCAGTGGTCAGATATAGTAATGTGTATTGCGTTATTCAGGTTGGAAATGAGTTTTACCATGTCCAGTGGTCAGATAAAGTAATGTGTATTGCGTTATTCAGGTTGGAAATGAGTTTTACCGAGTCAAGTGGTCAGATAAAGTAATGTGTATTGCGCTATTCAGGTTGGAAATGAGTTTTACCGAGTCAAGTGGTCAGATAAAGTAATGCGTATTGCGTTATTCAGGTTGGAAATGAGTTTTACCGAGTCCAGTGGTCAGATAAAGTAATGCGTATTGCGTTATTCAGGTTGGAAATGAGTTTTACCAAGTCCAGTGGTAAGATAAAGTAATGTGTATTGCGTTATTCGGTTAGAAATGAGTTTTACCATGTCCAGTGGTCAGATAAAGTAATGTGTATTGCGTTATTCAGGTTGGAAATGAGTTTTACCGAGTCCAGTGGTAAGATAAAGTAATGTGTATTGCGTTATTCGGTTAGAAATGAGTTTTACCATGTCCAGTGGTCAGATAAAGTAATGTGTATTGCGTTATTCAGGTTGGAAATGAGTTTTACCATGTCCAGTGGTCAGATCAAGTAATGTGTATTGCGTTATTCAGGTTGGAAATGAGTTTTACCATGTCCAGTGGTCAGATAAAGTAATGTGTATTGCGTTATTCAGGTTGGAAATGAGTTTTACCATGTCCAGTGGTCAGATAAAGTAATCCGTATTGCGTTATTCGGGTTAGAAATGAGTTTTACCGAGTCCAGTGGTCAGATAAAGTAATGTGTATTGCGCTATTCAGGTTGGAAATGAGTTTTACCGAGTCCAGTGGTCAGATAAAGTAATGTGTATTGCACTATTCAGGTTGGAAATGAGTTTTACCGAGTCCAGTGGTCAGATAAAGTAATGTGTATTGCGCTATTCAGGTTGGAAATGAGTTTTACCGAGTCAAGTGGTCAGATAAAGTATTGCGTTATTCGGGTTAGAAATGAGTTTTACCGAGTCAAGTGGTCAGATAAAGTAATGTGTATTGTGCTATTCAGGTTGGAAATGAGTTTTACCGAGTCCAGTGGTCTGATAAAGTAATGCGTATTGCGTTATTCAGGTTGGAAATGAGTTTTACCGAGTCCAGTGGTCAGATAAAGTAATGTGTATTGCGCTATTCAGGTTGGAAATGAGTTTTACCGAGTCAAGTGGTCAGATAAAGTAATGCGTATTGCGTTATTCAGTTTGGAAATGAGTTTTACCGAGTCAAATGGTCAGATAAAGTAATGCGTATTGCGTTATTCAGGTTGGAAATGAGTTTTACCGAGTCCAGTGGTCAGATAAAGTAATGTGTATTGCGTTATTCAGGTTGGAAATGAGTTTTACCAAGTCCAGTGGTAAGATAAAGTAATGTGTATTGCGTTATTCGGTTAGAAATGAGTTTTACCATGTCCAGTGGTCAGATAAAGTAATGTGTATTGCGTTATTCGGTTAGAAATGAGTTTTACCGAGTCCAGTGGTCAGATAAAGTAATGTGTATTGCGTTATTCAGGTTAGAAATGAGTGTTACCGAGTCCAGTGGTCAGATAAAGTAATGTGTATTGCATTATTCGGGTTAGAAATGAGTTTTACCGAGTCCAGTGGTCAGATAAAATAATGTGTATTGCATTATTCGGGTTAGAAATGAGTTTTACCGAGTCCAGTGGTCAGATAAAGTAATGCGTATTGCATTATTCGGGTTAGAAATGAGTTTTACCGAGTCCAGTGGTCAGATAAAGTAATGTGTATTGCGTTATTCAGGTTAGAAATGAGTTTTACCGAGTCCAGTGGTCAGATAAAGTAATGTGTATTGCATTATTCGGGTTAGAAATGAGTTTTACCGAGTCCAGTGGTCAGATAAAGTAATGTGTATTGCGTTATTCAGGTTAGAAATGAGTTTTACCGAGTCCAGTGGTCAGATAAAGTAATGTGTATTGTGCTATTCAGGTTGGAAATGAGTGTTACCGAGTCCAGTGGTCAGATATAGTAATCCGTATTGCGTTATTCGGGTTAGAAATGAGTTTTACCATGTCCAGTGGTCAGATAAAGTAATGTGTATTGCGTTATTCAGGTTAGAAATGAGTTTTACCGAGTCCAATGGTCAGATAAAGTAATGCGTATTGTGTTATTCAGGTTAGAAATGAGTTTTACCGAGTCCAGTGGTCAGATCAAGTAATGTGTATTGCGTTACTCAGGTTAGAAATGAGTTTTACCGAGTCCAGTGGTTAGATCAAGTAATGCATATTGTGTTATTCAGGTTAGAAATGAGTTTTACCGAGTCCAGTGGTCTGATAAAGTAATGTGTATTGCGTTATTCAGGTTAGAAATGAGTTTTACCGAGTCCAGTGGTCAGATCAAGTAATGTGTATTGCGTTATTCAGGTTAGAAATGAGTTTTACCGAGACACACAGGGAGCTCTGCTGGTGTTTGACGTGTCCGATAGGTCGAGTTTCGAGGCTCTTGACTCGTGGCTATCCGAGATGCTCAGTGAGATGGGAGATAAAGCGGAGGCCGAAAATGTTGTCGTCTGTGTGTGTGCGAATAAGGTAATTGGGGGGAAGAGGGTAAATATCACATTTATAGTGATCATCAGCTAATGGATTTGTTTGTTACCAACATAAATAAAACATGAATGGCTGAATGTTGTAATAATACAGCTAGTTTTGAATTTGAATGACGTCAGTATTCCAATGACGTCACTTTGCATCTCCTTACTATAACCATAACTGTGTACATGACGTTTTAAGAATGCTGGAAAAATTTCAGTGCAAAATTGCTATTAAAAATGTTTTGTTTGAACATAACTAATGCACCTGAATGTGTTTAAAACTGTGTACCTATTTATTGTGTACGAAGCCAAAACAAGGGTGCAAAAAGTGACTGTCGTTTCCACGTAGTCATGTTTTCATTATATAACTGACGGTTAGTAGTGCTTACAATTTGGTGTTAATTTGTTATTGTTAATAATTATTGCTTATTAGTTAAACATGTCGGCAAGATAAATTCATTGTAGAAGCATCACTTTGGGGTTTATGGATTTCTATACCCACCGTATGTTCTTGTACCCCTCGCCTTCTGTTTGATGGTGCATATAAAAGAAGCCTTGCTACTAAGAGAGTAGCCCATGAAGTGTCCATAACCATATGTCAGACGCTGTATAACCATAAGTAAAATGTGTTGAGTTTGTTATTAAATAAAACATTTCCTTCCTTCCTTCATTAATTTCGAGCCCTGTCATCCCCTTAGAGATTACCTAACTGTTGAATACCGGTGTACAATTTTACTTCAGATTGACAAGAAGAGAGCTGTTGATGAGCTGGAGGGCAGGATGTGGGCGGACAGTCACCGCTTCCACTACTTCGAGACGTCTGCACAGACGGGCGAGGGTGTGAACAACGTCTTTCAGGTATACAGCAACACATCACAGTTCTAACATGTCAGACAGTCACATCAAGATACTGTCTTGAGTTTCTAGAGACATTCTGGCATGTAGGAATCATATCTGGAGTTGGGGGGGGGGGGGGGGGCACAAGCACCAGCTGGGGTATCACAGCCTCCATAGTTGGGGGGGGGGGGGGGGCACAAGCCATATTTTTACCTTTATGTATATAAAGTAGGAAATGTTTTTTACAATTTTATCCATGAATACCACTATCACCCTGCTCCCCCCACCCCACCATGTCCGTTTCCTACAGGCCTGACATCACGACAACCAGAAACATACCAAATGTATAAAAACTAACTTTCTAAGCAAGATGGCGTAGTTTCAGCTGAAAGTTCAAGACTGAATTCATTTTCTTGAGTGAGAAGCAAAATGTGCTTGTCAGATTTCAATCAGAAATCAAATGCTTAAAATAGAGAAGCAATTTTAGATCATAGGTATTGATTTCATTTTCTTTTTTTTAAATTTCTATGTAAGTTTATAGTAAATATTAAAACAATTAGTGTCTTTTTTTCACCCATTTCAACATTGTTGACTTTTTAGCAGAATTCAAAAACAGTTATATCCAAATCATTAGCCAAATGAGATTTTTATTAGCCATTTATTACTTTGTTCACATTTTTATTTCAACTTATTTTCGTGCTTATATCCAATTAAGGTTCAAGCACACTGTCCTGGGCACACACTTCAGCTATCAGGGCTGTCTGTCCAGGAAAGTGGGTTAGTGGTTACTGAGAAAGGTCGTTCATCCGTTCGTTCATTTATTCATTTTAACTTAAACCTTTTTAGTGCTTATATCTAATTAAGATTAAAACATGCTGTCCTGAGCAAACACCTCAGCTATCTGGGCTGTCTGTCCAGGACAGTGGGTTAGTGGTTAGTTTATTCACAGTTGCATTACTTTGTGTTTCAATTCAAGGGAAGCAACTGTGTTCGGATTCTCAGCATGTAGCTTAAACAAGTTCAGCAAATTACCTTTAATTTTTGGATATTTCAAGAAGAATTTTGTCAGTTTATTATAGTTAAAAAAACCTTCAAAATCCCAAGCATTTTTTGTTATATCACCATAAGTTTATTGTACAGTAGAACACAGTGTCATAAAACATGTGCACAATTGTTTGTTTATTCATTCATTCATTCATCAACCCATTCATTCATTCACTCACTGAGAGTTTTTGCTAGAGGGTAAAATTAGTTGCACTAAAATCTTGGAAATTAATAGATGTAGTTTTTATAATATTTTAAGATGGATGATATTAAGAAAATTGCTGTTTTAAATTTGTCAAAAGTGCATGAAAATGCAGTGTTTTATTTCAAAACATGTCAAACCCGCAACCAATTAATGTTTTTATTTTCAGACGCTGAATTTCAGAAAGCCTGTTACTAAATGATTTTCTATTTCAGACTCTGTTTGACGGGGTAGTCTCTGCTGTTGATAACGGGGGGCGCAGACTCCCGGCCCAGACTCAGCTTGGCTACACGAAGGAGCAGATCGACGCCATCCACAAACTGAAGAACTCCAAGTCGGACTTCGAGAGACTCGGATTGGATGCAGGCGCGTCCAAGTAAGTTATTTGACGAGGGACATAAAATTGATAATAACTGGTACTGAGTTTGTTATTCTAGTTATTATGTCAGTCATTTTATATTCTTTCTTTAAGAACTTTCTGTTTTTATTTAGAAACAATATTAACAACTTTACACGCTGTTCTAACATAGCTCGGTGATAAAGTGCTCGCTTGATGCGTGGTCAGGATCGATCCCTGTCGGTGGGTCCATTGGGCTATTTGTCATTCTAGCCAGTGCACCACGACTGGTATATCAAAGGCTGTGGTATGTGCTATCCTGTCTGGGATGGTGGATATAAATGATCCATTGCTATGAATGGAAACATGTAACGGCTTTTCTCTCTAAGACTATATATGTCAAAATTAGCAAATGTTTGACATCCAATAGCCAGTGATTAATAAATCAATGTGCTCTAGTAGTGTCGTTAAACAAAACAAACTTGATAAATTTGATAATAATTGATACTGAGTTTTTCTTTCTTTAATAACTTTCTATTTTCATTATGACTACATTTATTTAGAAACAATGTTAACAGCTTTACACGCTATTCTGAGTATTGCTGTGACTTTGTATTTTATTGACGATCACAGATCCTTTTTAATAACCAATGTTCTATTTATTCTGTCAAAAATGTTGTAATGAACTGTATAAAAATAGCATTTTATTACAAATTTAACTTTAAAAACTTAAGAGGGTTCGAAACTCGCCCAAAAATATAGTGGCCCCAAAAATAATAATGCATGTTGGTGAATTATGGTAAGCGAACCACGAGCAAGATTTTAATGTGGAATACAAATATTAATAGTGGCTCATATGTTATAGCTCTAAAGAAGATAATATTATTTGGACGACTAACGGCATTATTGTTTTAATATTTAAGTCGCCCAAACAGGACATTGGTTTCATTTGGCGACCTGGCTACAACCTGTTACAAGCCCTGGACATAAATGCAAACACTTTAAAGTATGTGACATCTTTGGGCATGTTTGTCAGATTGTGATGATGTCATATTTAGTCCCGACACAGTCATTGGTTTGTAAGGGTCATCCTGTAATATTGTACGTTGCACCAATAAATATTAATTTCTCAGTGAACAAATTATGATTTTTATTTTCCCGGTTATGAATGCCCGCTGGGGTAATAATAGTGTTCATTATTGTGTGAACTTTGACTCACTATTTTTCCTGTCTCAACCAGTGCTCCGTGACTGAGACGTGAAAGGACATTATCTGCATGTAGGCGTATGGACTTCCATTTTAATAATGGAGTAGAGTAGGGGGCAGGCTAATATTTGTTTGAATTAACATCTATCTTCTAAAGTTTTCATGAGATGGTTCTGAAATTTCTTGAGGATTGTTTGGGAAAATCTCCACAAACTATTACTTAAAGGTGTTTTTGTTTTTTTCTTCAAAATTTATTTCTGTTTTCACAGTTTTTAAATGTAAACTTGATGTTTCCTGATAAATATTTGATTGGTTGTGAAAGTTGATAGGCTACGGTCAGGGTTTCGACCAGAGGGTATAACGGGTATGGCGCCATACCTAAAAAAAATTGCAGATTTAAGTTTTTAAAGTTAACTTATTGACAAAATTAATTAATCTTATCATTAGTATACTGTATGATTTTCTTAACCCTAACCCTAAACTTAACCCATTTTTGTTCTATGTTTTTTATGAAAGTGCTTATTTAAAGGGACATTCCTGAGTTTGCTGCAATTTTTAAAAAGTTATCAACTAACAGAAACTTTTTAACGATTGTAATTACATATCAAATATATTTTTCTGCATAAAATATTTCTGTCTTTATATTAAACGTGTTTCTGATCGTTCTAATATTTGTACTAGGTTAAATTTCATTTTGTTTCCTAAAATAAAAAAATTCATACATACGAATTTTTTTATTTGCAGACCGAATCCAGTTTGGGCTTCTTACAAATATTAAGATGACCAGAAACACATTCAATATACAG
Organism: Gigantopelta aegis; assembly: GCF_016097555.1. Lineage (NCBI taxonomy): Eukaryota > Metazoa > Mollusca > Gastropoda > Neomphalida > Peltospiridae > Gigantopelta > Gigantopelta aegis. The sequence continues at coordinate 3,628,789 of NC_054705.1, forward strand.
ACACTGATATTCTTAAGTTTAATCGTAGAAATATTTTATTAGTCGGAAACATCTTACAATGCAGCAAACTCAGGAATGTCCCTTTAAGTGTCGCTGTGACTAATTCGTGTTATTTTACAGGGATGATGTGAACAAGGCATATCGGAGACTGGCTGTTTTACTTCACCCAGACAAGAGTGTCGCACCGGGAAGTGAAGAGGCCTTCAAACTGCTGGTTTCTGCTCGCACAGCGCTACTCAAACGATGTCAGACATAGCCACGCCTCTTTGTGTGATTGACAGTTGAATGACAAGTGACGAGAACTAATAATGATACCTCCCACATTTTACTTATTTTAAGTGGGTGTATTGATTCAAGTACCTCCCACCGTTTATTGATTGATAGTGGGATGTATTAATTAAAGTACCTCTCACTTTTTATTGATTGACGGGTGTATTGATTCTAGTACCTCCCTCTATTTAAACGATTGACAGTGGGATGTATTGGTTCTTGTACCTCACACTTTTTATTGATTGACTGGGTGCAGTGACGTAGTGTGGGTGGGGCCACCGGGGCGATTGCACTGGGTGCAAAATTCTGGACTGGTTAAAGGGACTCGGGGAGTGCTAACGGTCCACTGGTTAGGGGACGCAATAATTGCCTTGCCCCGGGCGCTGGCAACCCACGCTATGTCACTGACTGGGTGTATCGAATCTAGAATCTCTCACTTTTTATTGATTGACTGTGGGTGTATTGATTCTAGTACCTCCCACTTTTTATTGATTGACAGTTGGAGGTATTGGTTCTTTTTCATCTCATGTTTGACAAGGTTAACAATATTAAAACCTGCCACCATGATGGATCGACAGTGGGACATTTTAACTCTGCTTCCTATTTCTATCAAGTAACTGTGACAAATAGTCTGGTCATACTGATTGACACTGTGATGTACTTTTCTAGATCCGCCCACAATCTGCTGATTGACAGATTTTGTGATACATGTGACTGTGTTTTATTTACTAGTGTATGAACTGTGTGTTAACAATAGACTGGACTATGAAAGGAAACTGTGAAAGGAATGAAAAATATTCTGATAATTCCAACTTGTGATTGTTTAAACTTGTATCAATCTAGATGTTGTTATTACAGATTGCTGTTACTCCATCTTCATCATGTACAATGCAATTCGATCCAACGCTGCTTAACTTTGATCTTTCTCAGTATAACTTGACCTTAACTTGATATAAGTTAATTCGACAAACTGTTACTACAAGTTGTCCTGTTAAAAATGTTTGATTTCTACTAAAGCAGTGTTATCATTATGTGATTTGTCATGGCGACTCGAATCGTGTGTATGGGAAGACGTTACGTCATAAGAATCCACGCGATCGGTGGGTCTATGGGCTATTTCTCACTCTAGCCAGTGCACCACAACTTGTATATCAAAGGCCGTGGTATGTGCTATCCTGTCTGGTGCATATAAAAGATCCCTTGCTACTAATGGAAAAAATGTAGCGGGTTTCATCTGTGACTGTCAAAATGACCATATGTTTGACATCCAATAGCCAATGATTAATAAATCAATGTGCTCTATTGGTGTTGTTAAACAAAACAAACTTCTTCTTTTTTTCATAAGAATCCATGATGTCGAACAAAGCTCAGTTAAAAATATTTTGTTGAAAATGTAAGTGCATCCAAATTTCCACTGAAAAAAAAATAAAAAATGAATGTAGAAATTTTACAAATGATATTATGCAACTAAACAATTATTGACCACATCTGTAAAATAATAGGTTTTATGGACCCATGAAATCCAGATATTTTGACATGTTTATAAACAAAAAACTGCGAGGTGACAAAACTAACGGTTGAACTTTAATGTGATTTGATTGGCTGAGAACTTAAGATTTGTCGTGAGAAATAGGACATGTTCTAATCAGTACAATTCCGACACGTATAATAGTAAAGACGTTCCAATTCGATCGCATGTGACAAGTCGGTGTGACTAATCGCGTAATAAGAATGCCCCTTAGCACATTTACTAGTGGATCGAATCACGAGCATTTTAATTATTTGATATTATTGACATGTTGGCCATACACACTGTGTAGAAGTGTACATAATCAAAATCATTTTACTTCATCCCGTGGATGTCCTGTTTTACAGCAGTTTTACTGTACTTACTTACGTCCGTCATCCCTTCTGGGTAATAGGCCACGGACTAGAGTTTTCCAGAGTTGTTTGTCCTGGGCTCTGGTTTCAAGCTGCCTCCAGGTGTAGCCTGTCTTCTTGGTGTCCCCCAGGAGGTCCCTTCGCCATGTGTTCTCTGGTTTCAAGCTGCCTCCAGGTGTATCCTGTCTTCTTGGTGTCCACCTGGAGGTCCCTTCGCCATGTGTTCTCTGGTTTCAAGCTGCCTCCAGGTGTATCCTGTCTTCTTGGTGTCCACCTGGAGGTCCCTTCGCCATGTGTTCTCTGGTTTCAAGCTGCCTCCAGGTGTATCCTGTCTTCTTGGTGTCCCCTAGGAGGTCCCTTCGCCATGTGTTCTCTGGTTTCAAGCTGCCTCCAGGTGTATCCTGTCTTCTTGGTGTCCACCTGGAGGTCCCTTCGCCATGTGTTCTCTGGTTTCAAGCTGCCTCCAGGTGTATCCTGTCTTCTTGGTGTCCCCCAGGAGGTCCCTTCGCCATGTGTTCTCTGGTTTCAAGCTGCCTCCAGGTGTATCCTGTCTTCTTGGTGTCCACCTGGAGGTCCCTTCGCCATGTGTTCTCTGGTTTCAAGCTGCCTCCAGGTGTATCCTGTCTTCTTGGTGTCCACCTGGAGGTCCCTTCGCCATGTGTTCTCTGGTTTCAAGCTGCCTCCAGGTGTATCCTGTCTTCTTGGTGTCCCCCAGGAGGTCCCTTCGCCATGTGTTCTCTGGTTTCAAGCTGCCTCCAGGTGTATCCTGTCTTCTTGGTGTCCACCTGGAGGTCCCTTCGCCATGTGTTCTCTGGTTTCAAGCTGCCTCCAGGTGTATCCTGTCTTCTTGGTGTCCACCTGGAGGTCCCTTCGCCATGTGTTCTCTGGTTTCAAGCTGCCTCCAGGTGTATCCTGTCTTCTTGGTGTCCCCTAGGAGGTCCCTTCGCCATGTGTTCTCTGGTTTCAAGCTGCCTCCAGGTGTATCCTGTCTTCTTGGTGTCCACCTGGAGGTCCCTTCGCCATGTGTTCTCTGGTTTCAAGCTGCCTCCAGGTGTATCCTGTCTTCTTGGTGTCCACCTGGAGGTCCCTTCGCCATGTGTTCTCTGGTTTCAAGCTGCCTCCAGGTGTATCCTGTCTTCTTGGTGTCCCCCAGGAGGTCCCTTCGCCATGTGTTCTCTGGTTTCAAGCTGCCTCCAGGTGTATCCTGTCTTCTTGGTGTCCCCCAGGAGGTCCCTTCGCCATGTGTTCTCTGGTTTCAAGCTGCCTCCAGGTGTATCCTGTCTTCTTGGTGTCCCCCAGGAGGTCCCTTCGCCATGTGTTCTCTGGTTTCAAGCTGCCTCCAGGTGTATCCTGTCTTCTTGGTGTCCACCTGGAGGTCCCTTCGCCATGTGTTCTCTGGTTTCAAGCTGCCTCCAGGTGTATCCTGTCTTCTTGGTGTCCACCTGGAGGTCCCTTCGCCATGTGTTCTCTGGTTTCAAGCTGCCTCCAGGTGTATCCTGTCTTCTTGGTGTCCACCTGGAGGTCCCTTCGCCATGTGTTCTCTGGTTTCAAGCTGCCTCCAGGTGTATCCTGTCTTCTTGGTGTCCCCCAGGAGGTCCCTTCGCCATGTGTTCTCTGGTTTCAAGCTGCCTCCAGGTGTATCCTGTCTTCTTGGTGTCCCCCAGGAGGTCCCTTCGCCATGTGTTCTCTGGTTTCAAGCTGCCTCCAGGTGTATCCTGTCTTCTTGGTGTCCCCCAGGAGGTCCCTTCGCCATGTGTTCTCTGGTTTCAAGCTGCCTCCAGGTGTATCCTGTCTTCTTGGTGTCCACCTGGAGGTCCCTTCGCCATGTGTTCTCTGGTTTCAAGCTGCCTCCAGGTGTATCCTGTCTTCTTGGTGTCCACCTGGAGGTCCCTTCGCCATGTGTTCTCTGGTTTCAAGCTGCCTCCAGGTGTATCCTGTCTTCTTGGTGTCCACCAGGAGGTACCTTCGCCATGTGTTCTCTGGTTTCAAGCTGCCTCCAGGTGTATCCTGTCTTCTTGGTGTCCCCCAGGAGGTCCCTTCGCCATGTGTTCTCTGGTTTCAAGCTGCCTCCAGGTGTATCCTGTCTTCTTGGTGTCCACCTGGAGGTCCCTTCGCCATGTGTTCTCTGGTTTCAAGCTGCCTCCAGGTGTATCCTGTCTTCTTGGTGTCCACCTGGAGGTCCCTTCGCCATGTGTTCTCTGGGCGGCCTCTTTCTCTTCGGCCTTGTGGATTCCAGTTTTACTGTACTCGTATATATTATATAAAATAGTGTTTTCTTTAGTTTTCGGTCTGGTTTGAACAGTAGTCGCTCTCTGTGAACTGCAGCTCCAAGACTAGAACTGTTATGTGATTTTCATTTTTCACCGTCAACCTGTGTGGTTTATTTTTATATATTTATTTTTAAAATATTCCAAATGTGCCGTCCACTTCGTCCAACTTCGATGAATAGTTGTTTATATCCATCCGTCCATGATTATGAAAAGCAGGAAGTTGTTTTGTGTGTGGGCGACTCAGTATAAAGCATGTAAACCATATCATGTCAGGGTTTGTTGTTTTGTGTGTGGGTGACTCAGTACAAAGCATGTAAACCATATGTCAGGCTTTGTTGTTTTGTGTGTGGGTGACTCAGTACAAAGCATGTAAACCATATCATGTCGGGGTTTGTTGTTTTGTGTGTAGGTGACTCAGTACAAAGCATGTAAACCATATGTCAGGGTTTGTTGTTTTGTGTGTGGGTGACTCAGTATAAAGCATGTAAACCATATCATGTCAGGGTTTGTTGTTTTGTCTTTTTAAACAATAAATACATAAACTGATTGTATTGTGTTGTAGTTTTCCATCCTCTGCTATCTTTAACTTCTTTTGCTGTCCACATCAACATTCCAGTCCTTGACTCCAACCTGTGATTGGTGTTTGTCTCTTGTTGCTGTCCATGCCATACACCTACCATTTCCCATTAGCTTTAGTTGTGGGCTATCTAATTAAAATTAGCTCCACTATTACATGTGGATCTAACGCCAGCCAGTTGGAGCTCATGTCCACCAAACAAAACCTTACTTGCAGAATCCTGCCAGTGATTTAAAAATAATTTGAAAACATTCCGAATTATCCTGAGGGTATACGACATGTTTCGTGTGAATTACAAATGCCTTAAAACATGTTTTATAAATAAATAAATACTTTTTAATGTAAAATTGAAGACTGATAACCCACCTCGTACGTATTGGTATGGTTCGCTGAACTCCGATCTCTGTCATTTATTTATCTAGTGAAGCGGGATATAGCCCAGTTGTAAAGCGGTCGGTTTGGTATCAATCCCCGTCTGTGAGCCCATTGGTCTATTTCTTGTTCCAGCCAGTGCACCACGACTGGTATATCAAAGGTCGTGGTATGTGCTATCCTGTCTGGGTTGATGCATATAAAAGATCCCTTGCTACTTAGTGAAACATGGCGCTTTTCTTCTCTAAGACTCAAAAATAGCAAATGTTTTGACATCCAAAAGTCGATGATTGGTAAATCAGTGTACTCTAGTGGTGTCGTTAGACAAAACAAACTGTTTTGTTTATCTAACAGCCAACAATTGTTATGCAGGAGACTTAAAAAGTGGTCCGAAGGTGTCACAAAAAACAACAACACGACCGTTAAATAAAACCCTGTTTATTCATTTTATAAATTATTTGGTCTCGTTCAGACAATACTCTTGCAAAAAACAAGTTGAGACCTTGTGTGAAATTATCTCTGGTCGTAAACAGATTTCTTGATAGCCATTACTAGGCCTACATAGATGATTTTCAATATATAATAAAATAATAATAATAAAATTTGTTGTCAAACGACTATACGTGTATCTAGTTTGAAACATTACCAGACCAACTGAAAAGTACCAAACGAGTACCTACAACAGACCATCAATTGCACCAGGGTATGTTGTAACGTTTTTCGGCCATTTTTAAACTCTTTTTTTTTTTACATCAACTAGACTGCAATAAAAGAATTTTTTTTTTTTTTTTTTTAAGTGGGAGGGGATTTGTTTACTTAAAACATTTTCCGGCCTTTTTAAAACATTTTTTTATATATCAACAACTTTACTGCAATAAAAGGTAACATTTCAAATAATTTGGGGGGAAATCAACATTTTCCGGCCTTTTAGAAACATTTTTTTATATCAACTAGACTGCAATAGAAGTTAACATTTAAAAAAAAAATTTTGGGGGGAGGGGGGTTGGGAATCTGTTTACTTAAATTTTTCGGCCTTTTTAAAAAATTTTTTTACATCAAATTGACTGCAATAAAAGTTAACAGTTTAAAAAAGGTTTTTTTTTGTTGGTTTTTGGGGGTTTTTGAGACAGAAATCTGTTTACTTATAAACTTGTGTTACGAAAGAACAAGGTCTGAACGAGAGAGAGTTCTGCGAAATTCGACGGACTGAAGACGACGTAAGCGGCAGGGCTCTAGATCTCACTGATCTGGGCGCAGCAGGGCACGATTTCACAAAACAACGCACGCCTAGCTTTACATGTAAATGTAAACGTAAATCTACGACTAAACCACCATTCTTGTTACTACTATAGTACAACAAATAGAGTTTGAAGTACACATATTTAATTTTTCTGTTATCTTCCGTATTGATGACATTTTCAGCATGAAATAGATGCTTAATACGCGTGAAGAAATGTACTGTATAACTTGCTAGTCGTAGACGTAAACTTACGAGGTCCCTGGCTTTTTGTCTGAGGTCTTTTCAGTGCAGTGATGTTTCTAATATCTGCTAAAGAGTTGTACATAACATTCACAAACGCATTTCAAGCTATTTCAGTCTAAATTACAGCTCAACATTCTATTGGTTTTGAGGTAAGCATGTTTGTGCTAACAGGCGCAGACCCTAGTTTCAACTCGTAAAAATGGACACTAAGTTTAGTTAAGCTACAAATCTGTAATACATCTGGAAAAAGTTACAACAGAGTGAACGATGAGTTTGTGATGTTAAAACCGGGAAATATCCTTTAAAAAATAGACCAGAACTCTAATTAAAAAAAACCGGTACTTCTTGGACGCACGTGTGTTTTAAAAAATATGAAAAATGCATTTTGTGGTATTAAAAACAACATGATGACCAGAAACACTTCGGTTGTACGGAAATGGAATAATCTAAACAATAAAATATAAGTAATGTTTGATTTCAATGATCATAAACGGCTCTAATAGTGACAAATATGCTGTAGTGTTTACAAACTAGGGTATGTCCATTTAATTTGGGCCACCCTTTATCGCCTCAACTTCGGTGCAATCGAAAGCCCTGCAAACGTTAAAATAATGAAACACAATTTAATTAGTATTCACATATAAAACACACAATATTCTTACCTAGCCTTTTCAAGTATAGTATTAACACAACATGCATGATTAGTATAAGTGACATACATACATATTTACAAAGAAAGTAGTTCCACCGGCAAGCCGCATTAACATAATATATGCAGATTGAGTGAACTCGTGATATTTTACACTGTTACCCTGTAGCAACGAATGCAAGAGCTTTGGCTCGTGAAATAATTTGAGGACACTGGGGGTTTTATAAGTGCATGTACCTTTTAGAAATGCATTCTGTAGATTTGTTTTCGTGTTTTACACTTCAGAACACTTCAATTCATCAAGAACAAAAAGTATTTAACTAATATTCAAATACGATTTGAAAATGTTGGGTTCCTGTTAAAGAGTTCTGGACAAATTTCTAGGTGACTACACTTGAGAAATAACTTTCATATTATGAATAAATTTTGTTTTAAAAATTATTTCCAGCAGGGAAGAAAGTTTTAAACGAAATACCATAAAATCAAAACTGTTACAAGAGAACCCAATAGGCTACCTTTAACACGAGCTGCATGCAAATGAGGATGCTCGCGCATTACCGGTTAACAGAACATTCGGACGACCTTGGTCCCAGTTAGGAAATCTGAATTTATTTATTTAGTACTAAATGTCCAGTTACTGACAAAAAGGCAAATATAACTGGCTTTAACAATTAAGTGAATTGTTGGTGTCATTACTCGAGTTAATTGTCAAGGGTAACTTCCGGCAATTTACATACTTGTTGTAAGTGGATTATATGTACTAATAAATAAATATGCGCGCGCATTCAGTAAGCTTATAGCCACAAAGCGTTCTTGAATTATCCTGTTATATACTAGTCTATAGAATTCTTAAGCTGGTTTCACGGTTTAAAAATTGTTCATAGTAGTAGAGAAGTAGATTCAATTCAGTCGTAAGAATACGCCTGCGAAGCCAAAGATCTTAGGATCGATACCCGCAAACCGTGTCACTGCAACTGTATACCTGTTGGGCTTCTCCCGTGTCAACCACAACAAAAGCAGTGGTATGTGCTGTCCTGTCTGTGGGGAAATACATACTCATGAACGAACCACATCAGCTAATTGCTCAACGATTTACTATGTGGCAGCAATGTGCTTTCTACGTACTTGCACTTAAATAGCTCGTTTGTCACAAGAACCAACCAGGGCCAAACTTAGCGGGGTGCGGGAGAGCAAGGGGGGTGGGGGGTTGCTCATCCAGAGAATACATAAAAATGTCCTTTTTGCTTCACAAATTCCCTTTTTAGTTTTAAAGTGTCCTGGTTTACCTCGTGAAGATCTCCGTTACTGTGCCCTGATTTTGCTTTTGACTGTCACCCCAGTTATTTTAGGATAGGTGCGGCCATGCCAGCTATTTATTCTAAATACCTGTATTCACGAACATACCGAGTAAGCAAGAGTGGAAACACACCACCCAATGTAGCACCTGTACAAAGTTGTTATGGATACAAGGGCAGATCAATTGTTGTTATAGGGGTATGTTCATCTTTCAAAGCACCATATGAAAAAATAAAATCACACAGTGTACATTGACGAGATTCGAACCTGAAGCACCGATTTCTATGGTATTCGACAGTCTTGAATGTCAGCATATCCCATACGAATCTTTGTCCGTGTTTAACAATTTAAAAAAAAATCAAAAATCAAACTGGACTCCATACCCGTTGACTCTGCCTTGGATCTTCGTACATGTACATCTGTAGTTTACAAAACTACATTTCTATTGGTTCAAAATGAGAATTCCCCTTTTAAAAGATTAGGTTCATAAATGTCAACATTAAAATCTTTAAAATAGCATTATTAGCCTAATACCGATATCTTTAAATATTAGACGTTTTATTGCAATGTCCCTTTAAAAATAGCATTATCAGCCTAATATTGATATATTTAAATATTAGACTTTTAATTGAAATGTCCCTTTAAAATAGCATTATTAGCCTAATATCGATATCTTTAAACATTACACTTTTCATTGCAATGTCCCTTTAAAAATGTCATTATTAGACCAATATTGATATCCTTAAATATTAGACTTGTCATTCCAATGTCCTTTTAAAAATAGCATTATTAGTCTAATATCGATATCCTTAAATATAAGCAATGAAAATCAATTCGCAGGTGAAAAGGAATAATATTGACTTCATTGCAATGTCCCTTTAAAAACAGCATTATAATTTATTAGCCTAATATGGACATCTTTAAATATAAGTTTTGTGATAGCAATGTACCATTAAAAATAAATATATTAGCCCAATATTGATATCCTTAATTATTGGACTTGTTATAGCAGTGTACCTTTAAAAATAACATTATTAGCCTAATATCGATATACTTAATTATTAGACTTGTCATAGCAATGTACCTTTAAAAAATACCCTTATCTGCCTAATATCAATATTTTTTAAATATTAGACTTGTCATAGCAATGTACCTTTAAAACAGGCCCATAAATGACAAGATCCTTTAAAATTATTAGGCTCACAATGTTCAGGTCCATTAAATATTATGCTCGTGGATACAGTGCCCCTTTAAAGAGAACACCATTATCCATAATGACATTGTCCTTAAAATATTTTTAACCAATCAACGTGACAGTTTCTGTTAAAAGTTGAGTGACGCAGAAAGTGAAAGTTGGCACAAATGGATTATATTTATAAATATAATACTGAATGGGTTTCAGGTGATCATCCATTTTTATTTAGTGACGTCTGGATTGCCTCCCTTCACAGGCGTAGATGAGTGACGTGAGAAAGGCGAGACCGGACGAGCCGACCCCAAGCCAAAACGACCAGCTAAAGCGAGCCCGAGCATGCTTAGTCCAGTTAATCTCCGCTTTGAACGACGAGTCGCTGTGTGCGTTGATTCCAAACACCACGACGCTCGTTCCCAGAACAAGGACTGGAAAATAGAACAATAAAATAGTGTGTAAAGTGCATCCTATAATCTCCCATAATCCCCGGACTTCTGGCATAAAAAACATAAAATAAATAGTTTCCAGCTGGCCGCGGTAGATCAATATCTATTATATTCAGAACTACTGGCACGGTTGGCCCATAGGAACGATATCTGAAGTGTGTGTGTGTGTGTGTGTGTGTGTGTGTGTGTGTGTGTGTGTGTGTGTGTGTGAGTGGGGGGGAGGAGGGACACAACTTCTTGAGGGGGTCACTTCCTCTATAGTGGGGACGAGGACACAAGCCATATTTTTACATTTATGTATATAGTTAAAAGTTAGTTGTTTCTTTATAACGACACAACTAGAGCACATTGATATATTAATCATTGACTATTGGATACCAAACATTTGGTAATTTTGACATATAGTCTTAAAGAGGAAACCCGCAACATTTTCTCCATTAGTTGCAAGGGATCTTTTATATATACACTATCCCACAGACAGGAGAGCACATACCACGTTATTTGATATACTAGTCGTGTTGCCTAGAACGAAAAAGAGCTCAATGGTCCCACCGACGGGGTTCGATCCTAGACCGACCGCGCATCAGGCGACCTAAGCTACGTCCACCGAGCAACGTCCCGCCCTTACAATGATGTATTACACACCCTACAATCATCATCATTCCCGGCATAAAATATTAACATAATAGTCCCCAACTGGCCGCAGTAGATCAATAGTCATTATATTCCTAACTTCTGCACTGCAGTGAGGGAAAGATATCTGGAGTAAAGGGCGCAACCACTATAGTGTGTGTGGTGGGGGGAGGGGGGGGGAGCACAAGTCAATGTTACATATAGGAAAAAAACGTCCATTTTCGACCTCGGGTGGGGGGCATACATACCTCCCATCTCCGCCTATATTCCCTCCCCTGTTTCCTTCAGGCTTGACACCCCCCGTCCCCCCCCCCACACACACACACACACCTCGTTGAAAGGCGAATTAATAAATGACTAGCTATGTTCTGTCTATTACGACCTGTTTTGAAGTGAACAGAGTAGGGGTCGGGAAGTATCCCAGTGGTAAAGCGTTTGCTTAATGCGCGATCGGTTTAGGATCGATCCCCGTCGGTGGGCCCATAGGGCTATTTCTCGTTCCAGCCAGTGCACAACGACTGGTATATCAATGGCCATGGTATGTGCTATCATGTCTGCAGGATGGTGCATATTAAAGATCCCTTGATGGAAAAATGTAGCGGGTTTCCTCTCTAAGACTATATATGTCAAAATTACTATATGTTTCACATCCAATAGCCGATTATTAATACAGCAATGTGCTCTAGTGGTGTCGTTAAACAAAACAAACTTCTTTTTTGAAAATAGTATATAATAGCTACTTCAAGATTATAACCCATGTAATTAAAATAAAAGGTCCATGGCAAAAAGCAAACAAAACAAAACAAAACAAACAAACAACGTTGCTGTTAAAAGAAAAACAAAAAATAGACCACGGCAAAAAAAAGTGCCGTGAAGAATTAAAAACTCCACGCTATTATCGATTGCCGTGGGCAATCGCAGGGTCTGCAAGTTAAACGATTCAAAATTATTTCAGGCAAACGTAATACTGTTCCTGTAATCAACAATATTAACAGTGGTGTGAGATCGTGTGTTAAACCAAGGTGTAGACAGCGACATTAATAGTGGTGTGAGACCGTGTGTGAAACCAAGGTGTAGACAGCGACATTAATAGAGGTGTGAGACCCGTGTGAAACCAAGGTGTAGACAGCGACATTAATAGTGGTGTGATACCGTGTGTGAAACAAAGGTGTAGACAGCGACATTAATAGTGGTGTCAGACCGTGTGTGAAACCAAGGTGTAGACAGCGACATTAATAGTGGTGTGAGACCGTGTGTGAAACCAAGGTGTAGACAGCAACATTAATACACAGGTTCCCAACATTCCCCGAAATACCCGGATGATTTCACACTGCATTTCTGCCGACTGCCGGTTACGAAGTCACCGATATTTGACTGCTCAAAGCGGTTTAACAGATTATAGTAGTGTTACTTGGAGCTCGTGTTACACACCACCTATTTGCAGTAAACATATAGATGTTTATTAGGCCAAACAAAAAACAAAAAACCCAACCAACGTGGAACTTTGGTCAGACCAAAGTTCCAGAATTGATCATTCCCAGTCTGGAGCTCGACGCGGTAAGACGTGTTTGTTTCGCTTGTGCACACTGCACGTGCTTTCGTGTGCTCGACTTGAGGATCCTTCATTTCGTTGTTTTTGTCAGCGAAATGAAGTTTTCTACTGGGATGTATGCGGCCATTGGAACTGATTGAACACTGGAACGCTTCTCGTTTCGACAGCCTGCACCACCAGATTGGATTCTTTTTTAGCGAGATTCCTTGCCTCCACGTCATTTCTCCGTCTGACTATGTCGAGTTTTTTCGTGCCTCATATGACGACCATTCTGCAGAACGCCACGGTTGTTCGCGTTTAGTCTCTACATGTCCGAGCCTGTCCTAGCAGCACTGGAAGATTGACCGCCCCACTCTAAGAAGAAATAGGAAGCGGGGTCGGCCCCTACTACTCTTTTCTAGACTTTACTTTGCTTTATGACGACTGGACTATACCCTAATCTGATACTCTCTCTAGTTCAGACTAGTTGCATCCCGTCAAGAAAATCCCTAGATTTACAGTCATGAGATGTTGAAGGTGAAATGCTGTGCTGAAATACAGATCTTGAGAAGCCGGATCCGTCTGAACGAGAGCGAGAATCAGACTAGGGTATAGTTCAGTCGTCATAGGTTGGTATAGTGGTGCGGACGGGCCCGACTCCGGAGGATACGAGATGGTATCACTATAAAATAAAAATGCTAATACTCACAGGCGATCATGAGCAAGCCGGCAATGGCGTGACTGCAGTTACATCCCCTACATTCACAGCACAGCGCCAGCGTGGCGAACAGCAGCGACATCAGTCCCAGAGCGAGTCCAACGGACATCAGAGCCTGGGTGGCGATCCACCAACCTGAAACAGGGGAGAAAAAAACAAAGAAAATGCATACGCATTTTAAGACACTCATATGAAATTAATTACTAGTATTTAGCATTACAAAATAGGCGTGCGTGCAGGGTGGGGGTGGGAGATCTAGACTGCTGCCAACGAAGTTTATAGAGGTATCGAGACATACTCGCCTGTATTTGAGAATCTCTGCACTTGCACACATACACATACATACACACACATTCTCTCTCTCTTTCTTTCTCTCTCTCTCTCTCTCTCTCTCTCTCTCTCTCTCTCTCTCTCTCTCTCACACACAGACACGTGTGAGTACATCCACACTCACACACGCACGCACAAACACACGCACACATACCAAACAAGTATCATAAGTACACATATACAGACAAATATATATGCACGCACACGCACACACACACACACACACAACACAATTTAATACTAATTCGCAACAAAATTTAATGCACTGCAACGATAATGGTTTCAATGGATATGAACTAAAACTTAACGATCGTTCAGATGTTGTTGTTCAGATGATGTTGTTCAGATGATATGTTATTTACTAGAATATTCGTCATAAACAAGTGAAATATTCCGTGTTGCCCGCTTGTTGTTGAGCTGACAGAATGAGAACACCTGACCTATGTCTCCGTAACGTCAGATTACCCGCACCGACCGTTTTCACGTGTCTTGTAAAGAATAGCACGTGATGGTGCAAAAACAAAAATGCTATTACCCTAGTTATTAGGAGAAAGTATGGCCATAACTAGTGGGGAGGGAGGGACATTGGGGGGGGGGGGGGGGGGGGGGAGTCCGCCCCAAGAAAAGGCTCTGTTCAGTTTACAAGTGCCTTTATATGTAGTTTGTCCTTTTGCATTGTCACCTCATTAAATTTGGCTGGCTACAACCTTGGAAAGGGTAGGACTATTTGTACCAAAGTATTCGATACACTTGTCATAAAATCAAAACTAAATTTTTTTATTTTTTAAATTGTTTTTAAATCTGGTGCCTGGTCACCAGCTGTAGCATACATGACTATGAATCTGTCACCCGCATATTATTTAACACCGTATATCTGCACTAGGCCGATTCCAAAAGACGTTATGAAAGAATCGTGAGAGTAAACACCCATGACTGTCGGGTGTTTTCACTACAGAGAAGAGCTGGTCGTGACCAAGATATATGGTTCCCACTTCGTCTGTAGGAGGGCGGGACGTAGCCCAGTGGTAAAGCGTTCGCTCGATGCGCGGTCGGTGTGGGATCGATCCTCGTCGGTGGGCCCATTGGGCTATTTCTCGTTCCAGCCAGTGCACCACGACTGGTATATCAAAGGCCGTGGTATGTACTACCCTGTCTGTAGGATGGTGCATATAAAAGATCCCTTGCTGCTAATCGGAAAGAGTAGCCCATGAAGTGGCAACAGCGGGTTTCCTCTCTCAATAACTGTGTGGTGCTTAACCATATGTCTTACGCCATATAACCGTAAATAAAATGTGTTGAGTGCATTGTTAAATAAAACATTTCTTTCCGTCTGTAGGAGGACTGCCACTATAGCGCAAACCAGATGCCAAGCATCTTTTTACAGTTTCCGTAAATAAAGGATGTGCAAATAATAATAATAATAATAATATTAATAATAATAATATTTCAAGCAAGCAAACTATTAAAGAGATTTTATAGAAATATATATTTTGAGAGAAAGTATCTTTAATTCAACCTGACTCGATTCCAGCCACAATCACGCCATTCTCGTACTGTTTCCCTAAAGAACACAGCGGCGCACACTATTGATTTGTTTCGTGATATTTTTGCGTTCTGTCTGTTAGCAGTGTGTATGATGATCCCCAGCGACATGAAGTCCAGCTCTCGACTTGCATCTTACAAGTGTAGGAGATTGAATGCGCGAAAATCTGTACTTGCTTACTTACTGGACCCCAGGACGTTTATAGCAAAGACAATGGTATGTGCTGTCTTATATTTGAGATAAAGTGCATACATACATGTGAGTGTGTGTGTGTGTGTGTGTGTGTGTGTGTGTGTGTGTGTGTGTGTGTGTGTGTCTGTGTATGAGATTGTGTGTATGTATACATGTATGTGTGTCTTTGTGTGTGTATGTGTGTGTGTACGTACATATATACATAAGGGGGTGTCAAAAATTATTGAGCCTTGCACAGTTTCTGGAATGATAGCTGACCTTTTCATAATATGTGTTACCATGTATCAGTGTTGGTCCATGTACTGTGCTTAGTGTTGTTACTTTTGCACATGTACTTACAATACAGATGTTATGCTTATAAAGCTGGTCATTCTGACAGAAGAAATTAACAAAACACACACCTAAACTTTAAAATGTGTGAAAATATATCGACAGAACATGGAACATAACATTTGACATTACAATTGTGAAAATCTGTCGACAGAACATGGAACATAACACTTGACACTACAATTGTGAAAATCTCGACATATTTATTGACTACATTGTACACAGAGGTGGCCGTTGGATACATCGATTTGCCATGGGTTTTTTTTTATTTCATAGGGTGGTATGGCATTGGTGACATGGTCATCACCTTGGAGCAGCCAGTCGTATGTCTTTAAATTGTTATCGCACGTATGTATGTTAACAGTATGTGTTATATAAAAAAAATAACGAATGATGTTCTCACCAACGTGTGTGTATTAAATAATATTACATACTGCAAGCATGTGCAAATCTGGACTTCGTTTTGGCAGTGCATGCAGGCTACCTTTACCGCATACTGCACATGTGTGCAAATCCAGACTTGTTTATTGATTACGCAGTGCATAATCCATAACATAGAGATCGGAAGCGAGGGGTGGGGGTGAAGACAGAGGCCAGTGACCTCGCCAGCTTTGAATATAATACACTGGCCTCCTCCTCCCCAGCAGCTGCAATGCTGAGATGCATATTTTGCGTAACGGGGATCAAATATCCACTACGACGAGATAAGTACTCAGGCTGGGTCGAACTCGACCAGGAAGCGAGTAGACTTCCTGGAGTTATCTCCACCGCTTACCGCACTCCAAATGTGTGCGCGGCGCTGATTGGACGAAACGATTGTAATCGTAACCTTAAAACTGCGACCCCTGGAGGTAAACTAGCTTGGTACGACCTTTAAAAAAATACGTCAGTTCATGTAATGAATTGTGGCGTGTTTCCAAATTCCAGTGATTCAACAGGGTCGTAACTAGTTGGTGGGTGGGGGGTGGGGGTAGGGGGTCACATGTTCCAAAGACTGCAACAGAGTTACCAAATTTTACTTTTGCTTGTTATTTTTATTCATCAAACCAACACAGCAATTTATTTGGTGAATACGTGGACACATTAACTAAAGAAGAAATTGTTCGTTTTGTTTAACGACACCACTAGAGCACATTGATTTATCAGACATGTTAATTGATGACATCATCATTAAGTAGTCTCATTAATTATCATTTAGTGTAAGTTTCGGGTGTCCATTCGACTTGCATTGTGTAGCGGTACGCCCCTGGGCCCCGTTCCACGAAGCGATCTTAGCCCTAAGATTACCTAAGGCGCATAGCTACCCTATGCACTTAAGTTGATCTTAGGGCTAAGATCGCTTCGTGGAACGGGGCCCTGACCATGTATTACGGTTTTGTTGTTAAGATTTATGTTTAGATTAGTACATAGTACACCCGCAGTGACGTATAATCAGGCTGTAGAGCTTCCCATGAGCCAGAATGACGTAAAACGTGTATTCAGACTTTCACGCAGTTTTACACTGAAAATCCTTTACAACATGTTTTCGGTTCAAGTCCGTAATGATCGGCGTTCCTCGGCAAGATTCGTTTGTCTCTGTCACGTCCAATCGGATCCGAAACATGGAGGTCAGTTTGCTTTCTCGTTAATAAAATTGAATTTTCGATACCAAATAGTCTCGATAATAGCATTACTCATAGAAAGCCTAAAAGGAAAACGCTGAAAGACGCTAAGAACAGAAGTGATCTTTCATTCCAGATCGAAATAGACCTGTAAACACGTGGCGCTCGAAATGGCGTCAATAATTCTGAAATAGACTGCTAGTGCTAATGTTCTTGTTGGAGACTATATTCGATTTGTTTTTCTCGGCCATTCAGTTACCATGATTATTTCTCTATTGTGTTATTTCTCATTCCTTTTTCGCCTGGTCGTTGAAATATCTTCTTTTGTAATTAAGTACCAGTGATGTCGTAGTTAAAGGGCGGATCTAGAGGTATCAGCAGGAAAGACATATGAGCACACCACTGAGTGTTTTGATAGAAAATTAAATCCGTACGAAGTTAAAGTTTGTTTGTTAAAGGGAGCGGGACGTAGCCCAGTGGTAATGCGCTCGCTTGATGCGCGGTTGCTCTGGGATCCATCCCCGTCGGTGGGCCCTTTGGGCTATTTCTCGCTTCAGCCAGTGCACCACGACTGGTATGTGTTATCCTGTCTATAGGATAGTGCATATAAAATATCCCTTGGAAAATGTAGCGGGTTTCCTTTCTTAGACTATATGTCGAAATTACCAAATGTTTGACATCCAACAGCCGATGATTAATATCTGAATGTGCTCTAGATTTGTCTTTAAAACTTTAAAAATGTTTAGGAGAGTGTGTATTTTAGATTATTTCAAGTGGCATGTGCCCGTTTTTAAATTGTCAGCCCATCCCTAAAACGACCTGTATCCGTCCCTCAAATTACTACGTCTAGGTTCAAAATGGCATCTTTTCTTCTGTCCTTATACTTTTCCGATTTCCTGGTATTCAAAATTAGATTCCTATATAAGCTTAATGATTTTGCTATTTCCGAACTGTTATTCTTTCCGTGAAAAACATCACCTAGAAACCTGGAAATCATACACATAAACACAGAATAGACATCCATAATACAAAAACGTAAACATATTAAGCTGTAACCCTTGGTTACTTATGCACAGAGTATTTCGAGCCATGCGCGACGTTTCGAACTCGGTGTTAACTGCCGCTAGTATTATACGGCACAAAGGTAAGTGAAAAAACACCTGCGCGTGCGAAGGCAGACATTTTGTGAATTACCGCCGCCCTACATACTTATCTCTGAGCGAGAAACTATGGAACCGACACGAATCCATCCCCAGAGTCTAGGTTTCCAAACTCCGTGCAGTCCCACTTGTCTGTTTTACATCACGAGTTCAGATTTATGGCGAAAACACACGATACCGCGTTAAAGGCGCGTTTACTGTACGTCGTGCATGTAATGTGTATGCGGGAAAGGAAAGGCATGTTTTAGGTTGTTTTTTCTAGAGACCTCTGTATATATTTCGTGTCGCTTGGTCTACAATGTCGTACACAAGGTCTACAATGTCGCACACAAGGTCTACAATGTCGCACACAAGGTCTACAATGTCGCACACAAGGTCTACAAGGTCTACAATGTCGCACACAAGGTCTACAATGTCGCACACAAGGTCTACAATGTCGCACACAAGGTCTACAATGTCTACAATGTCGCACACAAGGTCTACAAGGTCTACAATGTCGCACACAAGGTCTACAATATCGCACACAAGGTCTACAATGTCTACAATGTCGCACACAAGGTCTACAATGTCGCACACAAGGTCTACAATGTCGCACACAAGGTCTACAATGTCGCACACAAGGTCTACAATGTCTACAATGTCGCACACAAGGTCTACAATGTCTACAATGTCACACACAAGGTCTACAATGTCTACAATGTCGCACACAAGGTCTACAATGTCTACAATGTCGCACACAAGGTCTACAATGTCGCACACAAGGTCTACAATGTCGCACACAAGGTCTACAATGTCTACAATGTCACACACAAGGTCTACAATGTCTACAATGTCGCACACAAGGTCTACAATGTCGCACACAAGGTCTACAATGTCGCACACAAGGTCTACAATGTCGCACACAAGGTCTACAATGTCGCACACAAGGTCTACAATGTCTACAATGTCGCACACAAGGTCTACAATGTCGCACACAAGGTCTACAATGTCGCACACAAGGTCTACAATGTCTACAATGTCGCACACAAGGTCTACAATGTCGCACACAAGGTCTACAATGTCGCACACAAGGTCTACAATGTCTACAATGTCGCACACAAGGTCTACAATGTCTACAATGTCACACACAAGGTCTACAATGTCTACAATGTCGCACACAAGGTCTACAATGTCTACAATGTCGCACACAAGGTCTACAATGTCTACAATGTCGCACACAAGGTCTACAATGTCTACAAGGTCTACAATGTCGCACACAAGGTCTACAATGTCTACAAGGTCTACAATGTCTACAATGTCGCACACAAGGTCTACAATGTCTACAAGGTCTACAATGTCTACAATGTCGCACACAAGGTCTACAATGTCTACAAGGTCTACAATGTCTACAATGTCGCACACAATGTCTACAATGTCTACAATGTCTACAAGGTCTACAATGTCTACAATGTCGCACACAATGTCTACAATGTCTACAATGTCTACAATGTCGCACACAAGGTCTACAATGTCTACAATGTCTACAATGTCTACAAGGTCTACAATGTCTACAATGTCGCACACAAGGTCTACAATGTCTACAATGTCTACAATGTCTACAAGGTCTACAATGTCTACAATGTCGCACACAAGGTCTACAATGTCTACAATGTCTACAAGGTCTACAATGTCTACAATGTCACACACAAGGTCTACAATGTCTACAAGGTCTACAATGTCTACAATGTCACACACAAGGTCTACAATGTCTACAAGGTCTACAATGTCTACAATGTCGCACATAAGGCACACAATGTCACACACAAGGTCTACAATGTCGCACACAAGGTCCACAATGTCGCACACAAGGTCTACAAGGTCTACAATGTCTACAATGTCGCACACAAGGTCTACAATGTCTACAATGTCTACAATGTCACACACAAGGTCTACAAGGTCTACAATGTCTACAATGTCGCACACAAGGTCTACAATGTCTACAAGGTCTACAATGTCACACACAAGGTCTACAATGTCGCACACAAGGCACACAATGTCACACACAAGGTCTACAATGTCTACAAGGTCTACAATGTCTACAATGTCACACACAAGGTCTACAATGTCTACAAGGTCTACAATGTCTACAATGTCGCACACAAGGCACACAATGTCACACACAAGGTCTACAATGTCGCACACAAGGCACACAATGTCACACACAAGGTCTACAATGTCGCACACAAGGTCCACAATGTCGCACACAAGGTCTACAAGGTCTACAATGTCTACAATGTCTACAAGGTCTACAATGTCTACAATGTCGCACACAAGGTCTACAATGTCTACAATGTCGCACACAAGGTCTACAATGTCTACAATGTCGCACACAAGGTCTACAATGTCTACAAGGTCTACAATGTCGCACACAAGGTCTACAATGTCGCACACAAGGTCTACAATGTCTACAAGGTCTACAATGTCTACAATGTCGCACACAAGGTCTACAATGTCGCACACAAGGTCTACAATGTCTACAAGGTCTACAATGTCGCACACAAGGTCTACAATGTCGCACACAAGGTCTACAATGTCGCACACAAGGTCTACAATGTCGCACACAAGGTCTACAATGTCTACAATGTCGCACATAAGGTCTACAAGGTCTACAATGTCGCACACAAGGTCTACAATGTCGCACATAAGGTCTACAAGGTCTACAATGTCGCACATAAGGTCTACAAGGTCTACTATGTCGCACACAAGGTCTACAATGTCTACAATGTCGCACATAAGGTCTTCAAGGTCTACAATGTCGCACACAAGGTCTACAATGTCTACAATGTCGCACATAAGGTCTACAAGGTCTACAATGTCGCACACAAGGTCTACAATGTCGCACACAAGGTCTACAATGTCGCACATAAGGTCTACAATGTCTACAATGTCGCACACAAGGTCTACAATGTCGCACACAAGGTCTACAATGTCGCACATAAGGTCTACAAGGTCTACAATGTCGCACATAAGGTCTACAAGGTCTACAATGTCGCACACAAGGTCTACTATGTCGCACACAAGGTCTACAATGTCGCACACAAGGTCTACAATGTCGCACACAAGGTCTACAATGTCGCACACAAGGTCTACAATGTCTACAATGTCGCACACAAGGTCTACAATGTCGCACACAAGGTCTACAAGGTCTACAATGTCGCACACAAGGTCTACAATGTCGCACACAAGGTCTACAATGTCGCACATAAGGTCTACAAGGTCTACAATGTCGCACACAAGGTCTACAATGTCGCACACAAGGTCTACAAGGTCTACAATGTCGCACACAAGGTCTACAATGTCGCACACAAGGTCTACAATGTCGCACACAAGGTCTACAATGTCACACACAAGGTCTACAATGTCGCACACAAGGTCTACAAGGTCTACAATGTCGCACACAAGGTCTACAATGTCGCACACAAGGTCTACAATGTCGCACACAAGGTCTACAAGGTCTACAATGTCACACACAAGGTCTACAATGTCGCACACAAGGTCTACAATGTCGCACACAAGGTCTACAAGGTCTACAATGTCACACACAAGGTCTACAATGTCGCACACAAGGTCTACAATGTCGCACACAAGGTCTACAATGTCGCACACAAGGTCTACAATGTCTACAATGTCGCACATAAGGTCTACAATGTCTACAATGTCGCACACAAGGTCTACAAGGTCTACAATGTCACACACAAGGTCTACAATGTCGCACACAAGGTCTACAATGTCGCACACAAGGTCTACAAGGTCTACAATGTCGCACACAAGGTCTACAATGTCGCACACAAGGTCTACAATGTCACACACAAGGTCTACAATGTCACACACAAGGTCTACAATGTCGCACACAAGGTCTACAATGTCGCACACAAGGTCTACAAGGTCTACAATGTCGCACACAAGGTCTACAATGTCGCACACAAGGTCTACAATGTCGCACACAAGGTCTACAAGGTCTACAATATCGCACACAAGGTCTACAATGTCGCACACAAGGTCTACAATGTCGCACACAAGGTCTACAATGTCACACACAAGGTCTACAATGTCGCACACAAGGTCTACAATATCGCACACAAGGTCTACAATGTCGCACACAAGGTCTACAATATCGCACACAAGGTCTACAATGTCGCACACAAGGTCTACAATATCGCACACAAGGTCTACAATGTCGCACACAAGGTCTACAATGTCACACACAAGGTCTACAATGTCGCACACAAGGTCTACAATGTCGCACACAAGGTCTACAATATCGCACACAAGGTCTACAATGTCGCACACAAGGTCTACAATGTCGCACACAAAACAGTTACCACAGACAGGACAGCACACACTTCGGTCTTTGATGTTTCAACATGCGGAGCAAGTAATAACCGTACGAGACGGGATGGGGGAGGTACCCCCCCCCCCCCCCCCTCCCAGTGCTGGAGCAAAACTTCAAATTCGGGCAAAAATTAAACAGATATTCGGGAACAGTGTGCTAATCTGATACATTTTTACCATGTATTTCCATCATTCTACCCTCAAAATTAGTTGTAATCCATGTGAAAATGCGTAGTGACTCGTTTGCAATCCTATATAGCTGTTTGGTAGTAATGGTAATATGAATCTATGTTGTTATGTAGATTCGGGCATTTTCGTTTAATTCCGGCAAAACCCAGTCTGCCTCCTACAAAAATGGGAGCCGTACGCCTATGGTACCGGGTAAGTGTGTCATTAGATACTGCGTTTTGTTGAAAGTGAATGGGAGCCGTACGCCTATGGTACCGGGTAAGTGTGTCATTAGATACTGCGTTTTGTTGAAAGTGAATGGGAGCCGTACGCCTATGGCACCGGGTAAGTGTGTCATTAGATACTGCGTTTTGTTGAAAGTGAATGGGAGCCGTACGCCTATGGCACCGGGTAAGTGTGTCATTAGATACTGCGTTTTGTTGAAAGTGAATGGGAGCCGTACGCCTATGGCACCGGGTAAGTGTGTCATTAGATACTGCGTTTTGTTGAAAGTGAATGGGAGCCGTACGCCTATGGCACCGGGTAAGTGTGTCATTAGATACTGCGTTTTGTTGAAAGTGAATGGGAGCCGTACGCCTATGGCACCGGGTAAGTGTGTCATTAGATACTGCGTTTTGTTGAAAGTGAATGGGAGCCGTACGCCTATGGTACCGGGTAAGTGTGTCATTAGATACTGCGTTTTGTTGAAAGTGAATGGGAGCCGTACGCCTATGGCACCCGGTAAGTGTGTCATTAGATACTGCGTTTTGTTGAAAGTGAATGGGAGCCGTACGCCTATGGCACCGGGTAAGTGTGTCATTAGATACTGCGTTTTGTTGAAAGTGAATGGGAGCCGTACGCCTATGGTACCGGGTAAGTGTGTCATTAGATACTGCGTTTTGTTGAAAGTGAATGGGAGCCGTACGCCTATGGTACCCGGTAAGTGTGTCATTAGATACTGCGTTTTGTTGAAAGTGAATGCCGATGATTTGTTACTACTGGCCGAAACTGAGTTGGTATTATGGAAGGAAGGAAGGAAATGTTTACGGATATATGGCGTCAGACCCGCTGTCGCCATTCATGGGCTACTCTTTTCGATAGCAGCAAAGGATCTTTTATATGCACCATCCCACAGACAGGGTAGTACATACCAAGGAACGAGAAATAGCCCACTGGGCGCACCGACGGGATCGATCCTAGACCGACCGCGCATTAAGCAAACGCTTTACCACTGGGATACGTCCCGACCCCGGCATTACGGTGTAACAAAAACAAAATGGTGATCAATGCTGACAAGTTTTATATTATCCATTTTCGCAAACCATTGGTGAATAAAACCTCAACTGTTATTAATTGTGGCGACAGTGTGTTTGAGGCTGCTATTAATATAGAATACTAAACGAGCTTGGTTTGGTATTTGACGAGCGAAAGTGAGTCACATACCAACACTGTTTACGAGTTAGATATCAATTGAGTGATTGTTATGACATGAGCAATATCTTACACTGGTGTGTAATAAGTGAATATATTGGGTTACTAATAGTTTAAAATGTGCTGAGATTTTCGTTAAGCAAACACGTGTTCAAAGAATCTTGCAGAAGGTTGCATCGTACAAAAGCAGAAGTTAAAAGTTTGTTTTGTTTAACGACCCCACTAGAGCACATTGATTTATTAATCATCAGCTTTTGGATGTCAAACATGTGGTAATTTTTACATATAGTTTTAGAGAGGAAACCCGCTACATTTTTTCAAATTAGTAGAAAAGGATCTTTTATATGCACCATCCCAGAGACAGGATAGCACATACCACGGCCTTTGATATACCAGTCGTGGTGCGCTGGCTGGAACGAGAAATAGGCCGACCGCGCATCAAGCGGGCGCTTTACCACTGGGCTACGTCCCGCTCTACCTAAGAAGAAAGTTCCGTGTCAAAGTTCGATGTGGTCCTCACATAGTCAGGTCCGTGGGAATGATACCTGGAGAGTGGGCACAACCACTCGTTGGGAGGAACCACTGTCTCTAGTGGGGGAGGGGGAGGGGGAGGCAGCACAAGCTTGATTTTTTTCAATAGAGTAGGATAATCATAGATTTTCCTCGATTTTCGTCCTGAGTGTGTTGATACGCTACTTACAAATGTCGGTTTTATTAATAGACGTTAACATTATCGGTAATAGGAATTACTTGGTACAGTGGAACCTCAAATACTTACACTCTCGATATCAGTTTTAATACGTTAATCAGGCACCGCGGACGAAAGAAGACATGGCTGGCTGATATCGAGGGCGCAAAGCAAACGTTCTAAGGGATTTGGGGGTATGCTTCTTCGTAAATTTTGAAAAGATTTCCTGCATTCTACAAGTAAAATTCATATCTGCCTTAAGATTTACTACCAATAATATTTTGATACCCCCCAGCCACCACCCCCACTCCGCCGTGCCTGTTATTATTATCGGCAATAGGAAATGATTTAGTACACTAGAACCTCTAATAGTTACACTCTCGATATCAGCTTGAATATCTGATGTTCCAGAACGCGCTAAAACGAAACTGACATCGTCTGTAAGCTGATTGAAAACGTAATCCCACTGGCGCGTCTAGACGAAATGTGCATAAAATCTGATCATTAACTGGATGTATGCAGCGTCCGGAATCAATGATGACTTTGACCCCGGCCGTAGGTTATGAGATCGGGGAAACAATAAAAACTGATGGACCTTGCGCCAAGTACATACTACACTGGTGGAAAGAAATAAGACAACACATGAATAGTAACAGGACATTTTGACTGCAAACAAAGCCCTTATTCACAGCATCGGGAAATTAGCCAAGGCCACACGATGCGAGTTCTTCGTACGAGAACGACGCACTCAACACATATTTACGGTTATATGGCGTCAGACATATGGTTAAGCACCACACAGATATATAGAGAGAGGAAACCTGCTGTCGCTACTTCATGGGCTACTTTTTTCGATTAGTAGCAAGGGATCTTTTATATGCACCATCCCACAGACAGGATAGTCCATATCACGGCCTTTGCTATACCAGTCGTGGTGCACTGGCTGGAACGAGAAATAGCCCAATGGGCCCACCGACGGGGATCGATCCCACACCGACCGCTGGGCTACGTCTCGCCCCCAGAACAGCCACGAATAAATAAAACGGATTGCAAAGCAAACTATGAAATCGTAATATTACCGTGTCACAGTCGGCTAGTTTTCGAGTCAGTGCTCCATGACTGGTATATCAAAGGCCGTGGTATGTGCTATCTTCTCTGTGGGATTGTGCATATAAAATATCCCATACGACTAATGAAAAAATGTAGTGGGTTTCCTCTCTAAGACTATGTAGAATTTACCAAATGTTTGACATCCAATAGCCGATGATTAATAAATCAATGTGCTCCAGTGGTGTCGTTAAACAAAACAAACTTTAACAATCGGCTATTCTGGTTAGAGGCACTCGTTCAGTCCTACATTACATCTGTGTATATTATACCAGGGCCGTACCCTGATCAAAATCCTATTGGGGGGGGGGGGGGGGGGGGGGCACTACTTTTTATAAACAAATGAAACACTATACAAATTAAACCCTGAGATGTGTATGCTATTTTCTGGAGTAAAAAACAGAAGAAAAAAGTGAGATTCTCAGGGGGGGGGCAACTGCCCAACCGGTCACCCGCCGGAGGGTACGGCCCTGATAACTACGCCAGTAATGAATTAAATGTGGTCTCGAATACCACGTGTCCCTTATTCTGTTATTCAGTATATATCATGTCATGTCCCTAATCAATCTCACAGACGGGATAGCACATACCATGACCTTTGTTACACCAGTTGTGGAGCACTAACTGGAAAGAGAAATAGCCCAATGGGCTGACCGACGGGGGATCAATCCCAGCGGGCGCTTTACCACTGAGCTACGTCCCGCCCCGTTTCGAGAATATCTTAATTGAGTCAAGGGGGGGGGGGGGGGGCGTAAACTTAATGTCCTCGCCTTATGCAAAAACATTTGTTTTTGTTTTTTAATTACTTGACCAAAAATAGGTTCAGACCGCTTGGTCTCCGCCGAAAACTGTTTTAAAAAAAAGTTTGTTTAACGACACCACTCGAACACATTGATTTATTAATCATCGGCTATTGGATGTCAAACATTAGGTAATTCTGACGTATAGACATCAACAAGGGATCTTTTATATGCACTTTCTCTTTCACAGATAGGAAAGCACATACCCAGTCAGAAAACTGACACACTGGTTGGGGCGGTTAAAAAAAAATGCAGAAAAAGAAAAAAGGACTGACATAAGCGTATGAGACCAGGGTACACACGACTGGTACATCAAAGCCCCCCTCCCCCACCCCTCCCCCACCCAGTGCTGGAGCAAATCCTAAAATTCGGGCAAAAAAAATAGATATTTTCGGTAAAAATGAGGCTGAACTCAGTGCTCTGCAATGTTCGAGTAAAATACTCGCCATGGCGACTAAAAACATTCCCTGGCGTCTAAAAAATAAAATCACATTCGCCAGTTGGCGACTGTCCAATAATTTTACTTTAATCTGTAAACAAAACTGGACATCGGAAAACAGTGGACCAGAAGCAATTTATCTTCCATAAAATGTGTTTTCTATCGGTAGTTTTTTTTTTTTTAAATAAAAGTTTGAGACAACTTAATCGAACTATGAATAACAGTGACGTTAAGGGAGGTAATACTTCGTTATGATGTTATCTCCCTTAACTTGAATTTCAAGCGTTTGGAAATAATTTGGCCCCAGTTCAGTTTTGGACCAAGTCGGTCCTGTCCCATTTAGAGCCAGGTTTTATTTATGTATTAAAATGAGATTGTTGAATCACTGTGCGTCTTTACTTGTCTGTTTCAAACTCAAACGTTAATTATTTTGAATGTCGACTTATATATGCGTTATGCTGCGCTCCAATCATGTCGTGCTTATCGTGATAACGGGTCCCTCCACGATAACGACGTCTCCAGTCGTGAATCTTGTTTTAATCACGTCGGAAGTTATGTTCACCAGTGGAGGATGAAAACATGTTTATATTTTCATGACTCGACTTTAGGTGGCTTTAAAGACACAACTATTTACAAAACAGTATTTACAGATTTACAAGGCAGTTTTCGATTGGCAGCAAGGGATACATCTGCATCCGTGACGAAAATAAATATTATTTAAACCAAAAGTAAGGTAGCCGATTTGTAACTACTAGTAACATTTTGAAGCCTGGTAATTATTACAATGCTTTTATTTAACTTTTAATGAGTACTGCAATTTAAATGCATATCTTAGCAGTGCCATTAAAATAGGAATTCGCTTAATTTCGTTTAATAAAATTATTGGGTACGGAATTTGATAATGATAGTTAATAGTCCTTCACTGTTTTAGTGGAACCGGACACAAACAGTAACTTGTAATTACTATTTAACAACAAGGAATTACCCCTTCACGAGTTCATTCGAATGCAGTCCTAATGACAATTACGGCATTAGTAATGTGCCGTAAAATGGCAGATGAATCGATTTAATGACAAGTATATATTAGCTGGCTACTAAATATAAGTGGCTGGCGACTAAAACATTATACTTTACTGGCCTGGGAAGAGTAAATTTGAACTTGCTTTGTAGAGCACTGGAACTGAAAATTCCCACACTGTTTGTCCATCGTTCTACCAGTTGTAGTCCGTGTAGAAACGCGTAGTGATTCGTTTGCATCCCTATGCAGATGTATCCCTTGCTGCCAATCGAAAAGTGTAGCCCATTAAGTAGCGACAGCGGGTTTCCTCTCTCAATATAATATGTGTGGTCCTTAATCATGTCTGACGCCATATAACCGTAAATAGAATGTGTTGGGTGTGTCGTTAAATAAAACAGTTCCTTCCTTCCTTCCCTATACGGATGTTTGGCAGTAATGTTAATGTAAATAAATTATGTTGTTATTCAGATTCGGGCATTTTCGTTTAATTTGGACAAAAGCCAGCCTCCCTTCCTACAAAATTGTATTTCTCGTGTCAGCTAGTGCACAACGACTAGTATATCAAAGACCGTGGTGAGTGCTATCCTGTCTGTCCTTGCTACTAATGGGAAATGTAGCGGGTTTTCTCTCTAAGACTATGTCAAAATTACCCAATGTTTCACATCTAATAGCCGATGATTAATAAATCAATGTACTCTAGTGGTGTCGTTAAACATAAACAAACATCCTGCCCCATGTCAGTAATAACGTCCGTTGATGACTACTCCATTCCGCGAAATCCTAGACTGGTCGCCGTCACAAGATGAATATGAAGCTGAATGCCGCAAGCACTAACTCCGCCACTAGCGGTATGGTCACGAAATACGATCGCTTCAGCGGTACGATTACGAAATGCGATCGCTTCAGTGGCCAACAACAACAATTCAAGGTGTCAAACAGATTTGGCAACAGACGAAGAATCGGTTATTGTAACTGACAGTCGGACTAAACGACAAGTCAGATCGAACAACAAGAGAATTGGCGAAGTAGTCAAGAAAGAATTGAACGCGCATATTTCTGTCTGGGTCTGTAACATTGTTTCTTTATGTATGCCGCTTGCTTGCTATTTGGGGGCGGGACGTAACCCAGTGGTAAAACGCTCGCTTGATGCGCGGTCGGTCTGGGATCGATCCCTGTCGGTGGGCCCATTGAGCTATTTCTCGCTCCAGCCAGTGTACCACGACTGGCATATCAAAGGCCGTAGTATGTACTACCCTGTCTGTGGGATGGTGTATATAAAAGATCCCTTGCTACTAATGGGAAAATGTAGCAGGTTTCCTCTCCAAGACTATATGTTGTTAAACAAAATAAAAGAACCCTTGCTGTTAATCGAAAAAGAGTAGCCCATGAAGTAGTGACAGCGGGTTTCCTCTCTCAACATCTGTGTGGTCCTTAATCATATGTCTGACGCCATATAACCGTAAATAAAATGTGTTGAGTGCGTCGTTAAATAAAACATTTCCTTTCCTTTCCATATAACCGTAAATAAAACGTGTAGTTTGGTACATGTAGGTACCAAGTACGTTCTCTAGTGGTGTCAATAAATAAAACAAAAATTAACTTTTCGGTATATAAATGTACTGGTAATTCCCCTATTAGGTTGCATAGTATCAAAAGAAGAGAGTTCCGTGTCAAAGTTCGAGGTGCAGCGAATGTTTACGGAGTAAAAGCAGCTGTGGGTGTGATTGGTGGTAATATGTGAGATTGATTATTTGTGCAAGTACTATTATCCATTGACAATAAATAAATACACTTTTATTTGTTATACAGTTGTTATGCAGTATAAACCAGAGGTTGAAACTAATGCGGAGTACCCCCAAAAATGGAACTGCAATTTTCAGCAAAAATTACGGTTGCTATTAAAAACATTAATTAAATATCTTAAATCGTATGTGCCCCCCCTCGCCCCCCCCCCCCCCCCCCCCCCCCCCCCATTTTCTTGCAGGTAGATTAGATGCGAGGTTCCACACTTTTTATTGATGTACTTCCTCGGTGTGTTGATACGTTGCTTATATCAATTTTATTAGTAAACGTTAACATTATGGGCAATAGGAATTGAGTTGGTCTATTAGAACCTATTAGCTCAACTGGCAGAGCGATTTATTTTTAGAAAAACTCAATAAGGAGAGAGAGAAAAAGTTTGTGGAAACATTCTCCAAAGGACATCATCATGAATTCTATTCAACACATTTATAAATAAAAACCAGTCTTCTCCAGATCTTTTACGACCGTCGGGGCTAGAAAATCAATTCAGCAGACTTAGAAAGAAAATAGTACTCTGCCACAACAAGCGCAAGGAACAGTTCCCCAAACACGTCGAGTCGGTCGTCTGATTACGACTCCCCATCTGTGTGTGTGTTGGATTGTTATGACAGATGGCGCTCGAACTATGACATTCAGTCTCCCGCCACAGTTTGTATTGCTTTGTCAATGATCCAATGTTATCTGATTCCACGCAGGGTTCTATAAATAGACCTGGAACAATCTGACTTATGTTATACTAGTATGACTCTATTCGGAACACTTCGGTTGGTTACGGAAATTACACTATTTGTTGATGGATATGATCCAAAATGGGTGCGGGAGATAGCTCAGTGGTAATGCGGTCGGTCTGGGGTCGATCCCCGTCGGTGAGCCCATTGGGCTATTTCTCGCTCATAATTCGTTATTTATGATAATACATACTTGTTAACACATGTACGTGTGTTAACAATTTCAAGACATACGACTGGCTGCTCCTAGGTGATGACCTGGGGCCTAATTTAATAACTACTGGCAACTTTGCGATCTAGCAGTGCATTGTTAAAATATTTGCAAAGAGGATGCTTTGTTGTTTAGCAGAGCCTAAGAGATCTTTGTGAATTAGGCCCCTGGTCACCAGTGTCATATATCCAATGAAAAATAACACGAGGGAAATCGATTACAGTTTGACATATAGTTAACCTGACAATCATGTGTCTGTGACGCGTAAGTCAGCTACAAGTGCAAAGGATTGTTAGTCGAAAAATATTTTAACATTTGCTTAAAACCTGGTTTTTGAAGATACGTAAGAAATAGAATAATACATTCGTGTTCGTTAGATACCATTTATCTCACAACTCATTGGTTAAAAACGTATCAAACTCGCGTTCGCTTGTTAGATACATTTTAAAACAACTCGTGAGATAAATGGTATCTAACGGTCACTCGTGTATTATTCTCTATATGTAGCGGAGTTCCTCTTTAAGACTGTATGTCAGAATTATCAAATGTTTGACATCCAATAGCCGATGATTGTTTAATAACTCAGTGCGCTCTAGTGGTGTCGTTAAACAAAACAATCAAACAATGATCCAAAATGATGTTATTCCGTTTTGGACGCATGCGCTGGGCCTGGTTATAAACTGGGAACACAACGACCTTGTTTAAAACATTTCGTTGTGATTAGAAAGTTAATACGGGAATCGTCAACTTTCATTCAGGAGTCACCGGAAACGCCCGTTAATGGGTCAGCTTGAAGTAATTCCATTAAGGTGACAATGTATACTTGTATGACATTACAGCGGTCAAGCAGTATATATGACAGTTACAGTATACGGACTGTTTTGTTTAACGACACCACTAGAGCACATTTATTTATTAATCATCGGCTGTTGGGAAAAAAAAAGAGTAAAGTTTGTTTTATTTAACGACGCCGCTAGAGCACATTGATTTTTTATCTTATCATCGGCTATTGGACGTCAAACATATGGTCATTCTGACACTGTTTTTAGAGGAAACCCGCTGTCGCCACATAGGCTACTCTTTTTACGACAGGCAGCAAGGGATCTTTTATTTGCGCTTCCCACAGGCAGGATAGCACAAACCATGGCCTTTGTTGAACCAGTTATGGATCACTGGTCGGTGCAAGTGGTTTACACCTACCCATTGAGCCTTGCGGAGCACTCACTCAGGGTTTGGAGTCGGTATCTCGATTAAAAATCCCATGCCTCGACTGGCGTCGGAACCCAGTACCTACCAGCCTGTAGACCGATGGCCTGCCACGACGCCACCGAGGCCGGTCGGCTGTTGGATGTCAAACATTAGGTCACTTTTACGTCTAGTCTAAGAGAGGAAACCCGCTACATGTTTTCATTTGTAGCAAGGGGTCTTTTATATGCATCATCCCACAGACAGGATAGCACATACCACGGCTTTTGATATACCAGTCGTGGCGCACTGGCTGGAGACTACAGATAAAAGCAAACATGATGGTTATAATATAATGATGGTGATGATGATGATGGTAATGATGTTGATGATGATGTTGATGTTGATGATGGTAATGATGATGATGATGGTGATGATGATGGTGATGATGATGGTGGTGATGATGATGATAATGGTGATGATTGTGATGATTGTGATGATGATGTATTTTTAAAGAGTAACTAAGTCTAACTTATCAAACATGGGTGGCGAAAAGAAAGGAATATTCGTTTAACATTAAACATAGGTTACTTCTACCGGTAAAGCAGCGTTCTACCGGTAAAGTAGCGTTCTACCGGTAAAACAGCATTCTACCGGTAAAGTAGCGAAGTACTTTCACATCCGGAGGATATTACATACCACGGTATTTGTTTTACCAGTCGTGGGGGGAACTGGTTGGAACCGGAAAAACGAAACACAGAGTGACAACGATCTTGCGATCCACCACACCCACGCGCGTGTGCAGGGAATTTAGCAGGTGTGTGTTGGAGAGGGGGGGGGGGGGGGGGGGTCCTAGATTGGCCATCAAAGTTTGGGGGGGGGGGGGTCGAGACATGCTCTCCTAAAAAATGTATCGAAATAAAAAGAGAAAAAATTTTTTGGGAGCAGGGGGTGGGGTTCGACCACCAAAACCCTCCCCCTGCGCTCCTCACTCACTGAGCTACATTCTGTCCCACAGGATTGGTGATTATATCTCTGTTATTTGCTTGGCCGTGTAATAACCACGTCCAGTCCCATTCCGTTTAATTACAGATACACAAGTAATAACCGAGCATGAACACAGGGTCAGACATATTTTGTCTTGGAGCATTAACATTTGTCCAGAATGTTGTTTGAATTAAGTCCCCCCCCCCCCCCCCAAAAAAAAAAGTCGGGCCTCTGGTCAGACCAAACTTCCAGAATTGATACGGGGATACGGCTTTTTTTTTTTTTTTTTAAAGCATGGATTGCACAGAAAAGGTGGTTATATATATGATACCGAAATAAGGGACATAATTATTTAAATTGAAATTGCGCGATGGCATTTTGGCTCTAAATGCGGTTTCAGGCCCGTAGCCAGGATTTTGAGAGGGGGTCGTTTTGGCGTGAGGGCGCGAAGCGTTGACGAATATTGAAAAAAAAAGTCACTGGTTGGGTGAGGGGAGTCGACAGACACCCCCGACCCCCCCCCCCCCCGACCCCCACTGCCTACGGGCCTGGTTTTTACGTCCAGGCAAGTAAAGCCTACAATAACTTCCTATGGCCGACTAGCTCCCGTGGTCACTAATAACAACACTGCGTCCCAGTTCGTATAATTGTTACTTGAAACAATTTCAATTCGCCGACAGCGCTGTCCAGCTGTTTGGGGAAAGGACACATTTGCATAATATTGCTTAATAAGTGTTGCTACATTAGGTTTCAGTTAATTAATTCATTTCAAGTAATTTTCGTACTTACATCCAATTAAGGTTCAAACACACTGTCCTTAGCTATCTGTGCTGTCCAACATTTGGTAATTCTAACTCGAAGTCTTAAGAGGAAACCCGCTGCATTTCCCACTGGCAGCAAGGGAACTTTTATAGGCACTTTTTTTTACAGGCAATATAGCACATACAGTCGTCTTTGATATCTATAGAAGTCTTAGGGTACTGGTTGAGATAGTGAAAAATTCAGAGAATGAGTCTATCGCGGAGATTCGATCCTAAACAGACCACGCATCAGGCGAGCGCTTTAGCACTGGGCTACGTCCCGCACCCCGTGTCCTATATAGATGTTGCTTCTTACGCCAGACATATTCAGCAGCAGCCGCGCCTAACACTCACGTGCTGTCTCAAGATAGACGTGATTGTGTGTGTGTGTGTGTGTGGTGTATGTGTGTATGTGTGGTGTATGTGTGTATGTATTCAGCAGCAGCCGCGCCTAACACACACTTGCTGTCTCAAGATAGACGTGATTGTGTGTGTGTGTGGTGTGTATGTGTGTCTGTGTGGTGTATGTGTGTATGTATTCAGCAGCAGCCGCGCCTAACACACACTTGCTGTCTCAAGATAGACGTGATTGTGTGTGTGTGTGGTGTGTATGTATTCAGCAGCAGCCGCGCCTAACACACACTTGCTATCTCAAGATAGACGTGATTGTGTGTGTGTGTGGTGTGTATGTGTATGTGTGGTGTATGTGTGTATGTATTCAGCAGCAGCCGCGCCTAACACACACTTGCTGTCTCAAGATAGACGTGATTGTGTGTGTGTGTGGTGTGTGTGTGTGTGTGTGTGTGTGTATGTGGTGTATGCATTCAGCAGCAGCCGCGCCTAACACACACTTGCTGTCTCAAGATAGACGTGATTGTGTGTGTGTGTGGTGTATGTGTGTATGTGTGGTGTATGTGTGTATGTATTCAGCAGCAGCCGCGCCTAACACACACGTGCTGTCTCAAGATAGACGTGATTCTGTGTGTGTGTGGTGTATGTGTGTATGTGTGGTGTATGTGTGTATGTATTCAGCAGCAGCCGCGCCTAACACACACTTGCTGTCTCAAGATAGACGTGATTGTGTGTGTGTGTGGTGTGTATGTGTGGTGTATGTGTGTATGTATTCAGCAGCAGCCGCGCCTAACACACACTTGCTGTCTCAAGATAGACGTGATTGTGTGTGTGTGTGGTGTATGTGTGTATGTGTGGTGTATGTGTGTATGTATTCAGCAGCAGCCGCGCCTAACACACACGTGCTGTCTCAAGATAGACGTGATTGTGTGTGTGTGTATGTGGTGTATGTGTGTATGTGTGTATGTATTCAGCAGCAGCCGCGCCTAACACACACTTGCTGTCTCAAGATAGACGTGATTGTGTGTGTGGTGTGTATGTGTATGTGTGTATGTATTCAGCAGCAGCCGCGCCTAACACACACTTGCTGTCTCAAGATAGACGTGATTGTGTGTGTGTGGTGTATGTGTGGTGTATGTGTGTATGTATTCAGCAGCAGCCGCGCCTAACACACACTTGCTGTCTCAATATAGACGTGATTGTGTGTGTGTGTGGTGTATGTGTGTATGTGTGGTGTATGTGTGTATGTATGTATTCAGCAGCAGCCGCGCCTAACACACACTTGCTGTCTCAAGATAGACGTGATTGTGTGTGTGGTGTGTATGTGTATGTGTGGTGTATGTGTGTATGTATTCAGCAGCAGCCGCGCCTAACACACACTTGCTGTCTCAAGATAGACGTGATTGTGTGTGTGTGGTGTATGTGTGTATGTGTGGTGTATGTGTGTATGTATTCAGCAGCAGCCGCGCCTAACACACACTTGCTGTCTCAAGATAGACGTGATTGTGTGTGTGTGTGGTGTGTGTGTGTGTGTATGTGGTGTATGTATTCAGCAGCAGCCGCGCCTAACACACACTTGCTGTCTCAAGATAGACGTGATTGTGTGTGTGTGTGTGGTGTGTGTGTATGTGTGTATGTATTCAGCAGCAGCCGCGCCTAACACACTTGCTGTCTCAAGATAGACGTGATTGTGTGTGTGTGTGGTGTGTATGTGTGTATGTGTGGTGTATGTGTGTATGTATTCAGCAGCAGCCGCGCCTAACACACACTTGCTGTCTCAAGATAGACGTGATTGTGTGTGTGTGTGTGGTGTGTATGTGTGGTGTATGTGTGTATGTGATGTGTGTATGTATGTGTGTGCACGCGTCTCTCTCTCTCTCTCTCTCTCTCTCTCTCTCTCTCTCTCTCTCTCTCTCTCTCTCTCTCTCTCTCTCTCTCTCTCTCTCTCTCTCTCTCTCTCTCTCTCTCTCTCCGTATGTTTGTGCTTGTGTGTGTTTATATACGTCTTTGGATGTGTGTGTGTGTGTGGGGGGATCACGTTATACACACAGCACGTTTTCGTTTTCTCCAATATCACTTGGTCAGCCGAATGTTTATGCAGGAAGGTTGCCTTTAAATAATGAACATTAATTTACTTTGAAATGGAACCTAAACTGTCGGTGTTCTTTTCGACGCGGCACCCCCTACTAAGAAAAATCCCGCTTCAGCCCTTCTTATAGAACTAGACATTATTCACTTATCAGACGCGTTGTCTGCGAAATGAGAACCCAGGTACAATAAAGATGCCATGGTTACTGTTGTTGGGGGGGGGGGGGGGGTGTAGGCACAAGTTTCAATGGCGGATCCAGGAAATATTTTAAAGGGGGGAGGGGGATAACGGTAGAAGAACACATGAACCAACTCGTCAAAAGGACATCCCAATAAATAAAAAATATTAAAAGAAAAACGGGGAATTTGAATATTTTTAGACGGGGTGGGGAGGGGGGGGGGGTGTGCAGAGGGGAGGAATATGTCTGGGTTTTTTAATAGGTGCAGATTCATGGGTATGGGGTGCACACCCCTTCCCTGTTAAATAATTGCTTCTCTTACCGCTCTCTCGCTGTCTCCAGATAGAGTGGTCTTGGAACACCCACGTGCACGCCTCGTCGCTGCAGTATGCCCACAGCCCGCGGTTTTCTCCTCCAGTGAAGCTGTACGGCGACCTCAGTTCGAGCCAGTAGGGCGTGGCGAACGCGATGATGATCGCCAAGTTGGTGATCACCAAAAACACGAGTCCAAATATCGCACAGCAACTCGTCATCATCTTGAGTTCTTGAGTGTGTTGTCCAAGCAGCGGCAGACGACAGATGAAATAAGCAGACGACAAACACTAGCAGACGACAAACTTTAGCAGACGACAAACACTAGCAGACGTCAAACACTAGCAGACGTTAAACAACGATAGACGTCAAACCGATAGACGTCGGAAACAGACGTCAATTATAGGAGAGCCAAAGAACTATTATTCCATGGAGTCCTAAAGTATCTCCCCTTTTTTCTTCAACAGCAAAAGATAAATCTACGAATTGACGTTAAAGAGGATTGCTGGTTTTTTTTCGGTTTTTTCCCTTCCTTCGTCACTGAGATGTACGAATTAAGCAATAACAGCATGCAACAAATTCAAAGAACAATTTTAAGTAATGGATGGTTTTCCCCCCTTTTTTCTGTTTTAATTGGTGTCTACGAACGTATGAGTTTAGTACTAGACAAATAAAATTTCTAGCACAACAATTTTTGTTTTGTTAAATTTGTATCAGCGACAAATATTAGATCAAAACAGTTTGCAACACAAACCACAACGAAATCGAAATGTGAATTACGTTAAAACGGATTCAACGATTCCAGGTGCAGTTAGACGTACACGAGATTGTGTAACAAACTTTAGTCAAAATCCAATTCAACCGTTTCCACTTTAGTCAGACGCGGAACACATCACCATACACAGCGAAATTTGTATCTATCACAAAACCCGGAACATCCCCCAGTCTTTTAGCACTAGTCTGTTTCGAGGTCAGTATATCAACGTCTTCTTGATACTGTCTTTAAAAACCCGGGCGTTGTCGCTCCTTACATCTACGAAATCACAAACGATACATCACAGCCTCATTTAGAATCGAAATTTTTGTAAAGGAAAAAAAATAACATTCTTCTATATATTATTATTTATAAAATGCACCGAACTCCACAGGCAATCGTAAACCAAGAGCACAAGGAATGTCAGTTTGGTGTGTCTGCGAATATATTCAATCCTTTCTGTAGCTGCTTACTGCTTTTCGCCTGTAAACGATCTTTCTTCTCTCACGCGCTCTTGCCAGTCACGTGACCTGATTACCAGCTTCCCCAGCGTTTCCTGCTAATACTGGAAGACCTCGGGAATATATCTGGTAATATGCTCCGCTGCATTGCCACAGATATTTCCCAGAGTGCCTCAAACATCTGTACCGGCGTGCAGCGAGGGTAAACAGCGCACAGTGCACATGCTATATTGGTTTCATCATCGCGGTCCTGCCATCTGGAACACTGGAGGAGGGCTATTTTTAGATTTTGTGTGTGTGCATCAGATTCTGTGTACGTTTCGAAGAAGTTGTAGTGGACCAGTACCCGCTGTTAGGAACTGCACGGGGTGCCAGTCTGTCCGAGACACGCCGGCATACAGAGTGATTCTGACACAGCCCACCACATCTCTCCAATTAAACCAATTTAACTGTCGAGAGCAATTCTACTGATTTGCATATTACCCCGGCTGGGGCGGCCATGTACCAAGGATTTAGCTCAGTTGGTTGAGTGCTCGTCTGAGGTGCTTGCGTCGCAGGATCGAACCATCTCGGTAGATCCATTCAACTGATTGGGTTTTTTGTTTTTTTGTCGTTCCAACCAGTGCACCACAACTGGCCAAACATACATGCATACATATATATATATATATATATATATATATATATATATATATATATATATATATATATATATATATATATATACCCGGTACACATACATACATACATATACATACATGTATATATATATATATATATATATATATATATACACACACACACACCACGGCCTTTGTGTGTGTGTGTGTGTGCTTTCCTGTCTGTGAGAAAGTGCATATAAAAGATCCCTTGTATTAGGAAAAATGTAGCCGATTTCCTCTGATGACTACGTGTCAGAATTATCAAATGTTTGACATCCAGTAGCCGATGAATAATTAATAAATGTGCTCTAGTGGTGTTGTTAAACAAAACAAACTTTAACTTTGTGGCTTTAAACGGCCCGCGGAGTGCATGTGAAAGTGTATATGTGAGGGTGGTGGTTATCGTCACTTCGATGGTCTGGCGTGTGAAAATGCATGCATTTGAGGGTCCAAACCTGTTCACAGCATGCTCCCCGGAGACATTTTCGAATTTCATGTTAAAATACGGCATTTCCGGCCTTCTAAGCAAAATCCAATTAATTAATCAATGTACTCTATTGGTATCGTTAAACAAAACAAACCTTTAACTTTTGCTTGGGAAAAAGTAATTATGTTGAGTAAGCACGCATCAGTATATATTTTTATCAATTGATATTAGACCTAAAGGTGTTAAAGACATACTGTCACGGATTTAAGGACCTTATTTCTCTATAACTGAAAATTACATTAATTGTTGGAAACCAAATCTAGGTATCGCATCACCTTACCTGAACCATGATGGAGTGAAATCTATGTCAACCCTCTCGGCAATTTTAGTTTTTCAATTATGGACCATTGCCATAATTCAATTATTTTTACAAAATATTATTAATAAATGGAGTATGGTGGTTATGAAGATGGTTAAATAAAGTACATTTTGGGACAAATCAAATTATTTTTGTTCAGGTAATACTTTGTTAGACCATTAAATAGGTCAGTGGTCTGTCACAATATGCCTTTAAATGATTCGATTCCTACACAATATCAAAATCGTACAAGATGGCGGCAGCAGAAGCATACTTTTATCACCAAGGCTACTCGATTTAATTCTAGGTTCAGACTACCAACTGCCACGACAGATGAGGCCGACTTTCTGCTCTCACGACTTCTACGACTGTCCAGTTGCTAGTCTGAGCGCTCTTACAACTCGATTCTCGTCTTAGCGCACCCGTCATATGTCGGGAGTTGGAGAAAGTACAACTCAACCGTAGAGTTGACCAACTTTGTCGTGACAGTTGACAGTCTGACACTAGCACAGTGAATCAGATGTAGCCAGTTAGGGCTCCTGGGCATAGTGACCAGTAGAGGAACGACACCCCCACCACATTGTTTAAGTAACCGCTAACGGGCGCCTAACATGTCAGCTGTCATTCGATCATAGCTGAAAACACACCTGGCCTGGTGCTTATCAAGCTTTTAGTCTAGACTCGAGACTAACGTCATAGCAACGCCATACAAATTGTATGGGTGTGACGTCATTAGAGATGGAGTGTTAAAGCACGGGCCCTGGACCCCGTTCCACGAAGCGATCTTAGCGTTAAGATCACCTTAATTGCATAAGGTAGTTATGCACTTAAGGTGATCTTAGGGCTAAGATCTTTTTGTGGAACGGGGCACTGCACAGTACGTAGCAAATTACTGACGTCTTAAACAAGCTTGTCAATCCAGTCATACCCTGAAACACCCTAGCACATTGTCCAAGTAGCAGCGACTTTTACCCTCAACACGTGTATTCGATCATCATTCCCACCAAAACGCGGATCTAAGAACGGGGGGATGCTTTTTTTTAAACTATCAGGAAAACAGTCGATCCTTACACCTCAAAAAGGAAAGGAATGTTTGTTTAACGACAACTCAGCACATATTAAACTGCAGCTATTTAGAAAGGAAAGGAATGTTTGTTTAACGACACCTCAGCACATATTAAACTACAGCTATTTGGAAAGGAAAGGAATGTTTGTTAACGACACCTAGGCACATATTAAACTACAGCTATTTGGAAAGGAAAGGAATATTTGTTTAACGACACCTCTGCACATTTTAAACTACAGCTATTTGCAAAGGAAAGGAATGTTTGTTCAACGACACCTCAGCACATATTAAACTACAGCTATTTGCAAAGGAAAGGAATGTTTACTTAACGACATCTCAGCACATATTAAACTACAGCTATTTGGAAAGGAAAGGAATGTTTGTTCAACGACACCTCAGCACATATTAAACTGCAGCTATTTAGAAAGGAAAGGAATGTTTGTTTAACGACACCTCAGCACATATTAAACTGCAGCTATTTAGAAAGGAAAGGAATGTTTGTTTAACGACACCTCAGCACATATTAAACTACAGCTATTTGGAAAGGAAAGGAATGTTTGTTAACGACACCTCAGCACATATTAAACTACAGCTATTTGGAAAGGAAAGGAATATTTGTTTAACGACACCTCTGCACATTTTAAACTACAGCTATTTGCAAAGGAAAGGAATGTTTGTTCAACGACACCTCAGCACATATTAAACTACAGCTATTTGCAAAGGAAAGGAATGTTTACTTAACGACATCTCAGCACATATTAAACTACAGCTATTTGGAAAGGAAAGGAATGTTTGTTCAACGACACCTCAGCACATATTAAACTACAGCTATTTGGAAAGGAAAGGAATGTTTGTTCAACGACACCTCAGCACATATTAAACTACAGCTATTTGGAAAGGAAAGGAATGTTTGTTTAACGACACCTCAGCACATTTTAAACTACAGCTATTTGGAAAGGAAAGGAATGTTTGTTCAACGACACCTCAGTACATTTTAAACTACAGCTATTTGGAAAGGAAAGGAATGTTTGTTCAACGACACCTCAGCACATATTAAACTACAGCTATTTGGAAAGGAAAGGAATGTTTGTTTAACGACACCTCAGCACATTTTAAACTACAGCTATTTGGAAAGGAAAGGAATGTTTGTTCAACGACACCTCAGCACATATTAACTACAGCTATTTGGAAAGGAAAGGAATGTTTGTTTAACGACACCTCAGCACATTAAACTACAGCTATTTCGAAAGGAAAGGAATGTTTGTTCAACGACACCTCAGCACATTTTAAACTACAGCTATTTGGAAAGGAAAGGAATGTTTGTTCAACGACACCTCAGCACATATTAACTACAGCTATTTGGAAAGGAAAGGAATGTTTGTTCAACGACACCTCAGCACATTTTAAACTACAGCTATTTGGAAAGGAAAGGAATGTTTGTTTAACGACATCTCAGCACATATTAAACTACAGCTATTTGGAAAGGAAAGGAATGTTTGTTTAACGACACCTCAGTACATTTTAAACTACAGCTATTTGGAAAGGAAAGGAATGTTTGTTTAACGACACCTCAGCACATTAAACTACAGCTATTTGGAAAGGAAAGGAATGTTTGTTTAACGACACCTCAGTACATTTTAAACTACAGCTATTTAGAAAGGAAAGGAATGTTTGGTTAACGACATCTCAGCACATATTAAACTACAGCTATTTGGAAAGGAAAGGAATGTTTGTTTAACGACACCTCAGCACATATTAAACTACAGCTATTTGGAAAGGAAAGGAATGTTTGTTTAACGACACCTCAGCACATATTAAACTACAGCTATTTGGAAAGGAAAGGAATGTTTGTTTAACGACACCTCAGCACATATTAAACTACAGCTATTTGGAAAGGAAAGGAATGTTTACTTAACGACACCTCAGCACATATTAAACTACAGCTATTTGGAAAGGAAAGGAATGTTTGTTTAACGACACCTCAGCACATTAAACTACAGCTATTTCGAAAGGAAAGGAATGTTTGTTCAACGACACCTCAGCACATTTTAAACTACAGCTATTTGGAAAGGAAAGGAATGTTTGTTCAACGACACCTCAGCACATATTAAACTACAGCTATTTGGAAAGGAAAGGAATGTTTGTTTAATGCACCTCAGCACACATTAAACTACAGCTATTTGGAAAGGAAAGGAATGTTTGTTCAACGACACCTCAGCACATATTAAACTACAGCTATTTGGAAAGGAAAGGAATGTTTGTTTAACGACATCTCAGCACATATTAAACTACAGCTATTTGGAAAGGAAAGGAATGTTTGTTTAACGACACCTCAGTACATTTTAAACTACAGCTATTTGGAAAGGAAAGGAATGTTGGTTTATCGACACCTCAGCACATTAAACTACAGCTATTTGGAAAGGAAAGGAATGTTTGTTTAACGACA
Organism: Gigantopelta aegis; assembly: GCF_016097555.1. Taxonomy (NCBI): domain Eukaryota; kingdom Metazoa; phylum Mollusca; class Gastropoda; order Neomphalida; family Peltospiridae; genus Gigantopelta; species Gigantopelta aegis. Next base: position 3,672,103 of record NC_054705.1, read on the forward strand.
TCTCAGTACATTTTAAACTACAGCTATTTGGAAAGGAAAGGAATGTTTGTTTAACGACACCTCAGCACATTAAACTACAGCTATTTGGAAAGGAAAGGAATGTTTGTTTAACGACACCTCAGTACATTTTAAACTACAGCTATTTGGAAAGGAAAGGAATGTTTGTTTAACGACACCTCAGCACATATTAAACTACAGCTATTTGGAAAGGAAAGGAATGTTTCTTTAACGACACCTCAGCACATTTTAAACTACAGCTATTTGGAAAGGAAAGGAATGTTTGTTTAACGACATCTCAGCACATTTTAAACCACAGCTATTTGGAAAGGAAAGGAATGTTTGTTTAACGACATCTCAGCACATATTAAACTACAGCTATTTGGAAAGGAAAGGAATGTTTGTTTAACGACATCTCAGCACATATTAAACCACAGCTATTTGGAAAGGAAAGGAATGTTTACTTAACGACACCTCAGCACATTTTAAACTACAGCTATTTGGAAAGGAAAGGAATGTTTACTTAACGACACCTCAGCACATTTTAAACTACAGCTATTTGGAAAGGAAAGGAATGTTTGTTTAACAACACCTCAGCACATATTAAACTACAGAATGTTTGCTTAACGACACCTCAGCACATATTAAACTACAGAATGTTTGTTTAACAACACCTCAGCACATATTAAACTACAGAATGTTTGCTTAACGATACCTCAGCACATATTAAACTACAGAATGTTTGTTTAACGACACCTCAGTACATTTTAAACTACAGCTATTTGGAAAGGAAAGGAATGTTGGTTTATCGACACCTCAGCACATTAAACTACAGCTATTTGGAAAGGAAAGGAATGTTTGTTTAACGACATCTCAGTACATTTTAAGCTACAGCTATTTGGAAAGGAAAGGAATGTTTGTTTAACGACACCTCAGCACATTAAACTACAGCTATTTGGAAAGGAAAGGAATGTTTGTTTAACGACACCTCAGTACATTTTAAACTACAGCTATTTGGAAAGGAAAGGAATGTTTGTTTAACGACACCTCAGCACATATTAAACTACAGCTATTTGGAAAGGAAAGGAATGTTTGTTTAACGACACCTCAGCACATTTTAAACTACAGCTATTTGGAAAGGAAAGGAATGTTTGTTTAACGACATCTCAGCACATTTTAAACCACAGCTATTTGGAAAGGAAAGGAATGTTTGTTTAACGACACCTCAGCACATATTAAACTACAGCTATTTGGAAAGGAAAGGAATGTTTGTTTAACGACACCTCAGTACATTTTAAACTACAGCTATTTGGAAAGGAAAGGAATGTTGGTTTATCGACACCTCAGCACATTAAACTACAGCTATTTGGAAAGGAAAGGAATGTTTGTTTAACGACATCTCAGTACATTTTAAACTACAGCTATTTGGAAAGGAAAGGAATGTTTGTTTAACGACACCTCAGCACATTAAACTACAGCTATTTGGAAAGGAAAGGAATGTTTGTTTAACGACACCTCAGTACATTTTAAACTACAGCTATTTGGAAAGGAAAGGAATGTTTGTTTAACGACACCTCAGCACATATTAAACTACAGCTATTTGGAAAGGAAAGGAATGTTTGTTTAACGACACCTCAGCACATTTTAAACTACAGCTATTTGGAAAGGAAAGGAATGTTTGTTTAACGACATCTCAGTACATTTTAAGCTACAGCTATTTGGAAAGGAAAGGAATGTTTGTTTAACGACACCTCAGCACATTAAACTACAGCTATTTGGAAAGGAAAGGAATGTTTGTTTAACGACACCTCAGTACATTTTAAACTACAGCTATTTGGAAAGGAAAGGAATGTTTGTTTAACGACACCTCAGCACATATTAAACTACAGCTATTTGGAAAGGAAAGGAATGTTTGTTTAACGACACCTCAGCACATTTTAAACTACAGCTATTTGGAAAGGAAAGGAATGTTTGTTTAACGACATCTCAGCACATTTTAAACCACAGCTATTTGGAAAGGAAAGGAATGTTTGTTTAACGACACCTCAGCACATATTAAACTACAGCTATTTGGAAAGGAAAGGAATGTTTGTTTAACGACATCTCAGCACATATTAAACCACAGCTATTTGGAAAGGAAAGGAATGTTTACTTAACGACACCTCAGCACATTTTAAACTACAGCTATTTGGAAAGGAAAGGAATGTTTGTTTAACAACACCTCAGCACATATTAAACTACAGAATGTTTGTTTAACAACACCTCAGCACATATTAAACTACAGAATGTTTGCTTAACGACACCTCAGCACATATTAAACTACAGAATGTTTGCTTAACGACACCTCAGCACATATTAAACTACAGAATGTTTGCTTAACGACACCTCAGCACATATTAAACTACAGCTATTTGGAAAGGAAAGGAATGTTTATTTAACGACACCTCAGCACATTTTAATGTGCAGCTATCTGGAAAGGAAAGAAATAACACGTAAGTATATTTTAAACAATGGCCATATGGTGTCTATCATACGGTTATGTCGATATCTAGTCCACAGGGAAGGGAATGTTTTAATTTAACGACTCACTCAACATATTTTATTTATGGTTATATGGCGTCAAACATATGGTTATGGACCACACAGCTATATAGAGAGGAAACTTGCTGTCGCCACTTCATGGGCTACTCTTTTCGATTAGCAGCAAGGGATCTTTTATATGCACCATCCCACAGACAGGATAGTACATACCACGGCCTTTGTTACACCAGTTGTGGAGCACTGGTTGGAACAACACTGGTGTAACAAAGGCCATGGTATGTACTATCCTGCCTGTGGGATGTTGCATATAAAAGATCCCTTGCCGCTAATCGTAAAAGTATTTGACCAGTTGTTGTGCACTGGTTGGAATGAGAAAAAAACAAACAATTATTTGAATGAATCCACCAAGGTGGTTTGATCCTGCGATGCAAGCACCTCAGGCGAGCACTCAACTTAGCTAAACCCCGCCCCAAAATTGAAATGAATGACAAAATCCCTGATGAGCTGCCTGTTTGATGATAGATTTTCATTATGTCATCAAAATACATATCAGTTATCAGTCATAACAAACAGTTTGCATGAAAAAAAAATTCATACCTGTTATCTTTAAACCAAAATACAGTTTATTTATCTTTGAAAACAAAAAACATTTCTATATGTCCCTGAAGCAATGTTACAGTAATACGGGTTAACACGTGATCTGCACTAACAATGACGAGTGTTATTTTAATGATGAAGTGTCATCAGTCTGTCGCAATAGTCATCGACAACTCATCACAGCAGCGTTTATAACAGCAGCAGGCAGGGGCGGATCCAACATTTTGTAAGGTGGGTATAATATTCTAAAAAGGGCAATTTGAGTTTGTCGAAGATAAATCAGCCAAGCTCCCAAAGGGGGTGAGATCTTTGGGGATTACGGGAGCATGTCCCGGTAAATGGTCTTGAAATATGGATGCTCAGATATTAGTTTTCAGGGAAATTTAGTTTTGTATGTTGTGGATGATATATATATTAAAGTCGCTGAAAAGGGCATTTCAAACTGCCTGGGGGCTGGTCGTGTTCACGGAATCCCTCGACTCCCTTCAGACCAGTAGGTTTCTGGGCCAACAAGTAACAAATACACCTAAGCACAAAGTAACTCACCCCCACCCTAAAAAAAAAGCATAATAAAATTATGGGTGAAAACAATGGGGAATTTAATTTATCAGAAGGTGCTGATCGACCAGTTTACAAAACAAGACTGTGGAAGTGCTCATGCATTCCAGAGCTTTTAAATAACCTGTCACTTTTTTTTTTTTTTTCAACCTATTTCTGTGCTCGTATTCATTGAATGTTCAAGCACGCTGCCCTAGGCACACACATCAGTAACCTGGGCTGTCAGTGTCCAGGTCAGTGGATTGCTGTACGTCTATAGAAAACAGTTAAAAGTTTGTTTTGTTTAACGATTCCACTAGAGCACACTGATTTATTAATCAAGTCCAGGTAAGTGGATTACTGTATGTCTATAAGAAATTGTTAGTTTTTTTTGTTTAACGATTCCACTAGAGCACATGGATTTATTAATCATCGGCTATTGGTTGTGTAACATTTTGTAATTTCGACTCCGTCTTAAGAGAGGAAACCTAAATTTCTTCACTGTATCACAGTAGAAGTTTTACAACTACATGTATATTCAAATGTACTTTATATATATTTAGCGTTCATATACGATTCAATTAATTGTTAGGGTGTCACCTGTCGATTATGCAATAACTTACACTTTAGTTACTTGGGGGCTAGCAATCGGACCAATTAGTTTGAAATTAAATCACAGCAATCAAGACACAGTGGGCTTTTAATGGATGTCCCCAGCTAATACCCGGTCTGCCAACTATTCAGCAGTTAACTATTATAATTTATCATGTGACACAATTCACAAAGATGTCTTTCTCTGAGTATGTGCCTAGGGAAATGCTACTGACGGGAAATAAATACCCAAGGAACATTAAGACATAACTGTTTAATTTTAGCAGAGTCTTATAAAAGAAAAACAGAACGAGACAGAAAAACATAGACCCCCAGAGATAGACCGGGAAGGTGGGGCCCAAGGGGAGACCCTCGAGGTCTCAAGTTGCAATGTCAACTCTATCATTCACCCAAGAGCTTAGACATATATATTTTATCTGTATCACCATGTTGGTAACTTATTAATCATGTTTCATGTTTGGAAAGTTAAATACAAGACACTTACATCACCAAAACAAATTACACTGTGTTAATTAGTAGCAAGGGATCATTTGTATGCACCATCCCACAGACAAGATATACCACAGCCTTTGTGGCACAAAAAGTGTTACCATAACAACCCATGTCTGACGCTGAACAAATATAAATAAAAATGTGCTGGGGTGTTATTACACAAAAATTACTTTCCTTCCAAAAATAGTTGGATTGTAAGAAAACGTCATGAGAATTAAATCACAGAAGAAAATCACTTTATTTTCACAAATAGTTGGATTGTAACAAAACGTCATGAGAATTAAATCACAGAAGAAAATCACTTTATTTTCTCTGATGAAATGAAAAAAAAAACCAAAACAAAAAAACAATCCTGTCAAATGCAATCATCCAGTCAAGGTCTAGTTCAGACTGACAGACGGATGGACGACAAGACTAAAATAACGTGTATTTCACTGTGATAGGAGGTAAGCAAAAACCAATATAACAAAAGAATTGTTTGTGTAAAGCATCTGATCAAACATCAGAGTCATTTCATAGATGGTTCCTTCCTTGACGTGGTGAGGTAGCTTGTAGAGATCAGTGGGCTTCAGCTCCTCGCCGAGTCATCCAAGACAGGCGGGAGACAAAAGCCAACATAACAAAACACTTCTCTTTGTTTAAAGGCACAGTCTATAGGTTTTTAAACACTAAGGCATATTTTTTAATATTAGAGCCATTTATGATCACTGAAATCAAACATTACTTATATTTTGTTGCTTAGATTATCCATTTCCGTACAAACGAAGTGTTTCTGGTCATCCTGGTCTTTTTAATACCACAAAATGCATTTTTCATATTTTTAAAAATACACACGCGTCTGACAAGTAAGGGTTATGGAGTCGCGTTTTAGTCTATTTTTAAAAATACACACGCGTCTGACAAGTAAGGGTTATGGAGTCGTGTTTTAGTCTATTTTTAAGGGTATTTCACTCTCAGACTTGTTTCACTCTGTTGTATCCAAATATGTTACAGGTTTGTAAATTAACCAAACTTAATGTCCTATTTTATGAGATGATACGATGGTCTAGATGAAAAATATGCCATAGTGTTTAAAAACTAGGGTCTGTCCCTTTGAAGAAGTTGATCGTACATCAGACTGTTCATTCCTTGACGAGGTTAGGTAGTTTGCACGTCTCAGTGACTTGGAGAGCTATACCAGTCGTAGCTTGGACTTCTGGAAGTTGATCCAACATCAGACTGTTCATTCCTTGACGAGGCGAGGTAGTTTACACGTCTCAGTGACTTCGAGAGCTATACCAGTCGTAGCTTGGACTTCTGGTAGAGTCATCCAAGCTGAATTACTCAAAGGGTAGATGTAAGTCTAAAATATACACGTGTTTTCCAGTCTTATAGGAGGATGACAAAAACCAATATGACAAAACACTTTGTTTATGTGTAAAGCAGATGATCAAACATCAGACTGTCTGGTGGTTCATTCCTTGACATGGTGAGGTAGTTAACTGTTTGTATGTCTCAGTGACCCAGATAGCTATACCAGTGGGAGCTTCATCTCATTACAGGGTCACACGAACTGAACTGGTCAAAGGGTAGATGTAAGTCTAAAATATAAATGTATTTTCCAGTCCAATAAGAGGCAGACAAAAACCAAAAGTGTTTTTTTTGTGTAAAGAAGTTGATTAAACATCACTCTTATATCATGATCCACTCCTTGACATGGAGAGGTAGATAATGACTGCATGCCTCACTGTCGAGAAAAGTTACAACAGGATTCGCCTCCTCGTAGAGTCATCTAAGTTCGACTGGTCAAAGGGTCAACTAAACTAGCAACTCGTTTTCAGTCTGACAGGAATTAGCTGGTTCAAACTATATGCAGGGAGGCACCCAACCAAAGATCAATGCACATTTGCTCTTGAGAGTTCGAAGAGAAGAATAAGAAACATCAGACTTTGTGCATATTTTTGAACAAACATAATGAAGATTTGTCATGGAAACTGCATAACAAACCCTGAAAATAAAAAATAAAAAATATCAACAATTTGTCATCAAAACTGTTTAACAAACACTGAAATGATAAAATAACAAAATATATGTATATCAGTTATCTTTAAAATGTATACATTCAATTCAATTCTTTATTTAACTTTGAGCTGTTACAACTCATCAGTTAGACAAGTTAAAAAAGAAAATTGGAAAAAAAGAAAAAACAAAAAGAGTCTCGAAAACCATTTGTGGGACAAACGGACAGATGGTGACAAAACCAATGGTCCCCTCCAGTTAAACAGGTAGGGGACTAAAAAATGTGCTGACAATAACAAAACTAGAAAAACATGGACATTTTAAGTAACTTACCTGAAACACAAAAAATGACTGGACAATTTCTTATCACCTTCAGAAAAAAGCAAAGTCCAATCTGAAAATAAAGAAAACAAATATTAGGGTTTTATTCACCAACCACAGTGTGAATATAAGTCATTTTTATTTTTCTCCTACTGATGGTGTCAGTACCGTAAATACTCATTTATAAGTTGTTGGGGTTTTTTGGGGTTTTTTTTGGTTTAATGCCACCACTAGAGCATATTGATTTATTAATCATCAGCTGCTGGATTTCAAACATACTGTATGGTAATTTTGACACAGTCATAGAGAGAAAACCCGCCACATTTTTCCATTAGTAGCAAGGGATCTTTTATATGCACCACAGCACATGCCATGGCCTTTGACATATCAGCCATGGTGCACTGGTTTGAACGAGAAATAGCCCAATGTGATCACCAACGGGGATTGACCCTAGACCGACCGCGCATCGGGCGTACGCTTTACCACTAGGCTACATCTCATGATTCTCATCCCTTACTCATTTACAAGCCTGGGTCTTCTAGTTTTCAGACGGATGGTGGACTCAATCCAGACTCAGCTACTATTTGAGACCAGCTCATATTTTATGGGGCATACTCATACTTATGGGGCATATTTATACTTATGGGACATACTCATATTTATGGAACATACTCATACTTATGGGGCATACTCATACTTATGGGGCATACTCATACTTATGGGACATACTCATAATTATGGGACATATTTGTAGAAGGACAAGGACAAGGACAAATTGTTTTACGTGCACATTCAAAACAAGCGGTTATAGCACACGCCTGTCATGGGCGCATGTGTCGACTCTTGCTGGCTCCTCCGTGCAGGACAGGAAAGGATTGAGGGGGGGGGGGGGGGGGGGGGGGGGGGGGGGGGGGGGGGGGGGGGGGGGGAGAAGAGGGATTGGTTTTGTGTGATTGAATTTGCAAATGTTCCATAGGATTGAAGTCAGATAGAAATTGTTTTGTGATTTCTTGAAGATAATTTGACGCCTAATTTAGAACAGTTTGACGAAATTGAAACAGAGCTAATTGGATGGTTTGATGTAGTTGATCGATAGGCAGCTCATTGTGGAATAACAAGAATTCTGCAGAATGAAATGTCTCGCTTACCATAAACTTATTTGATGTCACTCTTAGCTGCTCCCATAGATGTTTCTGCCAGAGCGTAAAATGGGGATGGCGCCATACTCAATGTTTTGCAGATTTAATTTTTTTTAAGTTGACCTTTTGACAAAATTAATGACTCTTATCATTACTGTATGATTTTCTTAACCCTAACCCATTTTCTTTCTGGGGGTGACCCCCATACCTCCTATCGAATTCAGCACACACACTGTAAATATTCAATTTCATAGCACCATACCCAACATTTTCTTTCTGGCAGAAACACTGATTAAGTACAATGTAAAACAAATGTTTTTAACATGCATGGAGATAAACATTCATATAGATGCAACTACAAACCAAATTTTATTAATCTAGGATGTGGGGTTTGTTAGCTAAAGTATTTTCATCAAAACTTAAAATTAAAACCCAACTTTAACAAGCATTGAGATGGACATATATACCAGTAATAACTATACACCAAGTTTCATTAGTTTAGAACTGAGAGAAATGGAGCTAACACACAAATGTTATATTACAGGTAAATGCAACAGTAATAATTATATCTCGCCAATTGACTTTTAACAGCAATACAAAAATAACAATTCCCATGTATTTCAACATACAATGAAGGGCTTTAAATATACTTTAATACATTTGTATTCTACAATGTTACAACCCAGTTTTTATTTGAGAAGAAGTTTGTTTTGTTTAATGACACCACTAGAGCAGATTGATTTATTAATCATCGGCTACTGGATGTCAAACATATGGTCATTTTGACAGTCAGAGAGAAAACCTGCTAAATTTTTTCATTAGTAGCAAGGGATCTTTTATATGTACCATCCTACAGACAGGATAGCACATACCACAACCTTTGATATACCAGTCATGGTGTACTGGATGGAACGAGAAATAGCCCAATGGGCCCACTGACAGGGATCGATAGTTTTTATTTGAGGAAGGAAGAAGGAAATGTTTTATTTAACGACGCACTCAACACATTTTATTTACAGTTATATGGCGTCGGACATATGGTTAAGGACCACACAGATATTAAGGGAGGAAACCCGCTGTCACCACTTCATGGGCTACTCTTTTCGATTAGTAGCAAGGGATCTTTTATATGCACTATCCCATACACAGGATAGCACATACCACGGCCTTTGATAAGCCAGTCATGGTACACTGGCTGGAGCGAGAAATAGCACAATGGGCCCATCGATGGAGATCGATCCCAAACAGACTTTATTTGAGAGTCTGGGTTCTATATTTTCCACCTATTTAAGTCTTTGGCAGTGATCAAGTATTTTGTTGATGAAATCTGTGGCTTGTAACCAAGTTGTGGTTGTGTGTTTACACGTACATTACTAAATCTATTGAAGCAACGAGGAAGAGAAAACAGGAAACAAGCCATCATGTTTAACAATGAACACTGTCACCTAGTCACTGCCGGCTCCATCCAGCACAAGCATGATGAAGACACGAAAACAACAAAATAGACACAGACAGACAGACAGAGAGAGAGAGAGAGAGAGAGAGAGAGAGAGAGAGAGAGAGAGAGAGAGAGAGAGAGAGAGAGAGAGAGAGAGAGACAGAGACAGAGAGACACACACACACACAGAGAGAGAGAGAGAGAGAGACAGAGAGACAGAGACACACACACACAGAGAGAGGAAGAGAGAGACAGACAGAGACACACACACACACACACACAGAGAGAGAGGAAGAGAGAAGGGGAGGGACGGAAGGAGAGACAATGAGACAGGAAGAGAGAGGGGGAGGGACGGAAGGAGAGACAATGAGACAGGAAGAGACTGAGAGGAAGAGAGCGAGAAAGAGTAAAATTAAAGTTTGTTTTCTTTAATGACACCACTAGAGCACAATGATTGATTAATTAATCATTGGCTATTTGGATGTTAAACATTTGTACATTCTGACAAGAAGTAGTCATCAGAGGAAACCCGCTACATTTTTCCTAATGCAGCAAGGGATCTTTTATATGCACCATCCCACAGACAGGATAGTAAATACCATGGACTTTGATATATCAGTCTATGTGCACTGGCTGCAACGAGAAATAGCACAATGGGCCCTCTGACGAAGATCAATCCCAAACTGACCGCGCATCAAGCAAGTGCTCTACCACTGGGCTAAAGACAGACAGACAGACAGACAGACACACAGACACACAGACAGACAGACAGACAGACACACAGACAGACACACACACAGACACACACACAGACAGACAGACACATTGGGCTATCTCTCGTTCCAGCCTGTGCTCCACAAATGGTGTAACAAAGGCTGTGGTATGTACTATCCTGTCTGTGGGATAGTGCATATAAAAGATCCCTTGCCGCTAATCGAAAAGAGTAGCCGATGAAGTACCGACAGCAAGTTTCCTCTCTCATTATCTGTGTGGTCCTTAGCCATATATCTGACGCCATATAACCATAAATAAAAAGTGTTGAATTTGTCGTTCAATAAAACATTTCCTTCCTTCCTTCCTTTACAATGTCAGATGTAACATTCTCAGAAGTGGTCAGACTAAGCCCACAGATAAAAGAACAGGAAATGGCAGGTGTGTGACATGGATGGCCCCAACAGACAAGCACCTGTCGTGGGTGGAGAGATAAGGACTGGTATGTGGAGGTGGACAGCAAAAGAAAGAGATGGAATTAAAAGGAGAGAAAAGAAAGGGGGATGTGGGATTAAAAAATAAAAATAATGATAAAATAAGTAAATAAATAAATAAATAGTTAAAAACACTCCCTCTAAAAAAAAAAACACCCCCAAAACCACCACTGAAAAAAACATAGTGTCACAATACGCCCACATATTTTACAGGACAAATTGTCTAGTGTATTAAGTTAAGGAAATAGCCAATTGAAAAAAGGGTGTTACATTGTCGTTTGTGACTTACAACAACAACAAAAATCTTTATTTCTATATTTGGGTTGTCATACACATATACAAATATATTACAAACAATAATAGTTGTATATTGTACAGCAATATTTATAGAAATATGTAACGTATTAAAAACCCATTGAAGGAAATCCAACCGGCCTCGTTGGCGCAGTGGTTAAGCCATCGGACTACAGGCCGGTACATGTAGGTACAGGGTTCGCAGCCCTGTACTAGCTCCAACCCAGACCGAGTTCTTAAGGGCTAAGTGGGTAGGTGTAAGGCCACTACACCCTCTTCTTTCTCACTAACACACTAACAACTAACCCACTGTCCTGGACAAACAACCCAGATAGCTGATGTGTGTGCCCAGGACAACGTGCTTGAACCTTAATTGGATATTAGCACAGAAATAAGTTGAAATGAAATGAAGGAAATCCAGGAGAAACCATTAGTATGCATTGTTGATCTATATTGGGCACTAAACAAAAACACTCCATGGTTTCAGTGACTTATTTAATTAACATGAACAGAGATCAAGTATACAAAATGAAGAGCTCTTAACACTCTAGTATGCATTTCAGAAAACGTACTTAATTACTTTACATAAAGAGAAAGTTAAAACGTTCTTAATTACATGACATAAAAGGAAACTTAATCATTGCTACAAGTGATCCAATGTTGCAAAAGGAAAAAAAAAAGGGAATACATAGTGACATCTCACCCAGTTTTTAAATTACACCAATTTGGAGTCGATTAAATGGTTATTTTGACATCTGTTTAACAGAGAAAAACAGCTCACATCGCAATGAATTTTGTTTTAGCCTTATTTTTAGATATATAGATTATTTGCTAGAAAACTATTCAAAAGTGGCTCATTATAATACATTTTATTAGCCAATGACTGAATGTTGTAGCCAGTGTTTCTGTCAGAAAGTGATTTTTTGGTACGGCACTATGAATTGAATGGAACCAGTCAATGGGGGGGGGGGGGGGGGAATGGGGGGAATGGGGGGATGGGGGGGCCTCCCCCAAAAAGAAAATGGGTTAAGTTTAGGGTTAGGGTTAAGAAAACCATACAGTAATGGTAAGAGTAATTAATTTTCTCAAAAGGTTAACTCAACAGAATCAAATCTGCGAAAACATTTGGGTATGGCACCATACCCGTTTTACTTTGTGGCAGAAACCGTGGTAGCCATACATGTATTGTGGCAGAAACCGTGGTAGCCATACATGTATTGTGGCAGAAACCGTGGTAGCCATACATGTATTGTGGCAGAAACCGTGGTAGCCATACATGTATTGTATTAGCAACTGGCTTACTAGGCAATGGACAGGGTCAGCCCTGGACACAGATGAAATCGCTTGCTTTCACCTACTGATAAATTCATTCATTTATGGCTATTTTAGTGCTTATATCCAATTAGGTTCAAGCACGCTGTCCTGGGCACACACACACCTCGGCTGTCTGTCCAGGAAAGTAGGTTAGTAGTTAGTGAGAGAGAAGTTGGTGTAGTGGTCTTACACCTACCCATTGAGTCTTTTAAACTCGCTCCAGATGGGTGGGAGCTGGTACCGGGTTGTGAACCCAGTACCTACCAGCCTTATTTCTGATGGCTTAACCACGACGCCGCTGAGGACAATTACCGATAAAGCAGCCACAGACAAGAATGTACATAGCATAACCTTTGGTATACCAGTTATTGGGCATTGGCTGTTAAGTGGAACACACCCCTTCCCCCCCCCTCCCCCCCACCCCACCTGCCCTCCACCCGAGAGGACAATTACCGATAAAGCAGCCAGGAATCTTTTAATAATATGTACTTCCCCGCAGACAAGAATGTACATAGCATAACCTTTTGTGTACCAGTTATTGGGCACTGGCTGTTAAGTGGGACACCCCCCTTCCCCCCAAAGTCCATTGACAGCGATCGAACATGTGACCCATCGTAGCTCAAGCAAGCACTTAATCCCTGAGCGACATCCTGCCTGTTCCATTGTGAATATACTGTCTGTATTAGCTCACATGTGGATACACCCAAGTAAGATATCCGCTTCATGGTCAGTGTCACATGAATGTCAGGTCACACAGAGATTCTAATTTCCACATGCAACACACCAGCTTTCATGGTCAGTGTCACATGAATGTTAGGCCACATAGAGATTCTAATTTCCACATGCAACACACCAGCTTTCATGGTCAGTGTCACATGAATGTTAGGCCACATAGAGATTCTAATTTCCACATGCAACACCCCAGCTTTCATAGTCAGTGTCACATGAATGGTAGGTCACATAGAGACTCTAATTTCCACATGCAACACACCAGCTTTCATGTTCAGTGTATTCCCACACCAGGCTTGATGATGATGATACAACAAAACATACAGAAGAAAATGTCACGCATGTACACCATGTCCCAGCATCTGCTAAATGGGGTTTTTCGGCAATAATTGACTTGAAGTAGAACAAACAAAAAAAAGTGTTTTGGAAATAACAAAAATGAACTATTTCATGTTGTTTGTAAAACCACTGGTCAAGATCATAAGTGGGGCAAGACGTGGCCCAGTGGTAAAGCACTCGCTTGATACATGGTCGGTCTAGGATCAATTCCCGTCTGTGAGCCCATTAATCTATTTCTCATTCCACCCAGTGTACCACGACTGGTATATCAAAGACTGTGGTATGTGATATCCTGTATGTGGGATAGAGAATATAAAAGATCCCTTGCCATTAATGGAAAAATGTAGCAGGTTTCTTCTCTAAGACTATTTGTCAGAATTACCTGATGTTTGACATCCAATAGCTGATGATTAATAAATCAATGTGCTCTAGTGGTGATGTTAAACAACACAAACGTTTTTCAATCCTAATTCTCGTATACAATTTTTGGGTTATTTATTGCCTCCCAGAATACTCACAGTTACACAAAATTAGTTTAATGTTGTTGTTTTTTCCTTGTTGTATAATTTTTGAAGAGCGCCAGTAATGAAAAACATACTTTGCTATGTTTTGGTATCTGTATATCACATTTACAATGTATATGAATTGTACCAAATTTTAAAAAGAACCGACATGATGTTTTTTTTATATATATTTGTAATAATTGGTTGCATTTTTAGCCCTCTCTGGAAAAAACACTGGAAGCTACACACCAAGATACGTAATGCCGTAATAACTTCAATGAGAGAAGAAACCTGCTGCCACCACTCGATGGGCTACTCTTTCCCATTAGCAGCAAGGGGTCTTTTATATGCAGCATTCCACAGACATGGGTCTACAGGCTGGTAGGTACTGGGTTCGGATCCCAGTCGAGGCATGGGATTTTTAATCCAGATACCGACTCCAAACCCCGAGTGAGTGCTCCACAAGGCTCAATGGGTAGGTGTAAACCACTTGCACCGACCAGTGATCCATAACTGGTTCAACAAAGGCCATGGTTTGTGCTATCCTGCCTGTGGGAAGCGCAAATAAAAGATCCCTTGCTGCTAATCGGAAGAGTAGCCCATGTAGTGGCGACAGCGGGTTTCCTCTCAAAATCTGTGTGGTCCTTAACCATATGTCTGACACCATATAACCGTAAATAAAATGTGTTGAGTGCGTCGTTAAATAAAACATTTCTTTCTTTCTTTCTTTCTTTCCACAGACATGATAGTACATACCACGGCCTTTGTTACACCAGTCGTGAAGCACTGGCTGGAATAAGAAATAGCCTAATGGGACCACCGATGGGGATTGATCCCAGGTGAGTGCTTTACCACTGAGCTGAATCCCGCCACCAATAAACTAAGAGGATTTTCCAACGAGCAGACATTTTTCCTTTCTTTTTTTCCATCAAACTGAACTGATAAAATAAACAAAGGGCCAACTTTACACAGCCTGTTTTTCACTTACATGAATGTAACTACGTGTATTCACAGTGCTGAAACATGAATGTAACTACGTGTATTCACAGTGCTGAAACATGAATGTAACTACGTGTATTCACAGTGCTGAAACATGAATGTAACTACGTGTATTCACAGTGCTGAAACATGAATGTAACTACGTGTATTCACAGTGCTGAAACATGAATGTAACTACGTGTATTCACAATGCTGAAACATCTGTAGTTGAGAGAAAAAACAGGCTGTGTAAATTCTGCTCAAAAACTTTCATACTTACTACATTGTCATTGTTAGAGTCGTAAAAATTATTGTTCTGAAATGAGGAAAAGAACAGGCAATACAAGTTCAAAAGAAAAATCTGAATTCTTAGGGTTCTAGATCTCACAACTTTGGGTGCAACAGTTGGGGGTTTTTTTTAGAGTTCTGAAAATAGCAAGGTCTTTTTAGTGCAGTATAGTTGTTAACAGTTTCTGAACAGTTGTGAATATTGAAAAAGAATACATTCAAGATATTTTAATTTAATTAAAGATGAACATTTTAGTGATTTTTTTGTGAGATCAGCAGGTCTGAATTTAATTTGGGTGTGATTATTTTTGGCATACATATGTTCAATCTAATTTAATTAATCAATGTTCTATAGTTTAAAAAAAACAAATATTGATGCTACAAGACATCATTATCATAAGCGTACGAGATGGGGTGGGAGGGGATGGGGTTTGGGGGGCAACTGATCCCCCAGTGCTGGAGAAAATACTAAAATCTATAAAAGCGATAGAGATATTCGGGCAAAATGAGCTGGCCTAAAACCTTTTCACAATGGATTTTCATCATTCTACTACAATATTAGTTGTAATCCATTTAAAAATATGTAGTGATTCGTTTCCAACCCTACATAGCTGTTGGGTAGTAATGCTGATATGAATAAATATTGTTATCCAGACTCGAGGTAATTTTGTTTAATTCGGGCAAAAATCAGTTTGTAAATTAGTGTTAAAGAATCTGTAACAGCCAAAGCTATTTCACACTGTTTAACAAGCATTCGGAGAGAACTGCTACAGCAATACACGTCCCCTACCAACCGGGTCCCACAAAGTTTCATATCTCCTACATTCAAGGTCCATAACTTTTTCTTGTTTTAATAATTAACCAATTTCAATGTAGGCTCAAACCAGTGTAATATTGATATGTAGATGATGTTTGTCAAACATTTTAAAACCTTGATATAATTTACACAAAATTTAGTAATGTCAGTTTTGATTCGTTGGAAATTAGAAATTCTGTAAAATGCTATTCTTAGTAACGAGAACATAAGTTTCTTGTGACATTGGCACAATATTCCACACACCACGGTGCATATTTGTAATACATGGTACATACTCATGTGACAAGCAAAATGGGTTTTAAACAAAATCAATCTAATGGTAGCTGCATTGGTACCTTCACGTGAGCCATGTACGGGTATGCTTTAATAGTCACAAACTTAATATTAGCGGTCATTCTGTCCGACACTAGGTACAGTCGTTAGAATGCCATAGCGTTTGCTATTAATAGACCCGAATCAACTGAAAGAAGCTACAAGTGTCGAACTCTGCAGAAAATCTGTTATCAGCCAGTTATTCCACTTGGCTCAGAATAGCAGTGAGAGAGATTTTCATGACAACCATTTGTTATTGTTTTTTAAACATATTTTGTTTTCATCAGTGTCATTAAATTGCATCAGTATGTAATATAATATTCAAAGAAACTACACTAAAAATTCTGTGACGTACTTTAAACACCAAATATCGTGACGTCAGAATTTCAGCAAACCTCCGTAAATTGTAAATGTGTCGGTGGCATGCCAATGTAGGCAGCGTTTTATGACGAAAGTTGACGGTAGTCATGAAGGAAATAGCTGAACACGTTGAACGATGGAGGAAAAGCTAGTTAGAACATTACCATCAAGCACATATGACATATATCTAGGTCGGTGATTTCCCACTGCACGCAGTTTTCCAAAACACTGATGATATTAATTCAGCCAACACACATTTGTTTGGATTTTTTGACAAGCGATTACAGCTTTTGCACGAACAATCCATCGTTTATGTTGATATTGGTTTTGCGTAACCGACAGCCGAACGACAAAATCATTCCTGTTAAATTTTATGCCCTGCTATAGTCCCCTCCGACTGGACCAGTACAGGACTAATAAGCCGTGCGGGGATGAAATGACTGCAGTGAAAAACCAACCTGCTACTCCTCTTCCAATGCCCATCAATCCTCTTCCTACCCCTGTAGAGATGCCCAGTGTCGGTCCTTTGTCCACATTGACTAACACTGAAAAATAACAAATATATGAGTAATGATCCCCTCCCTACCCCTGTGGAGATGCCCAGTGTCGGTCCTTTGTCCATATTCACTAACACTGAAAACTAACAAATATATGAGTAATGATCCCCTCCCTACCCCTGTGGAGATGCCCAGTGTCAGTCCTTTGTCCATATTCACTAACACTGAAAAATAACAAATATATGAGTAATGATCCCCTCCCTACCCCTGTGGAGATGCCCAGTGTCGGTCCTTTGTCCACATTGACTAACACTGAAAACTAACAAATATATGAGTAATGATCCCCTCCCTACCCCTGTGGAGATGCCCAGTGTCGGTCCTTTGTCCATATTCACTAACACTGAAAACTAACAAATATATGAGTAATGATCCCCTCCCTACCCCTGTGGAGATGCCCAGTGTCGGTCCTTTGTCCACATTGACTAACACTGAAAACTAACAAATATGTCACCCCCCTGTGGAGGTGCCCAGTGATGGCCACTAACACTGAAAAATAACAAATATGTCACCCCCCTGTGGAGGTGCCCAGTGTTGGCCCTTCGTCCACATTCACTAACACTGAAAAATAACAAATATGTCACCCCCCTGTGGAGGTGCCCAGTGTTGGCCCTTCGTCCACATTCACTAACACTGAAAACTAACAAATATGTCACCCCCCTGTGGAGGTGCCCAGTGTTGGCCCTTCGTCCACATTCACTAACACTGAAAAATAACAAATATGTCACCCCCCTGTGGAGGTGCCCAGTTTTGGCCCTTCGTCCACATTCACTAACACTG
Organism: Gigantopelta aegis; assembly: GCF_016097555.1. Lineage (NCBI taxonomy): Eukaryota > Metazoa > Mollusca > Gastropoda > Neomphalida > Peltospiridae > Gigantopelta > Gigantopelta aegis. The sequence goes on from NC_054705.1 coordinate 3,690,248, forward strand.
AAAAATAACAAATATGTCACCCCCCTGTGGAGGTGCCCAGTTTTGGCCCTTCGTCCACATTCACTAACACTGAAAAATAACAAATATGTCACCCCCCTGTGGAGGTGCCCAGTGTTGGCCCTTCGTCCACATTCACTAACACTGAAAACTAACAAATATGTCACCCCCCTGTGGAGGTGCCCAGTGTTGGCCCTTCGTCCACATTCACTAACACTGAAAAATAACAAATATGTCACCCCCCTGTGGAGGTGCCCAGTTTTGGCCCTTCGTCCACATTCACTAACACTGAAAAATAACAAATATGTCACCCCCCTGTGGAGGTGCCCAGTTTTGGCCCTTCGTCCACATTCACTAACACTGAAAACTAACAAATATGTCACCCCCCTGTGGAGGTGCCCAGTGTTGGCCCTTTGTCCACATTCACTAACACTGAAAAATAACAAATATGTCACCCCCCTGTGGAGGTGCCCAGTGTTGGCCCTTTGTCCACATTCACTAACACTGAAAAATAACAAATATGTCACCCCCCTGTGGAGGTGCCCAGTGTTGGCCCTTTGTCCACATTCACTAACACTGAAAAATAACAAATATGTCACCCCTGTGGAGGTGCCCAGTTTTGGCCCTTCATCCACATTCACTAACATTGAAAAATAACAAATATGTCACCCCCCTGTGGAGGTGCCCAGTGTTGGCCCTTCGTCCACATTCACTAACACTGAAAACTAACAAATATGTCACCCCCCTGTGGAGGTGCCCAGTGTTGGCCCTTCGTCCACATTCACTAACACTGAAAACTAACAAATATGTCACCCCCCTGTGGAGGTGCCCAGTGTTGGCCCTTCGTCCACATTCACTAACACTGAAAAATAACAAATATGTCACCCCCCTGTGGAGGTGCCCAGTGTTGGCCCTTTGTCCACATTCACTAACACTGAAAAATAACAAATATGTCACCCCCCTGTGGAGGTGCCCAGTGTTGGCCCTTTGTCCACATTCACTAACACTGAAAAATAACAAATATGTCACCCCCCTGTGGAGGTGCCCAGTGTTGGCCCTTTGTCCACATTCACTAACACTGAAAAATAACAAATATGTCACCCCCCTGTGGAGGTGCCCAGTGTTGGCCCTTCACTCCACATTCACTAACACTAACACTGAAAAATAACAAATATGTCACCCCCCTGTGGAGGTGCCCAGTGTTGGCCCTTCGTCCACATTCACTAACACTGAAAAATAACAAATATGTCACCCCCCTGTGGAGGTGCCCAGTGTTGGCCCTTGTCCACATTCACTAACACTAACAAATATGTCACCCCCCTGTGGAGGTGCCCAGTGTTGGCCCTTCGTCCACATTCACTAACACTGAAAACTAACAAATATGTCACCCCCCTGTGGAGGTGCCCAGTGTTGGCCCTTCGTCCACATTCACTAACACTGAAAAATAACAAATATGTCACCCCCCTGTGGAGGTGCCCAGTGTTGGCCCTTTGTCCACATTCACTAACACATTCAGTGTTGGCCCTTTGTCCACATTCACTAACACTGAAAAATAACAAATATGTCACCCCTGTGGAGGTGCCCAGTGTTGGCCCTTTGTCCACATTCACTAACACTGAAAAATAACAAATATGTCACCCCCCTGTGGAGGTGCCCAGTGTTGGCCCTTTGTCCACATTCACTAACACTGAAAAATAACAAATATGTCACCCCTGTGGAGGTGCCCAGTGTTGGCCCTTTGTCCACATTCACTAACATTGAAAAATAACAAATATGTCACCCCCCTGTGGAGGTGCCCAGTGTTGGCCCTTCGTCCACATTCACTAACACTGAAAAATAACAAATATGTCACCCCCCTGTGGAGGTGCCCAGTGTTGGCCCTTCGTCCACATTCACTAACATTGAAAAATAACAAATATGTCACCCCCCTGTGGAGGTGCCCAGTGTTGGCCCTTTGTCCACATTCACTAACATTGAAAAATAACAAATATGTCACCCCCCTGTGGAGGTGCCCAGTGTTGGCCCTTCGTCCACATTCACTAACACTGAAAAATAACAAATATGTCACCCCCCTGTGGAGGTGCCCAGTGTTGGCCCTTCGTCCACATTCACTAACATTGAAAAATAACAAATATGTCACCCCCCTATGGAGGTGCCCAGTGTTGGCCCTTTGTCCACATTCACTAACACTGAAAAATAACAAATATGTCACCCCTGTGGAGGTGCCCAGTGTTGGCCCTTCGTCCACATTCACTAACACTGAAAAATAACAAATATGTCACCCCCCCTGTGGAGGTGCCCAGTGTTGGCCCTTTGTCCACATTCACTAACACTGAAAAATAACAAATATGTCACCCCCCTATGGAGGTGCCCAGTGTTGGCTCTCTGTGAGTAATGATTATCTTAAACGCCAGTCTTTCATTTATGTTGCATGTCAGTGCAAACATAAGTCTGTCTGTCTGTACCCCTAAAGTCAACTTGAGGGGTACACATATACTGTGTAGGATGAGTCCATAAAGAGATATCAATCCTGCAACACTGCACATACCATACTTTTAGCATGACATATCATAATATCATCAATACAGAACTAGCTCTGCTTGAGCAAAACATTTCGTCAAGTTATCTGTTAAAACTTCAAAAAGCAAAGAAAAACTGAATTTTCTAATAAAATAGCAATTATTTTGCCAAATTAAAATAAAATATTGATGGGGTGGGGGTGCATCTTGTCATATATATTCATTGGTGAAAGCCATCCATTAAACAATGCATTCATAAGTCCAAATGTAAAGAACATTTAATCAAACTTTCACCGGGTTGTGTTTGGAGAAATTTAGTTACAGTAGAAACCAGTGATAAAGAAAGAAAGAAATGTTTTATTTAATGACACACTCAACACATTTTATTTACGGTTATATGGCGTCAGACATATGGTTAAGGACCACATAGATACTGAGAGAGGAAACCCGCTGTCGCCACTTCATGGGCTACTCTTTTCGATAAGCAGCAAGGGATCTTTTATATGCACCATGCCACAGACAGGATAGGACATACCACAACCTTTGATGTGCCAGTCGTGGTGCAATGGCTGGAATGCCAGTGATAAGGGCGTTGTATTTGGCAAAGTACATGAACGGCAGTGTCCAATTTTAAAAGATTTCAAACCCATAATCGCCATAGTAATAAAGACACTTATGGTGTCTTTTGTTTTATTTTTTGTTTTACATAGGGTACCATTAAAATATTTTCTGATAAATAACTAATTTTAACCAATTCCACATCATAATCTCATATCATATTTCTAATGAACTGCCACTTGGTGTAAACAGTGGTTTCCTCAACAATCCTTGATGATTAATGTGAAGTGAGAAGAAAATATCCATCATGTATCCATTACAATTGCAGCCAGTTCTTTGCCAATATGGAGATGCAAATCAGCTTTAAATACAAGTATATTAAATTATTTTCATGTAATTTTTTCAGGGTATTTTTTGTTATGCAACTTTAAAATAGCATCTTTAAGTGGTCTTTGGTCAAAATGTGATCCTGTACACTTCACAAAGTAGGGGCCAGACGTAGCCTAGTGGTAAAGCACTCACTTGGTGCGCGGTTGGTTTGGGATCGATCCCCGTCAGTGAGCCCATTGGGTTATTTCTCGTTCCAGCCAGTTTTCCCTCGACTGCTACATCAAAGGCCGTGGTATGTGCTATCCTGTCTATGGGATGGCGCATATAAAAGATCCTTTGTTATTAATACAAAAATGTAGGTTTCCTCAAATGCTTGACATCCAATAGCCGATTATTAATAAATCAAGGTGCTCTAGTGGTGTCATTAAAACAAAACAAACTTCACAAAGTAAACAAACATTGTTCACCTATTACTAGTCAGGCAAAATCTCTAAATGAGACAAAGTTCCACAACTCACTCATGTTGTATCACGAGTACACCTCTCTTTCCTCAGACAATATTCATTGGTGAATATACGGCTAACCTCGCATTCCAATCATGGACAAAGAACAGTGAGCACACAAGTTACCTCCCCTTCAACCGATTCACTGACAATGAATATACCACTTACCTCCCCTTCATCACAGTCAATATACTACTTACCTGTCCTTCCTCAACTGATTCCCATCATGGTCAGAGTACACTAACTGCCGCTACGACCGACTGACACTGCAGAACACTCATTACCTCCCCTGCTTCAAACAACATACACACTAATTACCTACCTTGCCACCCCAGAACCCTAAATTACCTCCCCTGCCACCCCAGAACAAGAATGACCTCACCTGCCACCACAGAATACTAATTGCCTCCCCTGACACCCCAGAACACTAACTGCCTCTCCTGACACCCCAGAACACTAATTGCCTCTCCTGACACCACAGAACACTAATTACCTCCCCTGACACCACAGAACACTAATTCCCTCCCCTGACACCACAGAACACCAATTACCTCCCCTGACACCCAAGAACACTAATTATCTCGCCTGACACCACAGAACACCAATTACCTCCCCTGACACCCAAGAACACTAATTATCTCGCCTGACATCACATAACACTAATTATCTCCCCTGACACCACAGAACACTAATTACCTCCCCTGCCGCGCCCGACTCCCGCCATGGATAGTGAGTACATGAAGACGTTGTTCGGTGGTTTCGGCGTTACCGTGGGAACGGTGGGCATCAGCTTGAGTGCCTCAGAGGCTTTGTGTGGAACTCTTAGTCGACTCGCTACATCCATGGCAGAACTCATTTCGGTCTGGGTCCTCGGGACACTGCAACAGTGACAAATTGTTGAGGGTTTTTAAAAAAGAAGGTTTATTTAATGTGGTGAATTTTTATACTGACATATTCTAAAAATTCAAATCTCATGGCAAAATCAGTTTGTTTAACTTTCTAACTACTGCAGGCGAGATATTTCGACCGACGTCATGCAAGTCAACAAAGTGTACACTATATGGAGTGCATTCCCCAATTCATATTTCCCGCCGTTTTGCACATGGCACTCACCGGAAATAATAATAGAACAGAAAATAGATTAATTTGGAGAAAACTTGGAGTGTTTTCTCTTTTCTCACGGATTTATTCTTGCCCGAGCCTCCCCTTTTTCTGTTCTCCGTTGATGCGCTCATGGAAAAGAAGGAAGTTGAAGTCACATGACCGGAACTACAGGGAGCATACAGTGAAGAATTTTAGGCCATCCCATTGGCTGTTGGGATGTTCGGACCAGACCACTTGCGTGGGGAGGGGGGGGGGGGGGGAGGTGTACTTGTGAGGACAGGTAATGTGAAAAGAAATAGAGTATGGCAGCTTTAGCTTTTCATTTTTCAATGGAAAATACCTGGGAATTATTATTTTTAAAAGTGGTTTTCAGGTTTGCTTGACAACAATGGTGAAACATTGCAGTAATCGATAACTGATTGTGACAGTTAAACTAATAATAAATTTGACCGTCTTACCAACAACAAACATCATGAAATACTGGGATGTGAATCGTAGTTCGTTTCTGAAAAAAAATCTGGCCACAAATGCCCGTAAGAAAACACAACTTTTAAAATTTTTGGGCTAATTTTAATCAAAATAAAACCCTATTTTTTTTAGAAAAACCAATACAAATAATACTTACCAATTCAAATATAAACTTTATTTTATGGATTTATGAAACTATACCAGTAAAAGTTATACATTTGCAACCCTTCAACATGGTTTTTGTCAAAAATTAATCCAGTAGTCAGAAGGTTAAAATACATTTTGAATTTTAACTATAGTACAAGTCTGTTTGAAAGATTTTAAAATATTGTCCCCACAAGTTATATTCTACCTGGAGTAATAAGAACAAAAACAATTTTAAAATATTGTCCCCACAAGTTATATTCTACCTGGAGTAATAAGAACAAAATAAGCACATTTTGCTGGTCATGAAGCCTCTAACTTTAGGTAAAATTAAAATGTATAACAGATGCATGAGAGCTTGGTGGTGTGATATGTTGATAATATACCCCACTAAACGAGACTTTAAAACATCTGTCATCTTTACTTACAGCCCATCATGGCCCTCTTTGAGATTCTCGTAAAATGCTCTCTTCTGTGCTGGGGTGAACCTGCAGAAAACACCAAACACACATCAAGTAGATAAATATATACACAATGTATATAAATATACAGGGTAAAAATCCCATTTCTATTCTATCTACTTTCTACCTTTTATTGCTACAATGAAACCTCTCAAAACCGGACCCTCTATAAACTGGAATCTCCTCAAAGCCGGACCCTTTATATACCGGAATCCCCTCAAATTTCAAAACTGGACGTTTTTCATGGCCCCCTTTTAAATATCTGTACAGAAGAGAACCTCTCTAAACCAGATACCTCTTAAAACCAGACATTTTACTTAGTCACGAGGGTGTCCGGTTTAAAGGAGTTTCACTGTATATATTAATAAATATTAATTATGTTAAATACTTTATGCCATTGGACATTATGTTATTATGTTTTATATATGATTATGAATATTGATTATTGTCTGATGTTCATCTTGTTTAGAAGAGCACTTATATAGGCTCTGCCTGTTGTGCAATCCTTTCAACATTTTTCTGATCAATAAAATATCCCAAAACAGGATAAAACATACATACAGTATAAATAAATTCATAGGATAAACATGATAAAGTATAAACATGCAGTATGTATTTTGGATAACCATGCAGTATGTATTTTGGATAACCATGCAGTATGTATTTTGGATAAACATACAGCATGTATTTTGGATAAACATGCAGGATGTATTTTGGATAAACATACAGCATGTATTTTGGATAAACATACAGTATATAAGCATGGGATAAACATGTATTATAGATATACAGTGTAACACAGAGTATAACCACAGTACAAAGACAGTTGTTTTCCCAATGGCGTCTGATCTGAAATAATTAAATTCACATTACTTTCATTACAACATAACATCATCCCAGTGGTCCAGACGTAGCAACGGGAGTTTGTTCATTTCTCGATGAATGTTAAAAATATGTCATCAGGGAAGGTCGTATCTGATGACGTCATTTTATATGGACAAGTTGTCTTATTGAGCGTTATTGTTTAGGGACCAAAAAGAATTCAAAATAAAGTATGCAGTTTTAATGTTATTATTAACAAGTAACTTTCAAATTTAATTATAAGTATTGTCTGTCATTTCTTTTACATTCATCTGGGTACGAACAAAAACAAATCATCTGCAAACTTATGTGAGAACATCTTCGCTGATTCATACAGTTTGCTGATGATTTTTTTTGTTTATACCCCGATGAATGTAAAAGAAGTAACAGACAATCCTTAAATATACGGATTGAAAGAAATAAGGGAACACTAATTATAACAGCATATACAGACTACAGCCAATGTATCAAGAATTTAACCGTATTACTGGCAGTCAATTCCACAAATACGGACTGCAGCCAAGGTATCAAGAGTTTAACCGTATTACTTGCAGTTAATTCCACAAATACGGACTGCAGCCACGGTATCAATTACTTAACCATATTACTGGCAGTCAATTCCACAAATACAGAGTGCAGCCACTGTATCAATTACTTAACCGTATTACTGGCAGTCAATTCCACAAATACGGACTGCAGCCACGGTATCAATTACTTAACCGTATTACTGGCAGTCAATTCCACAAATACGGACTGCAGCCACGGTATCAATTACTTAACCGTATTACTGGCAGTCAATTCCACACTGCATCTCAGTCTTTCATACATGTGTCATTACTTTTCCAGTGAATTAAATTTGGTCTCATATACAGTGGTGTAGCAGGGGGAGGGGCACAGGGTCCATGCCCCCCCCCCAATCAATTGTTTTTAATGCATTAAATTTTATAAAATCATACATACATACATAGTGTGGGTTGGCTCAACCCAATATGACTTGCCCCTCACCCACTCACCCACCCACTCACCCACTCACCCACTCCAATATAAAATCCTGGCTACGTCAGTGCTCATATACTATGTGTTTCCTTATTTTTTCCATTAATATATTCCTGTGGAACAACATTTAAACATTAGGCAGAAAAACATTCATTTAATTTATTTTGACTGAATGACATTTAGACATGTATATTAGTCTAACATCTTAGTTACTTATTCTTGAATATATTGTACAGTTTCGGTTTCTTTGTTTCACAGTAAGCAATTTTAGTTTTTCATGTACAACCGAACTCAACTTACCCTGTGAGATTTTTGTACTGACATTTCTCAAAGAAGCTCGGATGTACGCCAATACGGACAGACATCGGCAGTTCTGATCAACAGAAAACAAATAATAAACAGTAAAATGATTTACATTAATCATTCCAATTTTTAGCATTTAAATACAGTGGACTCTGTACAAACCGGCATCGATTGGGACCAACAAAATATGCCGGTTTAGACAGAGTGCCGGTTTATAAATATTTCATTCAGAGTTATGGTTCTTGCCATAATTATCAATATCGTAAATTACCAACGTAAATAAAATGTCATTATCCACAACAACCTGACTAACAGTAACAGGAATAGCCGAGACCTACGTTTTCAACCAATGAAATTAAAGATCGACAGTAGCAATCGAGATTAGGCATGGCTGGGACAGAAGTTCGGACCAGACTTGAATTGTAAAAATTACCAAAACAAAAACCATAAAAATAATAATAAACACACACAAACTGAATAAACACAATTTTATTTTATTGAATAAAATCACATGAAATGGAATTACAAACTTGATAAACACAATATCATTTTAATAATTAAAATCACATAATAATTAGAATTTGAGTTCATTGTTTATTATGAATGTCACAGTCTATCGAGTGTCAGCTGAGAAAAAGTCTGTAACTGTTGATTGTGTTTTCTTTACGTGCTTCTTCAAAGCAGACTTCTCTGTCATGGCCTCCAGGTTTAATATTGGTTGTAACAGTTCGTCATCGGTTGTAGCAGCAAAGGTTTTCAGTTGTCTTAACATTTTAAGCGCATCGGCGTAAGAAAGTTCTGGTGTTGTGTCACAAGGTGTGTCATCTTCATCTCCCGAACTGTCGTCTGCTGGTTTCTCCTCGGTTTTAGCAACAGGTGTAAGGGCAGTTACTAGCTGAGCTTTCCACTCTGTCGTATCCGGATTCTCTGTTGGGATGTCGTGATCAAAGTCAACAAACTCGGCCGCATTAATATCACGGGATATGGTGGCTACCAACGAAGAAAGAGGAACATTGTCGTCATCAGCATAGTCATCATCAGCATCATCGGAATCAGAAGTGACAGGAAAACCACAAACCATGAAACACTTGACAATTGTTGTTGTCTGTGTTTCCTTCCAGGCAACGTTAATCCAATTAACCGCATCCAACACTGTGATTGCCTTGCATAGTTCACTTACATTAGCGCAATCTTCCATCCGTAAAATGAGCAATCTCATCATGTGTTTTCTGTACCTGGTCTTGAAAGCCTTAATTATGCCCTGGTCTAATGGTTGTAGCACTGAGGTGGTGTTAGCTGGTAGAAATTTAACAGTTACATTGCTCACTCTCAGATCACAGCCGTGGGATGGTGCGTTGTCGATGAATAAAATAATATTTCTTCCCTGTCGGCGCATCTGTCGATTAAGTTTCTCTAACCAATCATTGAACAGTTGTGAATTCATCCACGCTTTCCGATTGGCTGTCCAGGTCACAGGGAGTGACTCCTTTCTAATGTTCTTAAAACAGCAAGGATTTTGGGCTTTCCCTATTACCAATGGTTTCGTTTTTTCTCCTGTTGCACTACAACACAATAAAACAGTTAATCGTTCTTTTGAAACCTTCCCACCTTTTGCCGCTTGTGTTTTATAAGCCAGTGTCCTGTCTGGTAATGCACGAAAAAACAGACCTGTCTCGTCACAGTTAAAGATATCCTTCATCTCGTAATCTCCAAGAATGGTTGGTAGGCATGTCTTAAAGTCGTCCACGATATCAAGATTGACACCTGCACTCTCCCCGCTAACTTTGAACTGTTTTATGTTGAACCAAATTTTCCATGACGTCAGCCAGCCATCGGATGCTTTGAAGTCAGGTACACCTAGCTGTTCGGCGAACTGAAGGGCTTTTTCTTTTAAAATCGGACCGGAAATTGGCAGTGCTTTGGATCTTGCCTGCTTAAACCACTGATGCATTAATCCATTTAGATTTTCGAACTTTCCGCTGGATATTCGTTTTCTCTCTGCCGAAATGTTGCTTTCATACAATTGCCGGTAATGATCACCACGTTTTAGAATGTCAGATACTGTCTGTCTTCCTTTCTTAAATTTCACTGCTAAATCCTTCTGTTTACATAGTGGATTCGATGAAAACTCTTCTATTAATTTAACTTTAGTCTGCAGTGAAAGTTCCGTGTGTTGCCGTTTTCTAGGTCGCCCTGCCATTACTAATTCAATAAGACACGGCAAAACATGCGCCATACGTATTTATGCAGACTGCTTGATACTAAGTCGATATGAGTGAATTCATTTAGGTTTCAACACACACTAATACTAATCCAGTTGATCTAGCTGCATATTGTAATTACAAGAAGTGTGGATCATTGTTTATTAAACGTTCAAAGAAGCGCGATTATGTCATCTCACTCGGTTACAGTCAGTAGCCTAATTACTTGCAAATTGTCGTCTTTGTTTAACAATTGACCAAAGGCAGACCGAACTTGCAAAATTGTGTGCCGGTATAGACAGAGCTAATTACTATGTAAACCATTCTTTTATTCTGGAATTTGCATCCGTAATCCGAAGTACACAGCTTCCGGATTAGCCAGAGTTTTGTTCCTAATAGATTAACGGTAGCTGGACAGGACTTTGATATTGTGCCGGTTTACACAGAAATCCGGATTACTCAAATGCCGGTTTGTAAAGAGTCCACTGTACTCTTTTAGAATTACAGATCGTTAATAAAGAAAAGTAGATAAAAACAATGTACTGGAATTGGAAAACTGGGTGATTAATAGCACAATAAGATATGACACTTAAAGAACAAAAAAAAAAAGTTTTTGTTTTGTTTAACGACACCACTAGAGCACATTGATTAATTAATCATTGGCTATTGGATGTCAACCATTTGGTAATTCTGACTCGTAGCCAACAGAGGAAACCCGCTACATTTTCCTTAATGCAGTAAGGAATCTTTTATATACACTTTCCCACAGACAGGAAAACACATACCACGGCCTTTGACCAGTTGCGGTGCACTGGTTGGAACGAGAAAAAACCCAATTATGTGAATGGATCCACTGAGGTGATTCGATCCTGTGACGCAAGCACCTCAGGCGAGCGCTCAAGCGACTGAGTTAAATCGTACCTCGAGTCATTAATAACACAGTAAGATATGACACTTAAAGAACAATGAAATGGATGAAAAATCTTTTTACTACACAATCAAGAGAAAGAGTAAATTTTTTGTAATTTTTAAAACAGAAACACTATGGCTAACAAAAAACAGCTACATCAGTCAATTTTTAATTACATCAGAATGAAAATTTTAATTACATCAGTAACCATGGTTACATACCATGATCCCAGTTTTCGTTCATGTCGACAGATGACTTGTATGCCGGAACATCGGTGCAGCCTTTAAACAGCGACCCATCTTCACTTTTTAAACTGGACTCTACAACAAGATTTATTTAATACTTGAATAAGATTTATATCCCTGCACCCACCTGGCATCCTCGTCCTCTGCCGCTAATAAAGCTGGTCTGACCCACGGCACTAACTAACCACCGCCGGTAGTAGGGGTGCATACCTGTAGTAGGTGGTTACAAGTGCCTCTTAACAATGCCAGAAGTAACTACTGAACGCTCTCCGAAGTGGTGGTGTATGGCATGGATAGCCAAAAGAGACAAGCACCTGTCGCATATGAAGAGACAAGGACGGATGTGGAGGTGGACAGCAAAAGAAGTTGAAAGATAAAGAGAAGTTGCCAGATCGGCAAGAAATGAGATGGAATTCGAAGGAGTAAAAGGAAAGGGGGTCAGTGGGATAAAAAAAAAGAGAGAAAAAAAAGAAGATTTATTTAATATTCAAATAAGAACGTACAGAAATTTAAGAAACAAATTGGACATTACAAACATGGCTGATGAGGTGGTGAATGGTGAAGACGCAGTATTTCCATTTCAGTATGGGACTACTTGACAGGGCCGTGCTCCACATTTTCTGTCAGTTGAGCTATCTCGTTATCACCTGAGCCAGGTGTATGCATTTCAATCAAAGAAACGAAGTATTGGTGGGTCAATGGAGCGGGCTCCAACTTAACGACAGCACTGATAGCAATTGTTGTAGTTGCGATATCAATTAGCTATTGGTGTTTAGGCGTGTCACAAGTCAAATGTATTTTGTAAATTATTATTATTATTTTTTGTATTGAGCTACATTGTCACTGTTCACTTTGTCAGTATGTTTTGTGTAGCTGAGGCAATGTAGCATTAGAAGTCACAAATAGCTTGGTGTATAATTATTGACAGCCTTGTGCGTTACTATTAATGCAATAGAACAATAGAGCTGTAGCTTGGCTTGTAGTTGTTGAGAATGACTGTAGAGTGTGGGTATGAAATACTGTGTGGTGCATGCTTTGGGAGCTTGGGTGTGAGTAGTTTTGGTGAATAAAAGCAGTGTGGTGTAGTGTACTGGTCACTGGTAACACATTCTTTGGTAGAGACGTTTGGAAAAATATATTGGAACGAGATATGTGGGTGTACATTAAAAGCTGGTATAAGAGCGTGAGTAGAATCATGTGTATATGTTTTACATTAAGCTGAAATGTTAAAGCTTGTAAAATATGTGATATGAGATAAATGTTGGTTTGTGGATCTTTATGTATTTAAACATTGTGTGCATATTATGAGTTTGTGTAAACGAAGAAAGGAATGGATTATTAATTGAATGTATTAATAACTGAACTAGTTTATGAGCGTGTAATACATGTATGTATGTATGTGAACTAGTACTGGGTATGTGGTTAAATATGGATGTGGTACAATGTAGTGAGTTCAATAATCTTTTGTTGTAGTTTTTATGCTACGTGAGATGTGCCCAGGTGTGGTGGAAGTTATAACAAGAGGTGCGTCACGGGGTCAGGGCTGTCTTTTGTGATGTTGAGGGGTCTCTTAGTTCGTAAGAGATAATGCAATGGAAAACTGGATGGAGAGCTGAGAGAGGTGGTGAATTCGGTGTTTGGTGTATCTAAGTAGATACTAGGTGCTCCGTGGACTGAGAACTGGTTACTTGTGTAATAACATGACTTTGCAACTTGTGTGATTCATTGATAGTTTGTTGGTGGACTATTATGCAATATTATGTAATATTATGTGACGACATAATATTGTAAACTATTGTTGTGAATTTGGTGTGAATGGGATGCGGGAATGAATGATTGTGTTAAATATGAAATCGATGGGTGGTATGAAAGGGTATGGTGTGTTATATTTGTGAATATTTATGAGATTATTGTAAATTAAAATTATTGTTTATATCCTGAATTATGTTGTTCTTCATAGTTGCTAGTACGTGACATAATTTTGGTGGAGATGCAGGGCAAATATTTGATTTGTTAAAAGTCACTGTACTGGTAGCTAAGAAGAGCAAGATGGGACGTGTATTTAACTTGATACTTACTGTATTGTAGTTTGCCAGTTGTTCAAAGCCGCGTGACTTGTTAGATCAGTGTAATTTGACTGCTTTTTAACACATGTGTTCCGAATGTTTCACTGCAGATGTGTGATGGATGGGATTGTAGATATTGTAAATATGTGATGCAACACTGGTAAGTATGTGGTGAGTATTAGTTGTTTAGTACATTGTTTTGGTTGGTCATAGAAGAGTTGGTGATAGTCATACCAGGTATGTATAATATTGTCATATTTTAAGGTTCAAATGTGGGTTAATTATTTGTGCATTTGTTTTTTTGTATATAGCCTTCATGTCTAAATTCAGTATGGATATTGAAAGATTTATTACAGTAGGCAAGAGTTTGTGTTTAGAGAAGGGAGAATTGCAAAAGTTTGTTCAAGAACAAAAAGAGGAATGGAGAGAGAAGGAGAGACTTGAGAGAGAAGATCGTCAGAGGGAAAGAGAGGACAGAGAAAATGAAAGGAGAGCAGTTAAAGAGTTGGCTGAAATGGAGCTGGAAGAAAAAGAAAGGGAGAGAAAAGCTGTAAAAGAGATGGCAGAACTGGAAATTGAGAGAGAAAGAATGAAGTTGGAGTTGGAACGGCAAGGAGGTAACATGAATAGAGGCGATCCATCTTCGATTTCTAAGGTGAGTAACATAAAATTAAAATTGCCTATATTCCAAGATGGTAGGGACGATATGGATGCTTATTTGACAAGTTTTGAGAGACTTATGGAAGTACAGGAAACTCCTCAAAGAGATTGGGCTATTCATTTGGGAATATTACTAACGGGTAAAGCAAGGGACGTATATGTGAGATTGGAAACTGAAGATGCAGTTAATTATGAAAAACTAAAACGTGCTCTACTACATAGATATGAATTAACTGAGGAAGGATTTAGGTTAAAGTTTAGAAACGCACAAGTGGAAGATGGGGAGACTTACACTCAATTTTTAAGCAGATTGCGTGGTTATGCAAATAGATGGATTAAATTGAGTAGCATTGATTTGACGTTTGCGGATTTATTAGATTTGTTGCTCAGAGAACAATTGTTGAATTCGGCAAGTATTGACTTAACTTTGTTTTTGAAAGAAAGGATACCCGAGAATGCATGTAAGATGGCAGAATTAGCGGAGAAGTTCACTGAGGCAAGGAAAGGAATTGTACAGCCTAGAAAAGGAGACGGTAATAACAGAAGTAGATTTCAACAAAGTCATGGATCTGGAAGAGGTTTTGTGGAAAAGAGAGAGGTTGGCAAGTTCAGTAGACCAAAGTTTTCAGGTAATGATAAACATTCAGAATCGGTATCATGGCAACCAAAATGTTTTATTTGTGAAAGGAAAGGTCATTTGGCAAGGACATGTCCTAATAGATTTAAGAGAAAAGAAACTATTGGATGCATGGTGAACATGAACAGAGAAAGAAGTACTTTTACTGAAAATGATAAAAATATGAATGTGCTAATTGGAAATGCATTTGGAAAGGAACTAAAAATTATCAGAGATACTGGTTGTTCCACAGTAACGATTAAAAGATCCTTAGTGCCTGAGTGTGCTATGACAGGAGAAATAGGAAGCTATGTAGGATTAGATGGAATTGTGAAAGATCAACCTTGGTGTGAAGTGTACCTGAGGACACCCTTTTATACAGGAAAAGTGAAAGCATTGGTGTTTGATAATCCCATTTATGACATTGGTATTGGTAACATACCAGGGGCGCGTGATGTAAAGCAACCGGATCCGACTGGGACAACAATCAAAATACAGACCATTGGTGTGATGGAAACATGGTCACAAAAGAAGGAAAAGAAGGTGAAACAATTGATAACTGCAAAGGTCAAGTTAGATGTAATAAACTCGGAAGAGATGAAGACAGCACAGAGGAAAGACGTGAGTTTGGAAAAGCTGTTTCAGTTAGCGGAAAAAGGAGTGGAAAAGGTTAAAGGTAAGAATGTCTCAAGGTTTGTGGTGAGAAAAGATTTGCTAATGAGAGTTTAAATCGCCAAATGTGGAAAATGGAGAATTATTTTTACAATTAGTTGTTCCTACAGAGATGAGAATGCAAGTAATGAGAGTTGGTCATGAGACAATAATGGCAGGACATTTAGCCACAAAGAAATCAAGTGATAGAATACAGAGACACTTTTACTGGCCTGGGTTGAATAGTGACGTTCGTAGATTTTGTCAGTCATGTGATGTCTGTCAAAAGACAATACCGAAAGGTAGAATAGGTAAGACATTATTAGGACAAATGCCAATAATTGATATACCTTTTCAGAGGATAGCAGTAGACTTGATTGGGCCTATTGAACCAATGTCATAGAGAAAGAACCGCTACATTTTGACCATCGTGGACTATGCTACAAGATACCCTGAAGCTGTTCCATTAGCGAAGATTGACACAGAAACCGTGGCAGAAGCGCTGGTATCAGTATTTAGGAGAGTTGATGTACCGAATGAAATTTTGACTGATATGGGGACTCAATTCACTTCAGATCTAATGAAAGAGGTAGGACGTTTATTATCATTACATCAACTCACTACCACTCCTTATCACCCCATGTGTAATGGACTTGTAGAGCGCTTTAATGGGACATTGAAAACCATGTTGAAAAAAATGTGTGTTGAACGGCCCAAAGATTGGGATAGATATGTAGCACCATTATTGTTTGCTTATAGAGAAGTGCCACAAGAGAGTCTTGGATTTTCACCGTTTGAATTGTTATATGGGAGAACAGTGAGGGGACCCATGCACATTCTAAAAGAACTGTGGACAGGAGAAGTTCAGGATCAAGAAGTAAAGACAACTTATGAGTATGTGTTAGATTTACGGGAAAGGTTAGAAAGAACATGTGAAATGGCAAACAAAGAATTGAAAAAGGCCTCAGCGAGGTACCGTGGGTATTTCAACAAGCGAGCGAGGGACCGTAGATTTAGTGTAGGTGATAGAGTATTACTTCTATTACCAGTTCAGAACAACAAACTATTGATGAAATGGCAAGAACCTTTTGTAATCAAAGAGAAAGTGAGCAACTTGGATTATAGGATTGAGATCAATGGAAAGAGGAAAACATATCATGTAAACTTATTAAAGAAGTATTTGGAAAGACCGGGGCATAATGTGGAAACAGTTTGCATTGGTGTGGTAGAAGATGATGGGGAGAGGGATATGGACAAACCATTAGACATAGAATTACCATCACTATGTGTGACGAAAACCTGGAAAGAGTGTAACATTTCACATGAACTGCAAGTGAATAAAATAGAATCAGTGCAGAATTTGTTACAACAATTTGGGGATGTGTTAACAGATAAACCTGGATTGACAACGTTAGACACATTTCAGTTGAAACTAACATCAGATGAACCAGTTAGATTAAAACCTTATCCAACACCTCACAGCTTAACCGATATTGTAAGAAAGGAGTTGGACCAAATGCTTGAACTGAATGTTATTGAACCATCGAAATCATCTTATGCGAGTCCAATAGTCTTAGTTAAGAAGAAGGAAGGTACTTACAGGTTTTGTACAGACTATAGACGTCTGAACAGAATAGTGGTTTTCGATGCAGAGCCTATTCCTAACATAGAAGAGTTATTTAGTAAATTGTCAAAAGCTACATTCTTTACAAAAATGGACCTATGTAAAGGTTATTGGCAAATTCCAATAACTGAGGAATTCAGAGAAATGACTGCATTTGTTACTCCTCATGGACTATTTCAATGGAAAGTTATGCCTTTTGGTATCGTAAGTGCACCAGCCATGTTTTTGAGAATGATGAGGAAACTTCTGAAAGATATTGACCATGTGATGAATTATATAGATGACATATTAATTTACACAGAAACTTGGGAAGAACAGATGAACTTAGTAAGGCAAGTGCTACAGAGACTGAGAAATGCAAACTTAACAGCAAAACCAAGTAAGTGTTTCTTTGGATATCACAATGTGGAGTTTTTGGGTCATATTATCGGGAAAGGAGAAATAAAACCCGATGTGAAGAAAGTCAGTAAAATACTGTTAGTGACAAAACCACAGAACAAAAAACAGATGAGGTCGTTTCTTGGCTTAATTGGATATTATAGAAAATTCATTCCAAATTTTTCAGCAGTTTCATCTCCATTGACAGATATGACAAAGAAAGGTAACCCAAATGAACTGAAATGGACAGACCAAACAACTCGGACGTTTGAGACGTTAAAGCAGTTGATGTCTAGTGCACCTATCTTGAGACTGCCAGATTTTAATAAGCCTTTTATAATTCGAACTGATGCGTCAGGTACTGGTATAGGGGCAGTACTGTTGCAGGAAGATGAAGGTAAGACATTTCCTGTATTGTATCTGAGTAGGAAGTTGAAACTGAGGGGAAACCAGATATGCAAACTGTGGAAATGGAATGTTTGGCCATAGTGTGGGCAATTGGTAAGTTGAAGCAGTATGTGTATGGGACAGAATTAATTTTAGAGACAGACCATAAGTCACTGATTTGGTTAAACAGTGCAAAGATGACCAACAGCCGGATCATGAGGTGGGCACTCAGTCTACAACCGTACAGGTTTGTATGTCATAGCATCCGGGGTGTAGACAATGTTGGAGCAGATTTGTTGAGCAGGTGTGGCGACACTGGTATGTAAATATCGGATATTGAGGACCTGGCAAATATATGTGTAACGGGGTAAAAATATATAACACTGTATGTATATATGTTTTATTTTATTTGCTACTTATTTTATAATATTTTATTAATGGGTTATTTCGTTTGTTTTTAGGATATTCGTCGTAGAGAATACCCTATTAGACAACGCCCTAACCTTTCTTTCCGGTCAAATTGGAGTTTAGCCAATGATATTTTATTCTGGTGTCATGTGACATTGGTCACGGCTAGTCCGTGCCACATTCACATTGAACAGCAAGCCATCAACACACGACATAATTCTCAACTATTTCTTGATTATTTTTTCATCTTTTCTGCGACGGTTACACAGGTTTGACTAACATGAATTTATATATTTATATAATTATTGTGCACATTATGTTCCATTATGATTTAAGTATTAACTATTGATAAATAAAAATCATAATCTGTATTAACTATGGATAGATATAAATTGATAATGTAGTTGACACTAGGGAAAGGTAGTGGTTATAAGTATTTAAAAGTATATTTAATGTAATTTTAATGTATTTTTAAATATATATTCTTAATTTACTAACTGTAAAGACAATAATTATTAGGGTAATTATATTGTATACAATAACGATATATATATATAGGTCTAACCATTATATATTTTCGCTTATATTATGATGTTTGTTTATAGGATGAGGAATTGTCATTAATACTCGGCAACCAGTTCGGTCCATAGCCCACAGCCAAGGTGTGTAACTTAACTATTTATAGGTGTTTGTGTGTATAGTTTCCAGTAACAACGCACGCATTTTTCGTGTGTTGTTGGTTTCACAAGCGTGTTGGCCAGCGCTTGTCATTTTGTAAGCTGGATCGATGAACCAGTAGTGTATTTATGTTGTATTGAATCAGTGGGTTATGTCCACGGATGAGGTTTTGGATGTATATACATGTTTATTCTGATAACGTATAACTGTTAAGTAATCTATAACTTGGTATCCTTGACGATGTGTATTTTGTCAAGTTGTGAGATGTATAACATTTGCATTGTATGATGATGACACGGTGTTTTACCAATTATATTATATTACATATTTTTATATACTATTTTCAGGACCTTTATTTGACGGTTGCCAAATAAACCGAATCCTACCCAGCATTGTTGTCTTTCTGATTTGAGGGATTTAACCCAAATGCTACAATGGAGCCGACGTAGGGACTCGAGATGACGTCATTTCCTGTGTTGGGACAATCCGTGAACGGACAGACGGACAGTGCGGAGTGTTGTGTTGGACATTGAACAGTACAAAAACTTGCTTAGTGAGCATTTTGTGTGTTGTGTTCTGTGTTCTGTGTTCTGTGTTCTGTGTATTGTGTATTCTCTATTCTGAACTGCAGTTCAATTTAATGTGAGTAGAAGCTTGTTTTATTGACAGAGCTCTGGTATTTGTGTGTTTATGTATACATATATTTTTTTGTAATTAGGTGGATGTAATTTTTTTATATAACCACTCATCAAATGTTAAAATACTTTGAAATGTTGATAGTATCATTTGTTTATCACTTGTGAGATTTTTTTTTTTCTGCTGTACATCTCACAATCTTTGATTTTTTTTAGGACTGTTAAATCTTGTTTGATGAACATGTGTTTATTATTTTATTTTTTTTGCTTGTTTATATTTACGTTACACACTTGGTCAACATAGCCATAGTTGTGCTTACCTGTTGAGTAGTTTGTAGTTTGCAGTTTGAAAGCTAGTTTAATTTCGCTCATATTTGCGAATTAAATGTGTATTGTAGGTTAGTTTAATATAAACTTATGAATTAAATTTCGAATTAAATTAGAAATTTAAATTTAAATTTAAAATTAAAAATTAAATTATTATTTATTTATTTTTATTTTTCATTGCACGTGTTCAACTCACAACTAACATAAGCACGCACATGACAGTCCTTTTCTGACTTGATTTAGCCTTACCAGTTGTTTTCCTTTCAGCTTTCTTCATTCCTTATTCTGTGTAATAAAACACAGCTACTCGTTAATATATTATTGTGATTGACAATCAACATTTAAGGATGTCTTGATAATTAAGTGGTAGTGCTTACAATTACAATCTGCAAGGATACTGAAACACTCTTGGTTATATAGTTCCCTTAGTTGTTTTATGTCCCAAGCGGTACAGGGTGAAGTTTATTTTCTACCCTGTGGTCCTCTTGGTATTATATTCTTTGTGTTTGGTGGTATTGCTGAGGTATTGAATGATGATATCGGGATATAGTTGCTAGATTTATTTCAGTTTTATGACTTGAGTTTCTCGTGCTGTAAATAACTAGATTTGTTTCTATTCCAGAGAGGTCCTGTGATTATAGTCTGGTTTATTGTTTTGTTACGGGATGGCAAAGTTTTTAGGTCATTGGTCTGACGAGGAGCAGGTTGAGGACGAACCTCCTGAAAACATTACTATGGAAGAACTTCCAACCTTGCTCGCCACTTTTAAACAGTTTGGTATTAAACCTAAGTCTGACACTCCAGAAGATTTTAAAGCTTGGGCTTTAGAATATGCGAAGTCTTTAAGTGATTCCTCTCCAGCTGGGCAGACGCCGCCGATTGCTAATACTTATCAGCTAAACCAACCACCAAGAATCTCAGTCTTTTCAGGTGATAGTGGAATTAAGCATGAAAGTTCCTTTGATACTTGGGTGTACGAGGTTGAGTGTTTGCAGAGAGATAAGAAACACTCCACAGATGTCGTGGCTAGGGTTGTACGCTCTTCTCTGAAAGGTGATGCAGCTCGAGTTGCGATGAGGTTGGGTCCAGAGGCGAGTGTGAATCAGCTTATTCATAAGTTGAAGAGTATTTATGGTTCAGTGGATGAGGGCGAAGCGTTGCTTGCAGAATTTTATAGTGCTCATCAAAGGGATGATGAGGATGTTTCATCTTGGGGTTGCCGAGTTGAGCAGTTGTACTACAAAGCTTTCAAGTCTAGTGGGCATCTTGCAAACTCCAACCATACGTTACGAACTCGTTTCTGGGGTGGACTTAGACAATGGATGAAGGATTGTAGTGGACACATCTTCGATAAAACTCAGGACTTTGATAGATTAAGAGTTGAGTTACGTCGGGTAGAACAGAATCATCATGAGTTTATTTTGACAGAGAAATCTATTCCCAGCAAGAAACCAATCCCCGCTAAGAGAAGCACTGTTGCTGTAGATGCATCATCGATTGACGAGGCAGATGGTATTAAAAGATTGGAAGCTATGATGTACAAACTGTCAGCACGATTTGATAAGCTTGAGAACAGGTTGAATGACACCGCGCCCAAGACTACAAATCAAGATTTTCCAGCCAAACCGATATCTACATCGATTTCACAAGATGTGAGACGACAGTCTACCGTGGACAATGGACAAAGACAGAGACGCAGACAACAAATAGAGTGTTACAAGTGTGGTCAGCCAGGTCACATTGCCCGAGGTTGCAGAAACGAGTCCGTTCATTTAAACTGAACAGAACTTTTGTTGCGGAGCAAACAAAGGTAAACAAGGAAAGTAGCTCCACTGTATTTGCCAATTTTGTACCCGATGGTCTTTTAGGAAAAGCCAACGAGGTATCAGTTTTGGTTAATGATCACGTATGCACTGCTCTGTTAGACACTGGCTCGACAGTGTCTACAGTTAGTGAAAAGTTTTACTGTGAGTATTTGTCGGATGAAGAGATTCACCCACTTACTGAACTTTTGAACGTTGAATGTGCAGATGGGGAGTCTTTGCCGTATAGTGGTTATGTGGAAGTCTCTTTGGTTTTACAGGGGTTTACTGATAAACCAATGTGTTGTTTGTGCTTAGTGGTTCCCAACAGCGCATACAATGCTACTGTGCCTGTTTTATTGGGGACTAATGTTTTAATTCCAGCTTTGAATGACTGCCGTCATAAACATGGCGAAAGGTTTTTACAGGTTGCAAACTTACACACTCCATGGTATCTAGCCTTTCGTAGTATTGTTTTACAGGACAAAGGACTTTCTAGAAGTAAAGGAAGATTGGGACTTGTTCGAAGTGCACAGAGGAATAGTATGGCCATCTCACCAAACTCTTGTGTTACTCTTTCAGGTTTCATAGACAAGAAGATTCCTTTCAGGAGTACGTGTGCTATGATGGTAGCTGCCGGAGAGTGTGTTCAACCTGATTTGGAAGTTGCTCCAGTGGTTGTTAATTACCAGTTTAACTCTGTTGCTCCAATAGAAGTTAGATTGTCTAATGTTACGACTAGGACAGTTGTTATACCACCCAAGGGTTTGTTATGCGAGTTACATGAGGTAACATTGGAAGATGATATTTCATCTGACAATGATACAAACGGTGATTGGTTACTCCAGAAGATGACACTCCCGAAGGAAGGTCTTACTGAGGGGCAACTACAAAGGGGTACAGACCTGATTTTAGAGTATCAGGATGTATTTTCGTCTGGCGACGTTGACATTGGGCACTGCACAAAAGTACAACATCGGATCAATTTGGTTGATGAGACGCCCATCAAGCAACGCCATCGCCGGATACCTCCATCTATGTATGAAGAAGTCAAGCAACATCTTCGACAATTATTGGTTGCAGGTATTATTCGAAAGTCACATAGTCCATGGGCTTCCCCTGTTGTGATTGCCAAGAAGAAAGATGGTTCACTTCGCATGTGTGTTGACTACAGACAGTTAAACCAGCGCACAGTGAAAGACTCTTATGCCTTGCCAAGAACAGAAGAACTATTCGACTGCTTGTCTGGTTCTAAGTTTTTTTCGGTAGTCGACATGAAGAGTGGTTATCACCAAGTGGAGATAGCAGAGGAGCATAAACCCAGGACTGCATTCACAGTAGGACCACTTGGCTTTTATGAATATAACAGGATGGGTTTTTGGACAGACTAACAGTCCAGCAAACTTACCAGCGTCTTATGGAGGATTGCCTGGGGGATCTTTATTTACAGAAGTGCTGTATCTTCATAGACAATCTCATAATTTTTTCAACCACGTTTGAAGAGCATCTTCAAAGGCTCAAACTGGTGTGTTGAACGTCTGAGAGACTACAATCTAAAGTTGGCACCAAAAAAATGCTCATTCTTTCAAGATCAAGTGAAATATCTTGGTCATATAGTGTCAGCTGAAGGAGTTAAAGTCGATCCAGAGAAAGTGGAAAAGATTGTTAATTGGCCAGCTCCATCAAATCCTGATCAACTTCGACAGTTACTCGGATTTATGGGATATTATCGCAAATATATTCCCAATTTTTCAGCAATAGCTCGACCCCTCAACAGTCTTCTTCCACCGACCAGAACCAAACAGAAGAAAAAGTCAAAGTCAAAGATGAAGCGACTTGAGGTTGAGTGGGTGTGGGGTGTAGACCAGCAGATTGCCTTTCAACGACTGAAGGAAGCCTTAACATCGCCACCCATACTTGCCTATGCTGATTACTCTCTTCCTTTTGAGCTTCACACAGATGCAAGTGCGTCGGGGCTTGGTGCGGTTCTTTACCAGGAACAAGATGGGTTGAAGAGGGTTATCGCGTATGCAAGTCGTGGAGTTTCCAGATCTGAGAGGAACTATCCTGCACACAAGCTTGAATTTTTAGCTTTGAAATGGGCCGTCACAGATAAATTCAGTGATTATCTTTATGGTCATAAGTTTGTGGTGTATACTGATAACAATCCCCTCACATACGTGTTAACAACGGCCAAGCTCGATTCCACAGGGCACAGGTGGTTAGCAGCTTTAGCATCCTATGACTTTTCTATTTTGTACAAGCCAGGGAAAAGTAATTCGGATGCTGATGCTCTTTCTCGACTTCCAGGTAGAGACGATACAGGTGATGCAACATTTGGTATTACAGCAGAATCCATCAAAGCTATCTCTGCGGCATGTCAAATTCCCTGTTATGTTGAGAGTCTTTGTATGTCAGCTGGTGTCATTGACAATGATGATGAAGAGGGTGCCTCGATAAACAGCATGACGTCCCGAGATTGGAGACGCCACCAGACTGAAGATTCTACTATTGAACCTTTCCTGAGAAGCATGACTCAAGGTAGACGGCCACCATTGCATGCATTACCTCGTACAGCAGAAGCCGTGTCCATGCACAGGGAGCTTGATCACTTGATGCTGCATAGAGGTGTTCTTTATCGCTCGACTACTGTCAGGGGAGAAGAGAAGATGCAATTAGTGCTTCCTACAAAGTTTAGAGACGCAGCATTGCGAGGTTTGCATGATGATATTGGTCATATGGGACGTGAGCGAACTCTTTCTCTTTTGAAAGATCGTTTTTTCTGGCCGTTTATGTCCAAGAGTGTGGATGAGTGGGTGAAGAGATGTGGTAGGTGTTTGCGACGTAAGGGTCCAACAAACAGCAGAGCTCCACTTGTAAGCATAACCACCAGTCAGCCGCTTGAACTTATTTGTATTGACTTTTTAACACTAGAAACGTCCAAAGGTGGCTTTCAAAACATCTTGGTCATTACAGACCACTTCACAAGATATGCTCAAGCCGTACCTACAAAGAACCAGACTGCAAAAACCACTGCAGAAGTTTTGTTCAATCATTTCTTTGTTCACTATGGTTTTCCTCAGCGCTTACATTCTGACCAGGGTGCTAACTTTGAAAGTAAACTGTTGAAAGAGGTGTGTGACATTGCAGGTATCAATAAGTCTAGAACAACGCCATATCATCCTATGGGTAATGGCATGACAGAAAGATTCAACAGAACTTTACTGGATATGCTTGGCACCTTGGATCCAGGTAAGAAGGTTGATTGGAAGAGTCACGTAGCACCCTTAGTTCATGCCTATAACTGTACTAGACATGAGTCGACAGGTTTTTCACCATTCTTTCTTATGTTTGGCAGAAATGCACGACTTCCTGTAGATGTTGCTCTGGGGTTGGAATCGATCCAGGGTGAGAAGAACCTGAGTGACTACACAGCAGGCTTGCGCAAACGATTACTGGATTCTTATGGGTTAGCAGTCAGAGCAGCAGAACATAGTCGACAGCATCAAAAGAAAAACTATGATCTCAAGGTGTGTGGTTCAATCCTACAGATAGGGGATAGAGTGTTAGTTCGTTGCTTGGCGTTTGATGGCAAACACAAGATTGCGGATAAGTGGGAAGAGGATCCTTATATTGTGCAAAACCAGCCGAATAAGGATATCCCTGTCTTTGTAGTTCGTAAAGAGGATGGACACGGTCGATGCAGAACACTGCACAGAAATCTGTTGTTGCCAATAGGATCTCTTCCGGTTTCCGCAGACGACAAATCTGGAACACTTAAGCCAAAGCCAAAACCACGAACAATACCTGCGGCAAGGATACCTTCACCAGAATCCGATGACAAATTGGACTCGTCAGTAGATGAAGATTATGTTGATCTTTATGGGGATTCTGTAGTGTCGGTTATGGAGTCAACGGTCCCACTAACAGAGGTCAGCACCCCTTCCGCTGCTGACTCAGAATCTGTTAGTACGGTGCGTTCAGGCAGCTCTTCTACAGTAGAAGATGGGGAATCATCTCTAGAAGACGCTGATACAGATCACAGACCTGTTGAAAAAAAGCCAGCAGAAGATGTTCCTTGTTCTGATTCAACTCTGGAATCTGATACCAATTCAAGAAGCCCTATACCGGTTCCCAGGCGATCTACGAGGGAGAGACGTCCTCCTAAGTGGTTCACCCAGGGAGATTTTGTCATGATGCAGAATCATGATTGGAGAGATCGGGCTGGGTTCCTGGCTAACATGGCTTCAAACAGGTTATTTGAACAGATGCCTTCAGACGCAGTGAATGCTGTTTTACAAATTGTTTTGAGTGCGTCGAAACAATTTGATGTCAAATGACGAGGACGTCATTTTTTAAACTGTGGGGAGTATGTAACGGGGTAAAAATATATAACACTGTATGTATATATGTTTTATTTTATTTGCTACTTATTTTATAATATTTTATTAATGGGTTATTTCGTTTGTTTTTAGGATATTCGTCGTAGAGAATACCCTATTAGACAATGCCCTAACCTTTCTTTCCGGTCAAATTGGAGTTTAGCCAATGATATTTTATTCTGGTGTCGTGTGACATTGGTCACGGCTAGTCCGTGCCACATTCACATTGAACAGCAAGCCATCAACACACGACATAATTCTCAACTATTTCTTGATTATTTTTTCATCTTTTCTGCGACGGTTACACAGGTTTGACTAACATGAATTTATATATTTATATAATTATTGTGCACATTATGTTCCATTATGATTTAAGTATTAACTATTGATAAATAAAAATCATAATCTGTATTAACTATGGATAGATATAAATTGATAATGTAGTTGACACTAGGGAAAGGTAGTGGTTATAAGTATTTAAAAGTATATTTAATGTAATTTTAATGTATTTTTAAATATATATTCTTAATTTACTAACTGTAAAGACAATAATTATTAGGGTAATTATATTGTATACAATAACGATATATATATATAGGTCTAACCATTATATATTTTCGCTTATATTATGATGTTTGTTTATAGGATGAGGAATTGTCATTAATACTCGGCAACCAGTTCGGTCCATAGCCCACAGCCAAGGTGTGTAATTTAACTATTTATAGGTGTTTGTGTGTATAGTTTCCAGTAACAACGCACGCATTTTTCGTGTGTTGTTGGTTTCACAAGCGTGTTGGCCAGCGCTTGTCATTTTGTAAGCTGGATCGATGAACCAGTAGTGTATTTATGTTGTATTGAATCAGTGGGTTATGTCCACGGATGAGGTTTTGGATGTATATACATGTTTATTCTGATAACGTATAACTGTTAAGTAATCTATAACTTGGTATCCTTGACGATGTGTATTTTGTCAAGTTGTGAGATGTATAACATTTGCATTGTATGATGATGACACGGTGTTTTACCAATTATATTATATTACATATTTTATATACTATT
This sequence comes from Gigantopelta aegis, assembly GCF_016097555.1. NCBI lineage: Eukaryota > Metazoa > Mollusca > Gastropoda > Neomphalida > Peltospiridae > Gigantopelta > Gigantopelta aegis. The sequence goes on from NC_054705.1 coordinate 3,717,521, forward strand.
TTCAGGACCTTTATTTGACGGTTGCCAAATAAACCGAATCCTACCCAGCATTGTTGTCTTTCTGATTTGAGGGATTTAACCCAAATGCTACATATGTATATACGTTCAGTAGTAAAGTAGAATTTGACTTGTGATTTTGGTTTTAATTTTCTTACGGGAAGAAAATTCTAAAGTAGGGGGATGTGTCACAAGTCAAATGTATTTTGTAAATTATTATTATTATTTTTTGTATTGAGCTACATTGTCACTGTTCACTTTGTCAGTATGTTTTGTGTAGCTGAGGCAATGTAGCATTAGAAGTCACAAATAGCTTGGTGTATAATTATTGACAGCCTTGTGCGTTACTATTAATGCAATAGAACAATAGAGCTGTAGCTTGGCTTGTAGTTGTTGAGAATGACTGTAGAGTGTGGGTATGAAATACTGTGTGGTGCATGCTTTGGGAGCTTGGGTGTGAGTAGTTTTGGTGAATAAAAGCAGTGTGGTGTAGTGTACTGGTCACTGGTAACACATTCTTTGGTAGAGACGTTTGGAAAAATATATTGGAACGAGATATGTGGGTGTACATTAAAAGCTGGTATAAGAGCGTGAGTAGAATCATGTGTATATGTTTTACATTAAGCTGAAATGTTAAAGCTTGTAAAATATGTGATATGAGATAAATGTTGGTTTGTGGATCTTTATGTATTTAAACATTGCATGCATATTATGAGTTTGTGTAAACGAAGAAAGGAATGGATTATTAATTGAATGTATTAATAACTGAACTAGTTTATGAGCGTGTAATACATGTATGTATGTATGTGAACTAGTACTGGGTATGTGGTTAAATATGGATGTGGTACAATGTAGTGAGTTCAATAATCTTTTGTTGTAGTTTTTATGCTACGTGAGATGTGCCCAGGTGTGGTGGAAGTTATAACAAGAGGTGCGTCACGGGGTCAGGGCTGTCTTTTGTGATGTTGAGGGGTCTCTTAGTTCGTAAGAGATAATGCAATGGAAAACTGGATGGAGAGCTGAGAGAGGTGGTGAATTCGGTGTTTGGTGTATCTAAGTAGATACTAGGTGCTCCGTGGACTGAGAACTGGTTACTTGTGTAATATCATGACTTTGCAACTTGTGTGATTCACTGATAGTTTGTTGGTGGACTATTATGCAATATTATGTAATATTATGTGACGACATAATATTGTAAACTATTGTTGTGAATTTGGTGTGAATGGGATGCGGGAATGAATGATTGTGTTAAATATGAAATCGATGGGTGGTATGAAAGGGTATGGTGTGTTATATTTGTGAATATTTATGAGATTATTGTAAATTAAAATTATTGTTTATATCCTGAATTATGTTGTTCTTCATAGTTGCTAGTACGTGACAAGGCGTGATAGTGCTCGTGCCCATCAAAAACAAATGTTTGGTTCTCACCAACAGGTGAGTAAGAAATTTGTTTCTAAAGTTACTACTTTAAAATTGATGTATGCAGTAGGATCTCCACGAGTACTCGAGTACTCGGGCACGAGTCGAGTCTAACAAGACAGGAGCATTTTACCTACGACAAGAATATTTCAAAAGTGCTGTAGTAACACATTCTGAAGTCTGAACCCCGCAGGTAACTACTTGGTGATAACCAGTACATGCTGGCCTCTGATAATTGAACGTTTGCTGAAACTATTTATCGGTTACGCAAAAAACTAATTTAGGTCACCTATTTAGCTTTTGGGTAACCCATCATGAACAGGTAAAGGAAGGAAGGAAATGTTTTATTTAGTGACGCACTCAACACATTTTATTTACGGTTATATGGTGTCGGATATATGGTTAAGGACCACACATATATTGAGGGAGGAAACCTGCTGTTACCATTTCATGGGCTACTCTTTTGGATTAGCAGAAAGGGATCTTTTATATGCACCATCCCATAAACTGGACAGCACATACCACGGGCTTTGATGTACCAGTCGTGGTGCACTGGCTGGAGCAAGAAATAGCCCAATGGGGACTGATCCCAAACCGACCATGCACGCAACAAGCGAGCACTTTACCACTTGGCTACATCTCGTCCCCGAACAGGTAAATGATGTCATAAATTCAATGCGCTAATGAAAAATGGGTTACACAAACTATATCCTTATGCGAGCAACACACAAATGAAAAAAATTGGTCTTGCAATTTTCAGAGACCTGACGTGGGCACACCCTATGCTTATTCCGACGCCTGTGTTAAAGATATAAAAAGTTGACGTACTCACCGTACGCGAGATCCTTCTCCAGTCTGGCACGGTCAGGACAGTTGGCCATGTGATACCGGAGTTCGGGTTTCGGCATCTCGTGGCGCGCGTTGAAAGGGCACACTGAGAATTCACTTCCTACATAGTTCTTTAAAATAAAATACAAAAAACTGCATGAAGAATTAATTTCTTACATAGTTCTTTAAAATATAATTTTAAAAACTTCACAATTCTTTAAAATAAAATATAAAAATTACATGAAGAATTCATTTCTCAGGGTTCGAGATTAACGGTATCCTGATATCCCTGGGATACCAGAATTTAATTTTGGATACTAGACTTCAATAACCCAGTATCCCACCGGGATACCATATAATGTTGCTTTTGTTTTTTTAATCCTGTGGTTTTATTTTTCGCTGAAACAATGAAAGTCGTCATTTACTGGTGAAGTTAACTAACAGTATTTTCGAGCTCATACCCAATCTAATGCTATACCATAACAATACCAACTCAATTAAGTGGGATACAAAATTCTCAGTTGGGATACCAGATTTTGAAATGTTAGTATCCAACTGGGATACTGCCCAAAATATTTAATCTCGAACACTGTTTCTTATATAGTTCTTTAAAATAAAATTAAAAAATCAGGTGAACAATGCATTGCTTACATAATTCTTTAAAAATAAAACTACCATGTAAATAATTCTTTTCTTATACACAGTTCATGGTCAACCTAATAAAAAAGACTTTGCTAAACAGCATCAGGGCGAAGGGAAAACACTATTGGACCTCATTATGAAAGAACTAAATCATGTAATTAACTGCTGCTACAATTCAGATTATGTGGATCCATTTAAGGTAAATGAACATCAGTAAGTAATCCATTTTTGTCCAGCAAAACCCTCTAAACTGGATCCTCTCTAAAACAGAATTCCCTAAAAAACATCCTGGACAACTCTCATATTCCCTTTTAAAACATCAGTACAGAAAATAACCCTCTAAATTGGATACCCCTTAAATGAGACTTTTTATCTGGTCTCTCAGGTGTTCGGGTTGTTTTGGTTTTTTAATTCAACTGCTAAGGGGAGCAACTCTCCATGATCTGGTTTCAGGGGAGCCGGAGTAATGGTTCTAACTCACCCAGTGGCAGATCCAGAAAGTCCATTTAGGGGGCCCCAGTGACATGAGATGGAATGTCAAGGGAACTTTGGGGGGAGGCTTGGAGGAGGATCGTAAAAAAAAATGAAAATTAATATATAATATAATTATAACTATCGCAAAATTTAGAGTGGGCGGGTCCCTGGGACCCCTCTCTAGATCCACCTCTGTCATCCCATGCCCATCCTGTCACAAGTATAATTTTCCCAATGCCTCCAATTAACCCTTCGATCCCCCACCACTGTAGTTTTATAACAAAAATTGGGAACAGGGCTCGAATTTAAGAAATTGTTACCTCCAGCATTTTTTTTTTTTTTTTTTTTGCTATAGGCATTGGTGAAGCCCCTGATCAAGTTTGAGCCCTAGGGTACAACCCCCCCCCCCTCCCCCGAAAAACCCACATACATGTTTAACGACACCCCAGCACAAAAATAACAATCGGCTATTGGGTGTCAAACTAGGTAAGTACATCAACATGATTATAGCCCTGGGGTACCACAACAGAAAAGATCAGACCAACCTTTTTACACTTTAACAGATGGTACGGGAAGCGTTTGGCTCGGATCATGTGCACTTTGTCGTACGGACATTCTATCAGCGCCTCTGGGTCCGAAATAACACTGTACTCCGACATGGTCAGATTTTATATCACTGTAGTTTTATAGTCAAAGGAAAAGAAAGGAAAGGAATGTGTAACAGGAAGGAAATGTTTTATTTAACTACGCACTCAACACATTTTATTTACAGTTATATGGCATCAGACATAGGGTTAAGGACCACACAGATATTGAGAGAGGCAACTCGCTGTTGCCACTTCATGAGCTACTCTTTTTGATTAGCAGCAAGGGATCTTTTATATGCACCATCCCAGAGACAGGGTAGTACATACCACGGCCTTTGATATGCCAGTCATGGTGCACTGGCTGTAATTGCCACGGATGAAATGGCACACCGACTGCAATCTTCAGCCTGCCTATGGCAATATTTTAAAGAGATATTTGCAGTAGCCTAAACAAACATGAATGAAAGGTTATTTTGCTGTACCTGTAGACGGTAACCAATCAATTCGTACCATAGTCAATTCATACCATAGTCATTTCATACCCAATTTTACCATTTCGTACCCAAGTCATTTCGTACCCTGGTCATTTTGTACCAGTCATTTGGTCATTTCGTACCATTGTTACTCCGTACCATGTCTGTTTGGTCATTTCGTACCTTGTTCTTTTCATTCCAGTCATTTCGTACCTCAATCATTTAGTTGAATGATAGATGGTAAAATGTCGAATTACTGATTTAAAAAATAAACATTAGGCTAATGCATCTATATTGAATGTAGGCTTTTATAAGATGGGGGTGGGAGGCGTCGTGTATCATATAAAATGATCATCAGTGCCATGGGTTACTTGTCAGTTTGTCTTAAAAATAAACTATCACATTCATGTGGCAATATACAAGTGAATTCAACAGGGTTAATGGTCATTGAAACACATTTCATCGTTAATTTACTTCTCTTATTCATTTAAACCTTTATTCATTTAAACCTTTGCTCACTTTATAAGGTATACACGTCAACGTTTATTCGTCAACAATAAAAATAAGAAGTGGCATACCATGACAAAAATAAGATACCGAGTACGAAATGACCAAACATTGTGGTACGAGATGGCTATGGTACGAAAGGATTATGGTTCGAAATGACCAAACATTATGGTATGAGATGGTAAAAAGTAGGTATGAAATGGCTATGGTACGAAATGACTGTGGTACGAAATAACCAAAGCACTATTGTACGAAATGACCATTACGAAATGGATGGTACAAAAAGACTTTGATACGAAATCACTAGTAACCATGTAGACATATTTCAAATGTGCAAATGTTAAATATTCAATTATTGGGTCGTCATTAAGTTCGACCCTTAAAAATATATCTATATTTTTTTAAAGTAATAATTAAATAAATAAATTTACAAAAAAATAATTAGCATTTCAGTTTAACAATATTCAAAATGTATATGTGTTGGGTTTTTCTATAAATTAACATATCGTAACAAAAAATAACACGATTTCAATTTAAGGAACTGGTCGAAAACATATACATAAAGCACACCTTACACACCAAAAATTCACTTTGCACCACTTACTTAAAATATTCAATAATAACCCCCAAAACGTTGAAGATTTTAATCGGAATACGTTATCACTGAAAAATGATCAAAGGTTCTTTTAATGATCAATTTTTTGGGCTATAAGTTGTCTTGGAACTACGTAATATAGGCATATTTCTTTTACGTCTAGGTTTTTACTGTTTACCCACCAACATTACGCTTGTAAACCGCGTGTCAACACGCCAGGAAACGTTAGTGGCACGCAACCATTGGACAAGACATTGGTATCAGTAGCGGCAAAAATATTGTTTTGTTTAATGACATCACTAGAGTACATTGACTTATTAATCGTCAACTATTGGATATCAAACATTTGGTACTTTTGACGTATAGTCTTAGAGAGGAAACCCGCCACATTTATTCATCAGTAGCACCTGAGGGATATTTTGTATGCACCATCCCACAGACAGAATAGCACATACCACGGCCTTTGATATACCAGTCGTGGTGCTCTTGCTGGAACGAGATTTTTTTTTTTTAGAGCTCTACAGTTAGTTCATAAAACTGATAAATAATCTGCTAGAATGTTATAGCATTGTTTGCAATATCAGCATATATATATATATATATATATATATATATATATATATATATATATATATATATATATATATATATATATATATAATGATCATGGCCTAATGTATCTCATATTTTATGATATAACGACATTAAAAGCTGGAGCAGAAGAGATATTGTTCACTCATTGGGTTAACCGAGGGCTATGACGCCAACCACACTTTTTCTTTCTTTCTTGAGGGCAAGACGTAGCCCAGTGGTACAGCGCTCGCTCGATGCGCGGTCGGTGTGAGATCGATCCCCGTCGGTGGGCCCATTGGGCTATTTCTTGTTCCAGCCAGTGCACCACGACTGGTATATCAAAGGCCGTGGTATGTACTACCCTGTCTGTGGGATGGTGCATATAAATGATCCCTTGCTGCTAATCGAAAAGAGTAGCCCATGAAGTGGCGACAGCGGGTTTCCTCTCTCAATATCTGTGTGGTCCTTAACTATATGTCTGAGGCCATATAACCGTAAATACAATGTGTCGAGTGCGTCGTTAAATAAAACATTTCTTTCTTTCTTTCTTTCTTGATAAGATAAAAAATCACTGTGCTCTAGTGGCGTCGTTAAATAAAACAAAACTTACTTTCTTTCTTTTTTTTTCTTTTTTTTTTGGCCCACCACTTTTTATATATGCCTCTTTTCCTAATCCGAACTTGGTTGTTTGTTAGAACCTTAATGGGCAACTTGCACTATCTAGCTGTAGATCCATAACACGATTCATAAATAGCGTGGGTTCGAAACATCTGCCGTCAACTTAGTTGACGGCAGATGTTTCGGACAATAATAATTCTCTATATTTTGGGTCCCCCCCCCCCCCCATCTCCCTCCCTTCCGTTATAAAATCCAAGATTAGACTGTTATGCTAATAATAATTATTATTTTAATGATATGTGCATGGTCATCAATATTTGATAGCGGAAACGATAAATGATCGAGTCTTTTGAGAGCGATCGATCCTGCGACTCATTGCACGTCAGGCGGCCGATGTACCACTAACCAACAACCCGCCCCTTCAACACCCCTTCCCCTAAAATATTTCAACAAAGGAAATAAACAAAACCAATAACAACGAAAAAATAATCATTTTTAAATCCGCATCCCTCCGCCAACACACCCAACCCTAGTGTCAGCCCTAAAGACAGAATTATAATTTTGACCTATTTCACTGACTATTAAATCTAGTAACGCAGGGGGACTGGGTTCTTTATATAAACTTAAAATCATTCCACTAGTGTAGTAAGCTTCCATTATAAAACAACTATCCAAAACATGGTCACTATAGTAAACAAATAATGCCAAGCACCAACATTTTATAAAACCAGAACCATTTATGACTCACTCGTCACAACCTACCACCCCTACAAAAACACACCATTTGTTTCGTCCCGGTCACACGCGTCGCGTACCGATTGGAAAGGTCCAAGTACCCGAATTAAACAACGAAAATGCAGTACCGCTTTATACACATCTTTTCGTTTGTTCTAATTTTATCGACTGATTGTGATGGAAAGAAAAAGAAAGAGTTAGAGGTCCATGTGCAGGTAGGATATGCTAATATACGTCTGACAATCAATAAAATATTATATCCAGAATAGCTTTCTTGTTCGCCTGCATTGACGTTTATTTGTATGGTGTTAATACGGGTACTAAAGACTAAAGTCGACGGTATACTACAAGACACGCAAAACAGACTGATGTCAACGCTTGTCTGTTTCCGTGCGTAATGGGTCTACAGTCAAAACATAAATTATCACGTAGCTGAGGATTCTGGGAACGCATATAAAAGCAGAATGGCAGGTGCGTCAGTGGAGTTGGGGGGGGGGGGGGGTCAAGGGTGTATTCTATTCATGTATTTAAAAAAAAATTAATTGGGGGGGGTATTTTATTTTATTTTTTTAATTTATTGTTTTTAAATTATTTTTAATGCAAAAATCATAATATGAAAATGTACCTTATTTAATTGTATTTGTAATATCATTTATGAACGTTTGCTCCATTTGTAAATACCCTAGCCATGTTTAAAATGTGCTGAGGTGTATACAAGATCCCTTGCTGTTAAATCGAAAAAAGAGTAGCCCATGAAGTGGCAACAGGGGGTTTCCTCTCTCAATAATATATCTGTGTGGTCCTTAACCATATGTCCGACCCCATATAACCGTAAATAAAATGTGTTGAGTGCATCATTAAATAAAACATTTTCTTCCTTCTTTCCTTGCTAAGATTTAAGATGTGCTGAGTTGTCATTAAACAGACATTCCTTTTCATTTCAAATAGTCGTAGTTTAAAATATTCTGTTGTCATTAAACAAACATTCCAGGGGCTGGATCTAGCTTAGTCAGTTTAAAATATTCTGTTGTCATAGAACAAACATTCCAGGGGCTGGATCTAGCTTAGTCAGTTTAAAATATTCTGTTGTCATAGAACAAACATTCCAGGGGCTGGATCTAGCTTAGTCAGTTTAAAATATTCTGTTGTCATAGAACAAACATTCCAGGGGCTGGATCTAGCTTAGTCAGTTTAAAATATTCTGTTGTCATAGAACAAACATTCCAGGGGATGGATCTAGCTTAGTCAGTTGAGTGCTCACTTGAGGTGTTTGCATCGCAGGATTGAATGACCTTGGTGGATGCATTCAGCTGTTGGGATTTTTTCTCTCATTCCAACCAGTGCAGCACAGCTGGTTAAAGGCCGTGGTTACTATGTTTTCCTGTCTGTGGGATGGCACATATAAAAGATCTCTTGCTGCATTAGGAAAAATGTAGCGGGTTTCCTCTGGTGACTATGTGTTAGAATTACCAAATGTTTGAGATCCAATACCCTGATGATACTAGATTAATTAATCAATGTGCTCCAGTGGTGTCGTTGAACAAAACAAACTTTAAACAAACATTCCTTTCCTTTCCAAATGGCCATGTTTAAAATGTGCCGAGATGTCATTTAAAAAACAATATTCTATTCAAGTATTCCAAATAACCAATCTTTAAGATGTGATAATGAATATATATATATATATATATATATAGGGAATAACTGGTCACTGTCTTAAGATATCGGCTTTATCCTGCCGAGCTGCATTCGCCATTCGTCCTGAGCAGGATAAAGCCGATATCTTAAGACAGTAACCAGTTATTTCTTTTATTCTGCAATATCCTACAGGGATATTCGGCAAATTGTTATTTATTCCAGTTTTGTGTACGCAAATCGAATATTGTCAACCTAGCAAGGCTTTTGCCGTATGACGTCATACAAGATACATGACGTTATTATTTGTAAGACACTAGCTGCATTCTGTCACATTAAAAAAACGTTTCTAAACTCTAATTCACAAATAAATATACAAGTTTTGTATTGTTATCGCAAAACTAAAAGTTATTTGTATTTACTGTACTTCAACAAATGATTTAAAGAGTATGTTTATTGAAAATCTACTCTGAAATACGGGCTTATGTCACGGTCGGGCTTATGTCACGTGACCTATATTTTTAGTCAGTGACCAAAAATATAGAGATTTATGTAGTCATCATATGTTGCCAATGTATACAGTGATTGCTGGATAAATATATATATATATATATATGTTGTTTGTGTTGAGAGGGTGGGACGTATTCCAGTGGTAAAGTGTTTGCTTCATGCATGGTCAGTCTGTCCCCCTTGGTGGACACAATGGGCTGTTTCTCCACAACTGGTGTAACAAAGGCCATGGTATGTAGTATTCTGTCTGTGGGATGGTGCATGTAAAAGATCCCATGCTGCTAATCGAAAAGAGTAGCCCATGAAGTGGCAACAGCAGGTTTCCTCTCTCAATATCTGGGTGGTTAACCATATGTCTGGTGCCATATAACCATAAATAAAATGTGTTGAGTACGTCATTAAATAAAAACATTTCCTTCCTTCCTTCTTTGTGTTGAGTGTGGACAAGTAGGCCTATATTTAATTGAAGTTTGATTGTTTTTCCAGTTCAAGCCAGAAGATTGCGGAACGAAGGCGTCAGCTGGAGACCAGGTGGCTCTCCACTACACCGTGAGTTAACCCTTCGACTGCCATTCATTACCATGCTTTGAGTTAACCCTTTAACTGCCAGATTACCATTTCTGACAGCAGGCATTTAATCTAGATATTTTTTGTTAGGTTTTTGCATCAATCTGGAATCGTAAAATGATGTAATATATATATAGAGGATATTTCGTGTTTTTTGTCAAATATGATTCATATCTCACGAGTTGCGCTTGCATGACATGAAACATGAAATTTTCTATTTATTAGATAACTTTTGGCAATTTACCTTTATTTTTAAAAATAGTTCTGGCTTTCTTACAGTGAAGATAACACTTTCTACAGCACTTGACGATAACACATTTTAGAGTGAAATAGTGAAATTTTCACTCTAAAATGTATTATCATCACTGAGTGACTGATAACACTTTGATTTCAGTGATATTTTAAGATATTTCACTAAATGTTATATAATAAAGATAGATATTTGGAGATTCCAAACAAACAAACACACTACTACATTAATTTATAAATTAATAAAATATGTTAGGGCATAAATAGTGGAAAGTTGTTTTGTCCAATGTGTTTGTTGCTGGTTTCCAGGGCACCTTGGAGTCGGGCGTGGTTTTTGACTCGTCCATCCAGAAGAACCGAGACCCCATAGCGTTCACACTGGGAGAACACACGGTCATTAAAGGTACACTATCTAGCGGTCATTAAAGGTACACAACGGATGGTCATTAAAGGTGCACTATCTAGCGTTCGCACTGGTAGAAAACACAGTCATTAAAGGGGCACTATCTAGCGTTCACACTGGTAGAACGCATGGTCATTAAAGGTACACTATCTAGCGTTCGCACTGGTAGAATGCACGGTCATTAAAGGCACACTATCTAGCGTTCACACTGTTAGAACACAGTCATTAAAGGCACACTATCTAGCGTTTACACTTGTAGAACACACATTCATTAAAGGCACACTATCTAGCATTCACACTGGGAGAACGCATGGTCATTAAAGGTACACTATCTAGCGTTCGCACTGGTAGAATGCACGGTCATTAAAGGCACACTATCTAGCGTTCACACTGTTAGAACACAGTCATTAAAGGCACACTATCTAGCGTTTACACTTGTAGAACACACAGTCATTAAAGGCACACTATCTAGCATTCACACTGGGAAAACACACGGGTCATTAAAGGTACACTATCTGCTATAAGTATGTGGACAAATCACTCTCTTGGATTGTTTGTTATTTAAAATGGCAGACATTGCCACGAAAAAACATCACAGGGAAGCAATTAATTGCTTATGGGGAGATATGTGTGGTCAAGGGTAGGGCCTCCACAAGTCCAAAATATTCGACTCGAGTACTCGAGGGTCAAACTCGACCCGGACCCGAGTACCCGAAACTTCTCTAGAAGATAATGAGACTGAGGAATAAAATAAAATAGTATTATGCAACCTGATTCCAAATCATGCCATTGTATTGAATTCCACACATTCGACTTTTGTTTTCCCTTCATATCTAATGTAAACGGTGACAAGCATATGGCAAAATGACATTGTACTCAAGTACCTGTGGATACCCTAGTCAAGGGGAATAACTTGACACTAGTGTAGGCTGTGTTGTACAACACCACCGTCAGTTCTTTCAAGTTTGTGCCTTTATACATATTCTGGGCACAATGTTTATCACCTTGACTTTGTTGCAATCTAAAGCCCTGATCATGTATGCTAGATCATAACTATCCTGTTAAAAATATAGACCTCTAAATATTGCATACGTTTAAGTTAGTTTTTTGTTTAACGACACCACTAGAGCACATTGATTTATTAATCATCGGCTACAGGATGTCAAACATATGGTCATTTTAACAGAGACATAGAGAGGAAAGCTGCTACATTTTTTCCATTAGTAGCAAGGGATCTTTTATATGCACCATCCCACAGACAGAATAGCACATACCATGGCCTTTGATATACCAGTCGTGGTGCACTGGCTGGAACGAGAAATAGCCCAATGGGTCCACTGACGGGGATCGATCATAGACCAACCGCGCATAAGGCGTGCGCTTTACCACTGGGCTAAGTCCCGAACCAAAATATTGCATAAAGTAAGATAAATATTTAGTTTGACTGTCCACAATGAATACAAATGCATTGTCATCTATTTAGTTTGACTGTTCACAATGAATACAAATGCATTGTCATCTATTTAGTTTGACTGTTCACAATTAATACAAATGCATTGTCATCTATTTAGTTTGACTGTTCACAATTAATACAAATGCATTGTCATCTATTTAGTTTGACTGTTCACAATTAAGATGGGAAACCTCGAAATCCACAATCCATTTCTTATCGTAATTATAAAAATGCGAAACGTGTGTTCCGGAAAAACAACAGACATTCGAAATTGAATTATAAAGATTATTTGTATACGGAAATTGAAAATAGTTCAAATGTTGATGTGGGGTATTTTTATAAAACTGTTAGGCGTTTTAGACAATCGTCTTCAACAATAAACATACTCAAATATGACGGGACTGAAGCAATAACTCCATATCAAATTACATGTTTATGGAAGGATTATTTCGCTGATCTTGCCACAGAAAATACTGAATGCCAGAATTCAGAAAAAATAAACATTGAACAACTTTTAGGCGATAGTTATTCACAAGAAGAAACAATTTTAGCTGACCTCGTGACATTTGGTGAAGTAGCCTCTGTTATTAAACCCCTTAATAATAACAAATCACCAGGACCAGATGGCATCTCTAACGAACACTTAAGATATGCAGGAGATATATTTATGCAACATATTCAAATTCTTTTTAACCTGATTATTGAAAAAGAATATATTCCTAAAGCTTATAGAATTGGATGCACTATTCCATTATATAAACAAAATGGAAAAGACAAAAGTGACCCACGGAACTACAGAGGTATAACTTTGACATCTTCATGAGGCAAATTGCTAGAAAAAATTATCCTTAACCGGATTCAACAGTGGTTCGAGAAATCAAATGTAAACTTCCCTGATCCACTTCAATTTGGATTTTGTAAAAACAGTGGTGCCCAATTAGCTGCCTGGACATTACAAGAATGTATAAGTCATTATTCCCAATCCCAGACTGGTCTCCATGCTACATTTCTTGATAATGAAAAGGCCTTTGACTGCGTGTGGCAAGATGGCCTGCTTCACAAACTTTATAAATTAGGAATAAAATCTAAGAGCTGGCGTCTTATTAGACACTCTTATACGACAGCTTGTGCCTTTGTTGCTTTTCAGGGATGTGCTTCCGAACAATTCTGTATTACCCGTGGTGTTGGACAAGGCAGAGTTATGTCTGCTTGGTTATTTTTGGTTTTTATCAATGACTTGATGACCGAACTGAGAATGACTGGCTATGGTATAAGTATGGCACATATAAAAATACCAGGACTATTGCTTGCGGATGATACCATTATATTAAGTGCAACAACTAAAGGTATGCAAACACTGATTAATACGGTTTACTCGTATGCTACCAAATGGCGTTTAAAATATAATCCCAACAAAAGTTGTTCCATATTATTTAATAACAAACGCAAATGTAACACTGGAAATACATTTCTTCTGGGGCAAAGTAAAATTAACCATGTTGAAGAAACGAAATATGCAGGTGTTTTATTTACCAGTAATAATTCCTGTCAGAAAAGAATCGAACGTGCATGTGAAAAAGCTACTAAAACAGTTAACTCACTGTACATGACTGGATTACAAATAAACGGTTTGAATCCTATTGCAAGCGCTAAAATCTGGAAACGAGTTATATTGCCATCATCATTTTATGCCTGTGAACTATATTTTGATATCTCTGATACTAATATTCATAAGATGGAACAGGTTCAAAGACAGTTTGCTAGAAGAGCCCAAGGTCTAGATCAGCGATCGCCTAGTATTACAACCACGGCCACTCTGGGGCTATGGTCAATGCAGACCTATATTGACAAGTGCAAGCTACTGCTACTTGGACGTTTGTGCCGACAGGAAACTAAACATATATCGAAGAAACTCTTTCTTTGGAAACTTGGACAATATCTTATTGGCATAAGAACACATGCCGACTTTATAAGCGATATATTTAATGTGATTAAGAAATATAATCTTACTGATGTGATATACAGATATGTGAAATACGGAGAATTCATAGATAAACTCCATTGGCGTGCAATAGTAAACAGAAAACTAATGGAATTTGAGAATACGAGTCACCAAACTAAACTTCATAGAACGCCTGAACTTTCCCGCTTCTGTGACATTCACCCCGATATCGGTGTCCACATTCTTTGGAAAATAGCGTACGTTCATCCAAATTGTAAAATAACTTTATCATCAGTCATAAAAATAGGTAGCATGATCACCTTTCCAAGGAAATGTATTCTATGTGATAAACAAACGTTAGATTATACTAAACATATTTTATTACACTGTGAAATGCTGCTTTTGAATTACTAGCAAACATTATGTCTATTGACCAGTATGTTACAATATGTGACCAAAGTGACGAAAATTTCATGAACTGTATTTTGGGAGGAGAAAACAATGACCTGAATGGTCTTGATTTTCATCAGTGGATTGCGTTTATTTTAAGCATATCAAAATATATACATCTTTGTCGTCAGCACATCCGGTTGGATTTCTGAACTGTTATAAATAGTTATGAAGGGCATGTCCTTCCTCTCTCTGTGTGTGTGTGTGTGTGTGTGTGTCTCTCTCTCTCTCTCTCTCTCTCTCTCTCTCTCTCTCTCTCTCTCTCTCTCTCTCTCTCGATATATATATATATATATATATATATATATATATAATAATGTATTACAGTACCTGTATTTTTGTGTTATTTATTTAATTTGAACGTGTGATTGTATGCAATCTTCATTTATGGAGGAAATAAAGAATATCATCATCATTATCATTGTCATCTATTTAGTTTGACTGTTCACAATGAATACAAATGCATTGTCATCTATTTAGTTTGACTGTTCACAATTAATACAAATGCATTGTCATCTATTTAGTTTGACTGTTCACAATGAATACAAATGCATTGTCATCTATTTAGTTTGACTGTTCACAATGAATACAAATGCATTGTCATATATTTAGTTTGACTGTTCACAATTAATACAAATAGTTTGACTGTTCACAATTAATACAAATGCATTGTCATCTATTTAGTTTGACTGTTCACAATTAATACAAGTGCATTGTCATCTATTTAGTTTGACTGTTCACAATTAATACAAATAGTTTGACTGTTCACAATTAATACAAATGCATTGTCATCTATTTAGTTTGACTGTTCACAATGAATACAAGTGCATTGTCATCTATTTAGTTTGACTGTTCACAATGAATACAAATGCATTGTCATCTATTTAGTTTGACTGTTCACAATGAATACAAATGCATTGTCATCTATTTAGTTTGACTGTTCACAATTAATACAAATGCATTGTCATATATTTAGTTTGACTGTTCACAATTAATACAAATTGTTTGACTGTTCACAATTAATACAAATGCATTGTCATCTATTTAGTTTGACTGTTCACAATTAATACAAATAGTTTGACTGTTCACAATTAATACAAATGCATTGTCATCTATTTAGTTTGACTGTTCACAATTAATACAAGTGCATTGTCATCTATTTAGTTTGACTGTTCACAATTAATACAAATAGTTTGACTGTTCACAATTAATACAAATGCATTGTCATCTATTTAGTTTGACTGTTCACAATTAATACAAATGCATTGTCATATATTTAGTTTGACTGTTCACAATTAATACAAATTGTTTGACTGTTCACAATTAATACAAATTGTTTGACTGTTCACAATTAATACAAATGCATTGTCATCTATTTAGTTTGACTGTTCACAATTAATACAAATAGTTTGACTGTTCACAATTAATACAAATGCATTGTCATCTATTTAGTTTGACTGTTCACAATTAATACAAGTGCATTGTCATCTATTTAGTTTGACTGTTCACAATTAATACAAATAGTTTGACTGTTCACAATTAATACAAATGCATTGTCATCTATTTAGTTTGACTGTTCACAATTAATACAAATGCATTGTCATCTATTTAGTTTGACTGTTCACAATTAATACAAATGCATTGTCATCTATTTTGTTTAACTGTTCACAATTAATACAAATGCATTGTCATCTATATTTTCCAGGATGGGAAGAAGGCATTGAGGGCATGTGTGTGGGGTAAGATTTACACACTTTTATTCATTAAAGGCCCACTTTATTTGTGAAATAATTTTTAAAAAGTTAATTTGTTAAAGGGACACGCCCTAGTTGTTAACCATTACACCATTTGTTTTTCGCTATTAAACCCATTTTCTCACAAATAAAATTGCACTTTACTTACATTTTATTATTTAGAATATACTTTTCCATTCACCTGGTAATCCTGGTAATTCTGGTGTTTGTAATACCACAAAATGCATTTTTCGTATTTCTTAAAAACGCTGAGCAGACAAGGTCTAATCTATTTTTAGAGGGGATCTTCCCGTTTCAACGTCACAGATGTTGGTATATCACGTGACCATTATCATTTTGTTTAGGTTTGTTTTCTCGTGCACGGTTCGCGCAATCAACATCCGATTTGTTGTCGTGTGCTTGTCGTTCATTTGTGAGGGTTTTTTTTCAGTTCGTGAACATTTTCATTAACAATAAAGTTCAGACAAGTAAGTATCTCAATACAAAATGTTACAAACCCGTAAAACCAATAATTCTGCTATGTCTTACGATATCTGGAGAGGGGATACAACCTTGGGGGGTGGGGGTGGGAGCACAAGCTGTATTGTTACCTTTATTTAACCTTTATGTAGGACAAACAAAACCTTACATTTTCGTCTTGGGGAGGGGAAGTGCCTCCCCACCTCTGGTTCCTACAGACTACTACTACTACCACTACCACTATCACTACCACTATCACTACCAACAATAATAAACGGTGCATCTAATTGCTAATAACAATAGGTTAGCCACTAGTACCCGGTACCGAATAGCAAATGTAGGCTAATTGCGGTTTATATATAAAATTTATTATTTCAAACACTGTATAGTCAACATGGTCAGTGACGGACTATCATTGTCATCTTATTCCGATTCAAGTATCATGATTGCTGCAGCAGCCACTTCCTCAACAGAAGCACCCATGTTGGTAAAGTAACTTCCTGTTCCAAACTCATTCCTTTCGCTGTCCAGGACAGAACAGTTGGAACATGCCCAGGAGAGGTGAAAGGAATGCACCCCAAGTATGTGTGCACTCTGGGAAATTTGTCGTGACATAGGCATTTCTGTGCTTCGAGCGACATCTACCAGTGACATCAGAATACTAATTTTCAAAATTATTTCAAGTAATTGGGTAACGGGGATTCCCATGGTATTTATAGATATAAAACCTGCTTTTTCACTCTATTTTATAAAAATGTGATCTAAATATGTTACAGTTTTGTAGATTACCCAAAATTATAATTAATTTTTGCGTGCTGAAACTAGGGCGTGCGACTTTAAATTCAAAATTTCCCAAGATACACTTACAATACCATACAACACTTCCTGGGGAACTTGCTCCCCAGACATCCACCCTATGAAGAACTTGACCCCAGACATCCACTAAAACATATTTGTAATTTATACTCCCTGATAAGCCTGTTGTAACAGAAGGTGTTAATCGTTTTTCATTCAGCATTTCATTTTTCATCTTTATTTTTCAGAGAAAAGCGCAAGTTGACCATTCCACCACACTTGGCATACGGGTCTCAAGGTCGACCCCCGGTCATACCAGGTAATTCAAATGTATACTTCTCGGCTTAGCCTACGGGTCTCAAGGTCGACCCCCGGTCATACCAGGTAATTCAAATGTATACTTCTCGGCTTAGCATACGGGTCTCAAGGTCGACCCCCGGTCATACCAGGTAATTCAAATGTATACTTCTCGGCATCAGCAATGCACACAAAACAACAGACATTAATTCAAAATGCTATTTCGGAGTTTTTGTGCAACCATTGTTAGGAGCTTTTTGTAATCACTAAACATTTAATAAAAATATCCCATGTGTTTAAGAATGTCGCTCTCTACATACTAGCAGGGTTTCACAGATGTTTTTAGCACAGACATGCACATACACATTATACCCACACATTCTGTGGACATGAAAATAACACAAAAGTTTGTAAACATGATGAAAGAGCCATTCCATTGACCCTGTGCACGCACACACTGAAGTCAACACATTGCTTCATGACTTCAATATAAATCAGTCTGGAAGTGAACATTGACCCTGTGTACGCACACACTGAAGTCAACACATTGCTTCATAACTTCAATATAAATCAGTCTGGAAGTGAACATTGACCCTGTGCACGCACACACTGAAGTCAACACATTGCTTCATGACTTCAATATAAATCAGTCTGGAAGTGAACATTGACCCTGTGCACGCACACACTGAAGTCAACACATTGCTTCATGACTTCAATATAAATCAGTCTGGAAGTGAACATTGACCCTGTGCACGCACACACTGAAGTCAACACATTGCTTCATGACTTCAATATAAATCAGTCTGGAAGTGAACATTCTGTTGGCTATAACAGGCATGTTCATTGGAGACTGTTTGTTTTGTTTAACGACACCACTAGAGCACATTGATTTTATTAATCATCGGCTATTGGATGTCAAACATTTGGTAATTTTTATTATAGTCTTGGAGAAGAAACCCGCTACATTTTTCCATTAGTAGCAAGGGATCTTTTATATGCACTATTCTATAGACACGATAGCACATACCATAGCCTTTGTTATACCAGTCATGGTGCACTAGCTAGTCATGGTGCACCGACGGGGATCGATCCTAGACCGACCGCGCATCAAGCAAGCGTTTTACCATTGGGCTACGTCCCACTCTCCAGTTGAGACGGATGCACACAAATGACATTGTCCTGGGTTTTTTGTGGGCCTTAGTCAGAAGTATGTCACTATAAGTATAACAACAAACCTCGGATATTTTGTTTTCAACTTTCCTCATAAGTGTATGACGCAGGGAGGTTGTGCAAAACCTCAAATTCGGGCAAAAATTATACAGATATTCGGGCAAAATGTCTTAACATGAGACCTGTTTACCATGTATTTCCATCATTCGACCCTCAAAATTAGTTGTAATCCATGTAAAAATGTGTAGTGATTCGTTTTGCAATCCTACATAGCTGTTTGATAGTAATGCTAATATAAATGTTGTCATGCAGATTCGGGCATTTTTGTTTAATTCGGGCAAAAGCCAGCCTGCCCCCATACAAAAATGGGAGCCCGTACGCCTATGACTTTCCTTGCTTTTTCCAATAGCCCCAGATTAAACAACGTACGGGGTTTTATTAATATTCCTTTATTTTCCTATTAACCACGGATTAAACAATTTGCCGGGGTGTGATTAAAGATGTTTTTATTACATCATATAAGACTCTTTTATATTGTTTGCAACCCCTGTAATTTAGAAAATGTCCACCGCAAGAAAAAAAAGAAACGTCATTGAAAAAAACTGAATATGGCCTTAAAGGAAACATGACACGAGACCATATTATAGCTCATTTTAAAAGAAAAATGATATAAAAATAATATACAAATAACTTTATAACAATAAAATACGTGTAGTTAACTTAAAATGAAGAAATTACGCTCATCAGTATCAAAGTACGATTTATGCATATTTCTTCGTGAGCGTTCGGAAAAAAAGGGAAGTGTTAACTGTTTATATATGGAGTAAGGGGCTTACGATCTTTTCAGTCCAACAGTGCCGTACTGCGCGGCCTTTGGGTGTAAAAATAAACAGTTTAAACGATCGGGATTGTCTTTTTATGGTTTTCCAAAGGATTGTATCCGAAGAAAGACGCGTGTATTTTATCGCAAAAGAAAAGATTGGACACCAACACCGCATAGTACTTTGGTGTCGGCCTATTTACACCCCGGAGCCCGAACGTTACCCGGAGACAAAAACAGTACTCGGTTGCGAATGCCGAGGTGTACATTGTACATATTTGGCACAAAGATACACCTCAGCATGATGTATTTATATATGTTAAAACAAAAATGTAGAATTTTTTATTTATTTATTTTTTTGGAAAAAAACAGATTTTTCATGTTAGGACTGTAGGCCTACATAACAAAATCTGTATTCACCGTCCGAAGAAGGAAACGTCAATAAGTAATTAAATATGGCATATACAAACATGGGATTTGGCATGAGGATACATCTCAGTACGATGTATTTAAATGTTTTTAAAAAACGTGTAGAAAACAATAATAATTTTAAATAATGTTTTTAATCTTCGGGCGGAATACGTCACAAAAACGTTCCTCATCGCCCGAAGCCCCAAAGCAACACGAAGTTCATACAAAATAAACCACTACTGTCGGTGTCGAAATAACTATTATGTTTCATCCACGGGCTGACTTGAGAATCGGAGTTTTGTTTTAGTTAATTGGTCCTTTCTTTCCGTGGCCTGCACATGTGATTCCTGATTGGCAGGTGTATATTGCAGGGTATCGACTAGCCCGAGTACTCTGACTGTAAGAGAGCTAGACGGACATTTGGACATAAACACGCTCTCATTACAGTCAGAGACCAGCCTATGTCTTTTTTTGGCAATTCCTGACTACCAAACGGTAGGCAACGAATCCCGCTCTAATACCACAACAATCCTATGTTTGACGTCAAATACCTTTACATCAATCATTTTCGAGTTAAGTGATACAAAAAATCCACATATTAATCACTAATACACTTACTACAGAAAGAAACCCGACAGCACCCACATTCAGCTACGCTTCGTGACACTCCGTCGCAACAATTACAAAGCTCGGCGTTCGAGACTGGGCGATTCCGCCTTGTGCAGCAGTTACATCATAAGAGGAGGCAGTACGTAGCACATACTTTTGCCGTATCCTGTCGATAACACCCCAAATGTATCCTTCAAATTCAAAATGGAATCAATAATGTGTAATTGTTTTGGTTTAATGACGTAATGAAATCCAAATTCATCCAAAACGGCATTAGCCAACTCTTCCATGTTGTAACTTCGCTTTATATGAGACGGCCCCTGTAACTGCTGCACAAGGCGGAATCGCCCAGTGCGCGATCACGTGGTCTACGTCTCGAAATAGATCGCCGAGCTTTGCAATTGTTGCGACGGAGTGTCACGAAGCGTAGCTAAATGTGGGTGCTGTCGGGTTTCTTTCTGTAGTAAGTGTATTAGTGATTAATATGTGGATTTTTTGTATCACTTAACTCGAAAATGATTGATGTAAAGGTATTTGACGTCAAACATAGGATTGTTGTGGTATTAGAGCGGGACTCGTTGCCTACCGTTTGGTAGTCAGGAATTGCCAAAAAAAGACATAGGCTGGTCTCTGACTGTAATGAGAGCGTGTTTATGTCCAAATGTCCGTCTAGCTCTCTTACAGTCAGAGTACTCGGGCTAGGTATCGACCAGGTAAGTGATTATCACGGTCTAGACATACGTACAAAATACGTGCCAGTTTTTTTTAAGATCACAGGGTATTGTGGCGTAACCTGTCGCGACTATAGTACAATGTTAATGGACATTATCAGCCGCCCTGCTTCATTACTGTAAATAATGCTGTAAAACCCTTGATTAAGTAGACTTTCCCCATCTAAAATTACAAAACTGACCAATTACGTAGTACCAAAGAAAAGAAAATGATCACTTGGGTATCGTGAGTGGTCGTTTTTACTCTAACGCACCCTACCAATAGGCCTAATAATATGCTACTTTTTTTTATGAGAGAAAAATACTATAACCCCATTTCGTTCTATTGATGCAAATAGAAATATATTTAGTTTAAAAGTTGATTATACTCTCAAGTCATTTATGTTGTTTTACAAGCCAGGTTAATGAAAGTGAAGCGCCTTGTCGTAAATTAGAGCGTTTGTTTACACTGTGCATACAGATTTTATTATGTACAGCCCGAACATAAAAAATGCGATATTTTCTATAAAAAAAAAACACCAAAAAATGTTTGTCCTACATTTATATTTTTTACATATTTAAATACATCATATCGAGGTGTATCTTTATGCTAAATATGAACAGTATACACCTCGGCATTAGCATCCGAGTTTTGGTTTTGTCTCCGGGTTACTTTCGGGCTCCGGGCTGTAAATTGGTCGACCGGTCTGGTCTGGCACCATCAGTTTCTCCACCCTCCGACTCGCTATCCGTTTTGTCTTCAGTATCACTGTTGTAAGTAAATGTGTGTCTTTCTTCATTTACTAACAGCTCATATTGATACGGCAAAACGTTTTGCGAACGAACACTCATTGTTTTGGTAAGCTGTGCAAGTCTTATATTCTTTATGAGTGGTACGGACTAATGCTTTTAAGTGTAAGGCTTCAGATCAAGCGACGCGTCTCTGACGTCACGGACCTCGTGATTGCCCTGCTCATTAAAGATCGGCAATTTCCGCTAAGAGCTCGTATCTGGGGTTCTTTTATGGAGATATTTTAAGTAATTTATTTTTTATAAAAATTTTTTTTAGGTGATTCAATTTATAATTAATTGTACATGGTTGGTGCCAAATATGGTTTACGTGACATGTTTCCTTTAAGGTAAAATAAAAACTGAATATGGTCTTACGGTAAAATAAAAACTGAATATGGTCTTAAGGTAAAATAAAAACTGAATATGGTCTTAAGGTAAAATAAAAAGTGCCGTGGAAAATTAAAACTCCACGGTAATCACCACGACATTGCCGATTGCCTTGGGTAATTGCAGGGGTTGGTTTTGGGGTGGATTAAACAACACATATTTTTCCTTCAAGTCTTTGATGGAAAATTAATTTATTTATAATATTTAGTTTTAAAAAATACATTTCTCTCTTCTTCTTTTTTGTCCACAGCCGATGCAACATTAATATTTGAGCTGGAGTTGATGTCCTTGAAGAAAAAGTCTTTTGAGCAGTCCATACTGAAGACGGCTCAATTCCTAGCTGTCCCTGCTCTAATAGTTTATGTTATTTACTACCTGTACGACAAATACAAGAAAGAGACACAAACACAGGGCAGAACCAAAGAAGACAAACGAGGGAAAAAAAGGAAATAAATGGTGTTTTTATTTTTCTTCATTGTTATGTTTTATTCGTTGATTTTGCATGAGTGTACTGAGAGATTTGTCAGGATCGCTCGTCAACCACTGCATTTCATTGGCTGTGTGGGGCAGGATGTAGCCCAGTGGTAAAGCTCTCCCTTAATGCACAGTCGGTCTCCTTCGGCTATATCTGGTACCAGCCAGTGCACTACGACTGGTATATCATTGGTTATTGTATGTGCTAACCTGTCTGTGGGATGGTTCATGTAAAAGATCCCTTGCTACTGTAACTGAAAAATCAACCTCCACTGAGGGGATTTGAACCACAGACTCTCAGTACTAGAGTCCAGCACTCTACCAACTGAGCTAATAAGGAAATTCTGCCAGCAGGAGCACTTTACACTAACACAAACACACCACTAATTGAAAAGTGTAGCGGGTTTTCTAAGACTATATATCAAATTTACTAAATGTTTGGCATCCTATAATCAATGATTAATAAATCAATGTGCCCTAGTGGTGTCGTTAAACAAAAGCAACCCTTTTTTTCCATTGGCTGTTTTACTATGCAACTTCTTTTGTTATCATTTCTTATTTGGGGGGGGGGGGGGGGGTGGCGAGTGGAAGGGAAGGATTTAGTTTAGGCAGTAGAGGTGTGTAGATGAAGGAACAAATCCACTTGGCAGCCAGATTACTGGGTATTTTCTGCACCAAACCAGTGCCTCACTGTTCATTTATCAGAGTGATATCAGTCATGGTATGTACTGCCCTGTCTGGGAAGAAGCATGTAGACGATCCTTTGCTACTTATTTGGTACAAGTGCAGTATGTGGTGCAGTATGTGGTGGCAGCAGGTTTCCTCTCGACAATATGTTGACATAATCACTTGCTGGTCACTTAAGAGCCGTAATTTAAAAAGTGCTGAGGTGTTAAATATTAATTTTCTTTAACTCGTTATATAGACCCTATTTATATTTTATGTAAAGTAAGGACCCAAATCAATTTGAATATACTAATACATGTATTTCTAAGTGACATATTAAACAATATCGCTGTCGGTGGTCACTATAACATTTTAACTATGTATAATACACATTGTCACAAATGATTTGCACGTACAGAAATGACTTAAAATCATAAATTATAATTAGTAATATAAGTTTATTTTTCATTGGGAAATATTCTTGCCAGAGAAAAAAATAATGCAAATTTACAATATGTACATGATGTTAAGAAATTGTGTTAAGTTTCACATGTGTGCAATTGCGTTTACACAACCAATTTACACCTGTAAAAATGTACTAAGCTTAGTAAGCAACAGTTAGGTGTGAGCAGGATACTAGCAAAAGATGTACGTGTTTTATGGATTTTCAAATTAGCTTTCTGGGAAAAAGAAATATATTCGACAAATTCAGCGTTAATTCACATTTAGTTATTAGGCGACCAACATCTTAAACCCAGGTTTGTAATACATGTAGTTGCAAATGTATGCTCACAGACGTACTATATAGGCCTAGTCCGTCATATCATTCTGTTAAAATGGGGGTTTTTGTAAGTAATTTCACTTTAGTTTGACGTAAGAAGAAAAGTAAAAGTGTTTTGGAAATAACAAAGAAATATAATTTATGTGTGCAATTCACAAATCAATCGGCTCGGAAATAAATAACTTGTAACATGGGGGGGGGGGGTCGATGGGTTCGACCGACACACACACACACCCCCCCCCCCCCCGAAATAGCTTTTTTTTATAATTTAATATATCTGACATTATCATATTTACTCAACATAGAAATATATGCCCAATATCTCTGCAATCTATTTTGGAACCCCCTTTTTCAAAACTCAACATAAAAATATATGCCCAATATCTCTGCAGTCTATTTTGGAACCCCCCTTTTCAAAATCCTACGTACGCCTATATGTAGTAAATTACATAGTATGAAAAGAATGCGATCTTTGTGGGACGGACTATAAGTGGTTCATTTTCTGTGGAGGAAAATACGCAGAACCAACCAACGAAACGTAGGAGGCGCTGTCATCCCGGAAATAAAATTTTCTAGAGGCCACGTCTGAAATTAGTGTTAAAAAATGACATAATCAGGCGATATGATGTTCATAGTCCACTCCTGCAATCACATATTGTTCCATCTGTAATGACAGCGTCTTTTCATCCTTATCCTGCTATGGTGAATGCCATAAAATTAATATTTAGAGCTTAGTTTTGAGTAATAAACATTAAAAAAGTCTTCGTATTTACTATTTGCCAAAAATATGGAATCTCTGTACCACCAAACGAACCGACTGGTGCAGGATGTTCAGGGCGAGCTGGGTCGGCTGGAGCGAGCTAAGGGAGACAGCGTGCACCTGGTGGAGAATGAGGTTCAGGCGAGGATCGACCATATCCTCAGTAACTGTGAACGACTGGAAATCCTCGTCAACAAGGAGCCGCCGACTCGACGGGCGAACGCCAAACTCCGCGTCGACCAGCTCAAGTATGACTGTCAGCATCTACAGAGTGCCATGAGGCAGTTACAGCACAAGAGGTAAGCAGAATGACATTTTTATTAGACTTTGCAGCCCGCTACATTGCGACTGTTTTGGTAACATATGTGACTAGTCCGAATGGAAATAGAAAGTGTGGTTGTTTCTCGGTATCAGGTCGTTTCGTAACCATACCGGTTCGTACCCAAAAGCATACCAGTTCGTACCCAAAGGCATACCAGTTCGTACCCAAAGGCATACCAAACAAAGGCATAAATTAAAACAAAAAGTTGTATTCTTCTATCAAAAATGTATTATATCGGACAATGTATATTTGGAAGGACTTTCCTTTGGCACTGTCAGTAACCCTAACCCTAACTCTTAACTCTATTTTAAGTATTTATAATGTTCTTTATATGTGACAGTGCCAAAGGAAAGCCCTACCGTATATTTTTGTTATATGTGCGTGCGTGTGCGCACGTAAGTACGTGTGCGTGTATGAATGTTTTTGTTTTGAGCATATATACGTACGAAGAGAGGATCGGTCTTGTGAAATATTCCGATCGATATCTCGGAACGGTTATGCATAACAATAAACACCATCGCTGCACTGTGGAATCGACACCAAATTACAAGACAAAAGTATTGCTCTTTGGTTACGAAACGGCATGCTTCAGTGATGCACAGCACATAATTGCTCATTTAATGCTTATAAAAGATACTGAGTGATTATTACAACAATTTTTTTGCTAAATGTTACAATATGTTTGTAA
This sequence comes from Gigantopelta aegis, assembly GCF_016097555.1. Taxonomy (NCBI): domain Eukaryota; kingdom Metazoa; phylum Mollusca; class Gastropoda; order Neomphalida; family Peltospiridae; genus Gigantopelta; species Gigantopelta aegis. Next base: position 3,744,076 of record NC_054705.1, read on the forward strand.
TATAACATTATAATTGTGTATTTAAAAAAAATATTAATGTTAGGTGTAATGTATGACATTATTTAATTGGTTACGAACTGGTATGCTAGTGGTTACGAACTGGTATGCTAGTGGTTACGAAACGGTATGGTACGAACGTGTTTGGGTACGAAACGTCTAGAAACCTTGTTTCTCTATCTCCGAAAATTGTTACATTACCCTATATATAGCTGGTATTAAACAATTGTGGCACCATGTTTCAACGATTTCTCAACTGAAATGGTGCAACAAATGGACACAAACCAAAAATGTATAACCTACCGTATAGGGATAGAAGCTAATGGTAGCCCCTTGCCCCAGGCGAGTAGAAATCCCTGGGGGGGAGTCCAATTAAATGGCGCTAGTCTCCCGGGCAAGTAATACTGGGCAGTTGTGACCAAGATTCATGATGCAGAGAGTTAAACTATTTTGCCAATGAAATTTGTTAAACATATAAACTGTAGATGTATTTCATCAAAATAAATTACCATGACAGATTGACAAAGTCAAAAAGTATCGCAATTTCGTTTGATCTCGATAAATCCAGATATTTACTGCAAACACAATCAGAACTTTCCGGTTTTTGTTTTCCGAATTCCGAAAATTGCCGTAATCCGATTATAGATGAGGCATGTTTGGAATGGAAAATGTTTTTTATTTGTGTGTGTGTGTGTTGGTGCTTTGTGTTCGTTTCGTCGGTAATAAATAAACACATTGTAATAGATCATGTTGGCATCAATTGATTTTAACTAGATGCTTCCAAACGTCTCAAGTTTACCAGTGGACATCCAAGTGTATTAGGACAGAATAAAATAATTCAGTACCGTAACAGTAAAGATAATTCCTGAGTTGTTCGACTTAATTAATTTAATATAATTATAATTGCTATTATTATTTTGTAAATACCCCACCCTTTACTGCCACGTGTGTGTGTGTGTGTGGGGGGGGGGGGGTAATTAAAAACAAAAAAACTACTGAATGGCGACCAAGGTGGTGTACTTTACTGTAATGTTTATCATATATAATTATGATCTTTTAAAAAGTATTGTTAGCCAGAAACTTGTGACAATGGCTTCTAAGTAAGTAATCTCCATTAAACAAATATGAAAACTAATCTCCATTAAACAAATATGAAAACTAACTACAAATGACAACACATTTGAAACTTCGCTTTTATTCATTTTATTATGGATGTCTATTATATTTGCACCATTAAAGATAAAGTACAAGCAACATAGTAATGTGTTTTCAGTCCTTGCTAGATTCTATATAGATTTTGTCTTCTCATACTGCTAAATAATAAAGTGGTGCAGGGGGGGGGGGGGGAGGGGCTAGTGATTTTTCCTGGGGACTAGTAACTTTCTTCAGCTACTAGTCCCTCGGGCCAGTGAAAATATTTCTTAATTTCTACCACTGCCGTACTCACTAAATCCTGATTGAAGTACTTGCATAATTATTAATAAAATAAATCTTCCAACGACAACCTTCAAAACTTTCCCCGCCATTTTAAATTTGCTACATAAGAGGGAAGCAACTTGCCCTGCACATTAAGAAAAGTATTCACCTGATGTGCACCTTGCACTAATGTGCGACCATCTTTTTTCCTATTTACTATTTACTATTTACTATTATGATAGTTATATTAAGTACGTTTTGTCCGAATATTAAAACATTGCATACTGTTATGATAGTTATATTAAGTACGTTTTGTCCGAATATTAAAACATTGCATACTGTTATGATAGTTCTATCAAGTACGAATATTAAAACATTTCATACTGTTATGATAGTTCTATCAAGTACGAATATTAAAACATTTCATACTATTATGATAGTTCTATCAAGTACGAATATTCAACGGAACTTAAAAACAGTTTCTGGTGAGTTCGTTCCCATGATCAGAAGACACGGAACCGAAAAAGTGTTTGAACTTTCCCATGAAATTTGCCAAAAACCTAATGTAAAAAAAATGCATGTTTATTGGAGATCTATGGTCATTTTGGCTTTTTTGCTAATTGAAATTTATTGGGGTACAGTTTAAACCTTGCATCCAAACATCTCTAACATTTTGAAGATAATAATATTAATATGTACATATATATATATATGTTTTGTTTCCAGGTATGTCCGGGAGGAAGAGGAACGTGAGAGAGAGGCTCTTCTGTCTCGAACATTCACAACAAACGACCACGATCACGACACTTCGATTCTGATCGATGCATCGGTTCAGCACAACATCGGTTTGTCGAACGCCCACCGCGACATGGACAACATCATCGGTCATAGCTCCAGCATCCTCACCAACCTCCGCGAACAGAGGATGACACTGAAGGGTGTGCACAAGAAAATATTAGACATCAGCAACTCACTGGGTTTGACCAACACAGTGATGAGACTGATCGAGAAGCGGACATTCCAGGACAAGATTGTGTTCTTCGTCGGTGTGGTGGTAACATGTGTTGTTATGTACCTGGTGTGGAAGTATTTCTCATGATGTGACCAGGTTTTAGTGTGAATACAGAGATTATAAAAATGTATATATAAATTATTTTGTTGGATTTTTTTTTGGGTTAGTTTTATTCAGGTCTAGTTTTCAGATGAAATGTAACAACCAGGGCCGAATTTACGAAGCCTGTGTTTCTTAAATGCAGGTGTTTAAGCATTGTAACTTTTATGTATACATGTAGTTATGTAAGTCATAAACAGACTTTGTAAATTTGACTCTTAATGTTTAATGACAGTTCAGTGTTTCTGCCAGAAAGAAAGTTTTGGGTATGGCGCTATGGAATTGAATATTTACAATGTGTGTGATGAATGCAACCGCAATTGACAAGGGTATGTGGGGCCTCTCCCAGAAAAAAAATGGGTTAGGTTTACGATTACGGTTAAGAAAATCGTACAGTAATGATAAAGAGTCATTAATTTTGTCAAAAGGTTAACTTAAAAAATAATATCTGCCAAAATAATTGGGTATTGCGCTATACCCGTTTTACCCTCTGGCAGAAGCCCTGCTCCAGCTATTAGGGGAGTCAAACAAAGATAAATACATTTATTATCCACATGGTTCAAGATATTCAGGGAAATATAACCAGTATAACACATACATGTATGTGTCATTATAATTTCATGTTCACATCGAAGGAAGGAAATGTGCACATTTTATTTACGGTTATATGGCATCGGCCATATGGTTAAGGACCACACAGATATTGAGAGAAGAAACCCAATGTTGCCACTTCATGGGCTACTATTTTGTCAGTTAGCAGCAAGCGGTCTTTTATATGCACCGTTCCACAGACAGGATAGCTCATACCAGCCGTGGTACACTTACTGGAACGAGAAATAACGTGCACAATGAATGACATCATTTTGGGAAGTGACACCATAACTTAACGCAGCTTCTCCAGTCTTAACTCTGTAATCGCTTACCAAAATGACATCCTTTCGTCGTCTCCTTCTAGTTACATTTCAAACATTTTGACATGGTCCATGTTATTCGTACAAATAATTGTGTGTAATGTGGACAATAAAGAAATGATTACACTCGTGTGTGAATTGTACTCATTTTACAAACCTTATGTCAGGTTTCATGTCTTACCGGGGCAGGACGTAGCCCAGTGGTATAGCTTTCGCTTGATGCACGGTCGGTCTGGGATTGATCCCCGTCGGTGGACCCATTGGACTATTTCTCGTTCCAACCAGTGCTCCACAACTGGTGTAACAAAGGCCGTGGTATGTACTATCCTGTCTCTGGGATGGTGCATATAAAAGATCCCTCGCTGCTAATCAAAAAAAAAGAGTAGCCCATGAAGTGGCGACAGCGGGTTTCCTCTCTCAATACCTGTGTGGTTCTTAACAATATGTCCGTTGACTGCAAAGTTGAATAAAACATTTCCATTAGCAGACAATTGTAACCATTGGTTATACTAAACACTAAACAAGAAAAAGGCTGTTTTACTGTTACAGCAAATACACACTGGATGCTGTGCCTGTGTGCAGTTTGACTGTTACGGCAAATACACACTGGATGCTGTGCCTGTGTGCAGTTTGACTGTTACGGCAAATACACACTGGATGCTGTGCCTGTGTGCAGTTTGACTGTTGTCCGAGGTTTGCATTTTGGGTACATAATATTATAAATTGTATACAATTAGTTTTTAACGCTGGCTGCGTGTATTTTGCAGACATACACAGCACACATGCGTCACAGACAGAAACGTGGCCCAGTGGTAAAGTGTTTGCCTAATGCACAGTCTCGGGGCTAGCTCTGGCACTCGCCAATTGCAAATTTTTAAAGCAGTTGGCAAATGTTATTTGGCACTCAAGTACGCCAGCAACTTGGGGTGGGAGTGCATAATGTAGGGTAGGGTAGGGTAGTGCTGCCTTATGAACAGAGCTGTTAAAACAAATAACAAAAAACCCACCACCATACACCCATCCCAACTAAAAAATGGGAAAGTGCATACAGTAAATTCCTTGCTGTCTATGGGGAAAATGCAAATGGTGTGAGCACAATTTTCCATAAATGACACAAAAACAAAACTCAACATGATATATGATAAAAATAATTTTATTAACTGGAAATATAACAAACATTTGAATCAAGATTTTCAAAACGCTTTCATTCAGAACTTGCTGCATACCAGCATATGACTTAAACGATCCCAAGGTTAGTGTAAATAGGTGGTTAATAGACGAGAACTATGCGACATACTAGTATATAATATTGAATAAGAAAGAATATATGCTTGTTATAAAATGACAAATCACCTGAATATGTAGAATATATAAAACCTTTATGTATAAAATTATTACCAACATGGTTAAAAATATCTTGATACATATCAAAGTGATACGTCCCACTAGAACGCCAAGTGGGATGTAACACTTTGTGACATGGTCGTTTGGCGCACTACCACCATACAGGAACATTAAACATACGAGTTGAGTGAAATAAATTAAGATTGATTACGGGTAACAAATAGGATATTGAACTCTCGTGAAATAATTTTCATCGTCACTCGCTAAAGCTTGTGACAACTGAAAATTATTTCACTCGGGACAAACATAATAAGAAATGGAAGCTCATTTAATATCCTATAAATCTGATATACCTATTTATCCAACAATCATTGTATACATTGGTAAGATATGGTGACTAGATAAATCTCGATTTTTTTCGGTCACTGACCAAAAATATAGGTTACGTGACATAAGCCCAACTCGACTAGTGTTTCAGATTAGATTTTCAATAAACATACTCTTTAAATCATTTAAGTACAGTAAATACAAATAACTTTTAGTTTTGCGATAACAATACAAAACGTGTATATTTATTTATGAATTAGAGTTTAGAAACGCTTTTTTAATGCGACAGAATGTAGCTAGCTTCTTACAAATAATGTCATATATCTTGTATGACGTCATACGGCAAAAGCCTTGCTAGGTTGACAATGTTCGATTTGTGAACACAAAATTGGAATAAATAATGATTTTCCGAATATTTCTGTAGGATTGCAGGATAAAAGAAATAACTGGTGACTGTCTTAAGATAGCAGCTTTATCCTGCTCAGGACGAATGGCGTATGTAGCTCCGCACAGCCTCGCTACATTTGCCATTCTAATCTTTGCAGTATAATGCCGATATCTTAAGACAGTAACCAGTTATTCCCTATTTACACTCGTGTGCATCACCAGAAATTGTTTTTAAAGAGTACTGCATTGTATGGCTCTAATTATACTGACCTTCAATGAAAATACACTAGTCCGATTTTATGTTGTAAATAGGACACGAGATTCGGAAAAGAAAAATAGTACATTTGACAGATTTTGTATAACTTGATACATTCTTGTAGGCAATTACTTTTATAACCCCAATAATATTAATAAACTAAAAAAAAAAAAAAAATTGTAAAAAAGATTGAACGAAAAAAACAACCCCACATTTAAATGAGTTTGTATAAGGATATATTCTGGTAGGAAATAACTTGTATAAAGCCAATCGTTTTATAACCCCAATATTATTAATAAATTCGAAAGTTGTACTTGTAAAAATGGTATAAGAAGGAAAAAAATACACTTAAATGATTTTGTATAACTTGATATATTGTGGTAAGCAATACCTTTGATAAAGCCAATATTATTAATAAAGCTAGAAATACACAGTATACACGGGTTAGTATTATTATATGTTGTATAATAAGCTCACACATGCAATAGCAATAAGTTAAAATTGAGGTGCATTTTCTATGGCATTCAGAATATTTCCAAACAAAGAAGTGCTATGAAGAAAAATAACTGCGGAAAGGGGTTTATTCATACCCACCCTGGTGTTGCTCCCACCATTAAACAACTTGTGTACAATATTTTGGCAGCCAAATTGTGAAATGTTTTAAAATGATGTTAAAATAATTATTAAGTAAGCATGTAACATTTTGTTTGAAAACAGTTTTGGCGCAGCACTCCAGACCGAGCTGCAGAAATAGGTTTTAATCTTATTTAAATATTAAAAGGCATTAATAATTTTATTTCACACAAATTGTAATTCATTAATGACAGCCAGCTGTCTTGTGTATAAAATGATAAACTTCACAAGTTGGCGAAACCAAAATATACATTCTACACAAAATAAAACAGCTCAACAATGGGGGCAATGCTGCGATGATTACTATGCATTACAAAAGGAATGAATGAACGAATAAATGTTAACACCCCAGCACAAAAATACACATCAGCTATTGGGTGTCACAAATGGTAAGTATATGAAAGTATTATTTATATATATATAATTATGTAAATTACAAATGGTGGAACTCAAATAACAGCTATCAAGAGTTGCCAGAAATGAATGCTCTCCCTTTGTGTGTTGGCTTTTTCAACTCGTCCAAATGTCTTTTGCCTCACCCTATACAAGAAGTGCTATTTTTGGTTTTTAATATTTATATATAAAGAAGCTATTACCAGAGTGCTTTTCGGTATTGGGAATAAAAATTATATTATGTGACCTTTGGCAAAGTTATCAAATTCTTAAAGTATAAAAAATATCACATACTTTGATTGCACTGAAAATGTAACATATATCGAGGGGTTAGTGCCAGAACCACTTATCTCCTTCCCACTTCAGTCTGAGAAAACTGCACTGAAAACTTTGGAATGAACTTAAAAATCGGAAACTTAACTTTTGCTAAACATTTTGCTTTTAGATGCTAGCAGTTATTTTTGTTAGTATAAAACTTAAAAGTTTTGTCTGCTAATAATAATAGATCATGGTGTAATTAGATGAAGAAATATTTAATTTATTCTGGCGCCTGGAATTTGAATACAAACAGCTCCAACAAGCATGCCAGAGCAAGCTATTTTATAAACAGTGTTTCTTACAGCCCAGCATGTGACAAATTGTGTGAAATCTCAAGTGAAGAATAACGTTATCTTGCAGTGAGTCCACATGGCATACTGTAAACTTTCAATTTCGCAGCAGCTCTGAAACACCTAATTGGGCCTGTGTTGTTAATACTTTGAAAATGTACTGGAGGCAGGAAGTAATTGTAAACAATAACAAATTATCTCTGGATGGCAGACACTGGCAAGGGTCATGGGTGTTTCCAGCTGTGTGCACAGTAACCTTATCCTACACTGAGATGGTGAATCAGGTTCCCTGGTATTGTAGCAGGTTGCTAGAAGCACTTAAAAACTTTAGAAAAACAATTTGTTAAGCAAAGCCAATCCTGAAAACATTAATTATTACATGAAATGTAAGCTATCATACCAGTTATAACAGATATATTTATTACATTAATTATTACATGAAATGTAAGCTATCATACCAGTTATAACAGATATATTTATTACACTAATTAAACACGAAATGTAAGCTATCAGAGTAAACTGCACCATATCTGTAGTGTTGAGGTACTGACTGAATTAATAATGTTAATTTAACAGTTAAGATAAGTTAATACGTTTAATGAATTTTGATACACAGTAATTTAACGATTCAAAATGAATACAGGGCCAGTAACTATATTCGGCATTTTTTTCTTAAAAGTTTCCATTCGTTGTAAAGTGTTTACGTTTTAACATGTTCTAAAACAAATGTTCTTTAACTTAATATTTAAACAGCAATTTAAAGAGAATAAAATGACAAATATATTTACAATCAACGTGTAATGATTTCTAGCAGAATACGCATTTTCATAGGTTTTACAAAAATGCACAAAAAAAATCATTGTGTGCAAGATGTTTGCATGTAACATGGATCAGATATTACTGAAACAATGTTTACAAGTTATCTGTGAAAAGCACTGGTCCTTAATTCATTTTGTTGAGTATATTTTAAATATGCAAGTAATACTACTAAAGATACCTGTGTTGAAACCAAAATCTATCGATTGATATACTTTAAATTGTACAGTTATGCACTGGTGTATCCGGGTAGCCAGGGATTGGGTACAAGAGGACCTTTCCTTCTCAAATATACCTCTTTTTTTCACAATACCAACTTTTATAATGCATGTCGCCCCATAACATGTGTAAAAGCAGTGCCCTCTATCCCTACTCCACCCCCAGTATAAAATCCTGGCTACCCTAATATATATGCTCCGTTAAGGTTTATTAACTAGTTGGATATTGGCATGGATGGGAAAGAAATATTTAATGGCACGCAAGCACATATTTTTATATGTCCTCTCTGTGAGGTATTTCGACACTTGGCCTATAAAATGGAAAAGGAAAATTGTCACCAGCATAGTAGCTGCTCCAAGAAAACAGCTACTAGGTATCATTTGTAGGCACTTCCTCATTGACAGGAAAGTACATACCACAATCTTTAATTTAATGTACCAGTCCTGGGCACTGTTTGAAGTAAGACAAAAGCCGATGGGTCCACTAAGGGCAATCACTCCTATATCCACTGAACTATGCTGACATGGGTGATATACTGTATGCGTGTACAGGAATGAACTTCTCTACTAGTCTTATTATAAATTGCAAATACATTGCGGTAACTGTAGATAAAAAATAAGACACATTTTCAGGTATAGTTTCATGTTCTGATTGTCAATGTTTTGAAACATTTTAATTTGTTCATTGAATAAAGATTGTTGATTAACATTTTTAATAAATTGATATTATAATAATGATAACAGTGAATGCGATTAAGTACAATGAGATCAGGCGTAAAAAAATATCTAAATACAGTTTAATGCATTCGTCGTCAGCATTGATCTGGTGCGTGATTAAGTATAATGTTTGTCTAATGCGCTCGTACAATGATAATCATGTACACACACATATTTTATTTAAACACACTATAGCAGTAACCACTTTGTTATAATGACCAGAGATCCCTCATTATTGGAACATCTGAACTGTTACAATTATTCCAGTTAGTGTAGTAATATCTAGATATTTTAGCCCAGAAAATATGAATGTGCATACATTTCAACTACTACAATGAACAATATTTATTAGTACTATGCATATTTATGTTATGTCATTTACATAAAGGGGTCGCTTCTTCTAACCAATTAGTTATAATATGAACGGACTCTAATTTAAAGAAAAATGCTTGACCTTTATCTACTAATTCATTTTCAACTACTATATGTATTTCAGGTTTGTCCGAGCTTTTTTTAACCACTGCAAAACTGAACCTGCCATAATGCTAAATGTAGTTGATTTTTGGAACAGACATTCTTACTGGTATTGTTAAGCTATGAATAAACATTTAGAAATTAGTATAATGAGCCATTTTTAATTGGCCAATCAAAATAAGGGACACAAATGGTTTTGTAAACTTCCGGGAAAACGTCGTCGACAAGTGACAAAAACAAAAGAGGTGAGACGTTTTTAACAACCGGTGTTTAAACATTAAAACAAGATTACTAGTACAAGTGTTTGTCTTTATTTCACACTTTCTGGAGATTTGATTGAACCACATCCTGGATTAATTTCATTAATTGTATACACAGTGTGGTCGCGGCTGGACATGTGGCTGCAGCACTTAGTGGAGTCGCTCAGAAAGGGATAATATTACGTATACCTCTGTTGACCACTCTAGTATCGATTTAATTTTATGTACCAAAGTATAGTTTTGTACGTGTTAGTAATTTAAAAAACAAACAAACAAAAAACAAAAAAACAAAAACCATAACACCGCGAAAATTAAAAACCGCGAACTGCCTGCATTTTTGATATCGCGAAAATTTACTGCCGCGAATAATACCCGTTTTACAGTATGTGTCAAATATTATATAATGTCTATAAAATATACAATGACTAGAAAAGTTAAAATCCTGTGTTGATGCCTTCGAAATAATATAAACTAATTTCCCTCTATGCTAAGTAACTTAAAATATTTTATTGCGTATGGTCATAAAACATTTATCATCTTTGGGCCAGCATCCTTATTTTCATTTTTTATATATAATATTCACATTGTCTACGCAATACAGACATAGCTAGCTCATAATTTTTAACTAAGGTTGTTGTGTATGGGAGCCATGTTTAAAAAAAGAAAGAAAGAAAGAAAGAAAACAATTTTATATTTAATGACACAATCAACACAACTACAGGTATGTGGTGTCAGACATATTTTAGAGAGGAAACTATGGGCAACTATTTTTTTTTTTTATTAGCACCAAGGGATCTTTAATACATGCATCATCCCACAGACAGGATAGTACATAGCATGGTCTGTAACACCAGTTGTGAAGCACTGGCTGGAATGAGAAATAGTCCAATGATTCCACTAACAGGGATCGATCCTAGACTGACTGCACATCAGGCCAACACTTTACTACTGGGCTACATCCTGCCTCCGGCAAATTAATTTAGTTATATTATTTTTTCTCTAATACACATAGTAACTATTCAAACTAAAATAAGGGAAAATAACTTTCCTTTTTAACTACCCGGTAGTTTCTCTATGTCTCTGTTCAGTTAATATTTTCTCAACTGCATGTTTCTTCTGTAGAGATAAATGAACTCTGCAATCACTTCTAATTAAACTATTTACATAACCAACATTTATTCAGCAACTAGTTAACACACATTTACCACATTCCAGATGTCCAGCGCGCCCCCCCCCCCCCCCCCCCCCCCCCATTGTCTGCAGCCCATCTCAGATTATCACCAACAGACTGGTCATCGTGTAGCGTAAACAATTAATTCTAGCTACCTGCTATTTCTTTGTAAGCCAAAACATCCAGCCAGAGATAGTTTAAATAAAACACCATCGCTGGATGTAAACACTTAGAGCTAGCATGTGTCATTAGCGTGTCATGCGGTCTGGCACCTAGGATTCAATCTTGTCAGACAGTTTACAGCCCACCACGATCCAGTGTTGTAAGCTAACATGTTATGTCTGTCAGCTATGGGTGGTACTACAAAATTCTAGAGAGACAGAATAAGGTAGTGCTGAAAACATGGTTTTGGCTTTTTGTGGAAATGGACATACAAAATAACTGGTTTGGGTTCTGATGTATAAAAGCACAAATAAATGATTGATTTGAATGAGATATTGTGAAATGATAGTACACATTTCCATGATGCTGACAAGGTAATTAACTCATTTTTGTATAATTCACCATATAATAGGTTCTGACACTAACCCCTCGATGATAAATATATACCCATATTATATATATATATATATATTTTTTTTTTTTTAAAGTAAAAACTCATTCTAAAAATGATTAATACATATTTTCTGTAGTTCTGAGTCAGCTGTTTTGGGCATCATAACAATTTTAATTGATAAAAATATCTCTTATATAAAATATTCAATAATAAAAAGTGTCTAAAATACATGCATTTTACATGGAACACACCTTCAACAGTAAGGCAACACAACCAGTAAGCTGCATACTCAAAAAACATTAAAACAGACTCTTCACATTTGTAATAGCACTAACATATTAAAAGTTTAAAGCGGGTGATTATTAATAAAAGTTATACACGTCATACAAGCACGAAGATAATGGAATGACAACGCGATCGCCACCTGGTTGAAGATTTCTGGTAAGCAAACCACCATTCTATGGTGACTCTTCTTGTCGTATAGAAACCATGTGTCTATAGTTTTAGTCCTTGTATTCCCGCAGGAAAACCCCCAAAAAGAAACCCCTCATCTTTCGGTTTATAATTATAAATGTTAAAACTGTGTACCGTATCGTTTTCCTCCTACTTGTGAAGGAACTCCCAAACCTAAACGCGATCCAGCACTAGGTCAGAATGTGAACAATTAATTGTTCTCTTCTGAAGAAACCACCTCTGTACACCGCATTTAAAATTAGAAAGTGGGTGGTGGGCAGATTGATTGTACAAGTTTGTGAATGGCTGTCTTTGTCGAAGGAAATGTGCTGCATAGTTTAAAATATTTTTTATATACATCACAAAGTCAAGCATGCACAGAATTTCACAACACTTAAGTAAAAACTTTGATGTTGGCTACTGATTTTTCAATATGTTTATGAAGACGTTTTACCAGGAATCTCCAGCCAGTTATGACTGATTAACGTGTTGGAATGGTGTGAACCATGTAATCAAAGTGTGTTACATACTTTACTCTCACAAGATGAAACCAGCCACAATGTGATCAGTAAAAAATGACTGCGTACTTTAGTCTCAAAAAGATGAGGATAAAATTATGATTGTTAAAAAATGATTGGGTTAATAAAAACAACGTAACACTTCAAAGTCCGTCTATTCGTACAGCACAGTGTTGAACACACTGGAAGAGAATCGAGGTTACGGCAATTCTCAGGTTGTCACGGTCTTGAGCCTGCAATTAGAAAAGACAAACTTACAATTCAGTAGGAAAATAATTGGCTACGGAACATTTGCTTTTTTTTGACAATTAGTTAAAATATTGAGTTCATTAACAAACATCCTGCAAGCTGCTACAGCAATACAACTGATTTTATTTCATCAGTTCGAGGAATACACCTCTGTCAAAAACAGACTCATCTCCAGGAAACTCAAACTGGATCTCTCACTCTGTAGGAAACTCAAACTGGATCTCTCACTCTGTAGGAAAGTCAAACTGGATCTCTCACTCTGTAGGAAAGTCAAACTGGATCTCTCACTCTGTAGGAAAGTCAAACTGGATCTCTCACTGTAGGAAACTCAAACTGGATCTCTCACTCTGTAGGAAACTCAAACTGGATCTCTCACTCTGTAGGTTTTGTTGTAGAGTTTATTTATCGACCATTAATTAGAAGAAAAAATAAAGTTTGTTTTGTTTAATGACACCATACTATCAGATGTCAAATTTTGACAGTCTTAGAGAGGAAACCCGGTACATTTTTCCAAGGGTAGTAAGGGATCTTTTGTATGCACCACCCCGCAGACAAGGTAGCACATACCACAGCCTTTGAAATACCAGTAGTGGTGCACTGGCTGGGACAAGAAATAGCCTCTTAGAGAGAAAATCCGCTACATTTTTCCAAGGGTAGTAAGGGATATTTTGTATGCACCATCCCGCAGACAAGGTAGCACATACCACGGGCCTTTGAAATACCAGTAGTGGTGCACCGGCTGGAACGAGAAATAGCTTCTTAGAGAGAAAACCTGCTACATTTTTCCAAGGGTAGTAAGGGATATTTTGTATGCACCACCCCACAGACAAGGTAGCACATACCACAGCCTTTGATATACCAGTCATGGTGCACTGGCCGGGATGATCATTAGATAGAGGTCAGGCGAAGGTGAGAATAAAATACCTTTCAGTTCATCGCGAGAGCGGCCATCTGTTTCTTCACTTCCTTTTTCTTGGAAAGCTTTTCTTTCTGCAAGAAAAAGAAAACACCCCTCACCGTAGTGATATTCTACTAGACGAGGCCTGGTCCCGCACTTTTAAAAGTGGCCCAATTTACAAAGAAAACACCCCTCACCGTAGTGACATTCTACTAGACGAGGCCTGGTCCCGCACTTTAAAAAGTGGCCCAATTTACAAAGAAAACACCCATCACCTTAGTGACATTCTACTAGACGAGGCCTGGTCCCGCACTTTTAAAAGTGGCCCAATTTACAAAGAAAACACCCATCACCTTAGTGACATTCTACTAGACGAGGCCTGGTCCCGCACTTTTAAAAGTGGCCCAATTTACAAAGAAAACACCCATCACCGTAGTGACATTCTACTAGACGAGGCCTGGTCCCGCACTTTAAAAAGTGGCCCAATTTACAAAGAAAACACCCATCACCTTAGTGACATTCTACTAGACGAGGCCTGGTCCCGCACTTTAAAAAGTGGCCCAATTTACAAAGAAAACACCCATCACCGTAGTGACATTCTACTAGA
>NC_054705.1:4058595-4136510 GCF_016097555.1 Gigantopelta aegis
GCAAAGTGTAGCACGCCTTCCTAGGCGTGGCAGTGCAAAGTGTAGCACGCCTTCCTAGGCGTGCCAGTGCAAAGTGTAGCACGTCTTCCTAGGCGTGCCAGTGCAAAGTGTAGCACGTCTTCCTAGGCGTGCCAGTGTAAAGTGTAGCACGTCTTCCTAGGCGTGCCAGTGTAAAGTGTAGCACGTCTTCCTAGGCGTGTCAGTGTAAAGTGTAGCACGTACCACACTGGTTGTGCCATCTCCAACCTCCTGGTCCTGTAACTCAGCCAGCTCCACGAGAACCTTGGCCGCCGGGTGGTCCACCTCCAGCAGCTTCAGAATAGTGGCGCCGTCGTTTGTGATTGTCACGTCCTGCAAAAGCAAATATTTACTCAAGTCAAGACTTGTCTCTAAAGATGAAGCAATGGTTTTAAAAACAAGATCAGCCATGAAGATAATTCACGGGTAATTCTGGGTAAGCAGAATATTTTGCAAAATTATCTAGTAAAGTTTAAAAATAAAACAAGAACCCAGTTATTTTCCAATAAAATATCCACTACATCAAATAATTTTCCAAATTAAAATAAAATTCACCAAATGTATTTAAAATTAACAATTGGCAATTGCCAGAGCTAGCCCTACTGTGACTATTAATGAACAAAGTCTGATGTATTATGTAACACACTGTCTGACTATTAATGAACAAAGTCTGATGTATTATGTAAGACACTGTCCGACTATTAATGAACAAAGTCTGATGTATTATGTAACACTGTCTGACTATTAATGAACAAAGTCTGATGTATTATGTAACACACTGTCTGACTATTAATGAACAAAGTCTGATGTATTATGTAAGACACTGACTATTAATGACCAAAGTCTGATGTATTATGTAAGACACTGTCCGACTATTAATGAACAAAGTCTGATGTATTATGTAACACACTGTCCGACTATTAATGACCAAAGTCTGATGTATTATGTAAGACACTGTCCGACTATTAATGACCGAAGTCTGATGTATTAAGTACCACACTGTCTGACTATTAATGAACGAAGTCTGATGTATTATGTATCACACTGTCTGACTATTAATGAACGAAGTCTGATGTATTATGTATCACACTGTCTGACTATTAATGAACGAAGTCTGATGTATTATGTATCACACTGTCTGACTATTAATGAACGAAGTCTGATGTATTATGTAACACACTGTCTGACTATTAATGAACGAAGTCTGATGTATTATGTATCACACTGACTATTAATGACCAAAGTCTGATGTATTATGTATCACACTGTCTGACTATTAATGACCAAAGTCTGATGTATTATGTATCACACTGTCCGACTATTAATGAACAAAGTCTGATGTATTATGTACCACACTGACTATTAATGACCGAAGTCTGATGTATTAAGTACCACACTGTCTGACTATTAATGACCGAAGTCTGATGTATTATGTATCACACTGTCTGACTATTAATGAACGAAGTCTGATGTATTATGTATCACACTGTCTGACTATTAATGAACGAAGTCTGATGTATTATGTATCACACCGACTATTAATGAACGAAGTCTGATGTATTATGTATCACACTGACTATTAATGAACGAAGTCTGATGTATTATGTAACACACTGTCTGACTATTAATGAACGAAGTCTGATGTATTATGTATCACACTGTCTGACTATTAATGACTAAAGTCTGATGTATTATGTATCACACTGTCTGACTATTAATGACCAAAGTCTGATGTATTATGCAACACACTGTCCAACTATTAATGACCAAAGTCTGATGTATTATGTAACACACTGTCTGACTATTAATGACCAAAGTCTGATGTATTAAGTACCACACTGTCTGACTATTAATGACCAAAGTCTGATGTATTATGCAACACACTGTCCGACTATTAATGACCAAAGTCTGATGTATTATGTAACACACTGTCCGACTATTAATGACCAAAGTCTGATGTATTATGTAACACACTGTCCGACTATTAATGACCAAAGTCTGATGTATTATGCAACACACTGTCCGACTATTAATGACCAAAGTCTGATGTATTAAGTACCACACTGTCTGACTATTAATGACCAAAGTCTGATGTATTATGTATCACACTGTCCGACTAATAATGACCAAAGTCTGATGTATTAAGTACCACACTGTCTGACTATTAATGAACGAAGTCTGATGTATTAAGTACCACACTGTCTGACTATTAATGAACAAAGTCTGATGTATTAAGTACCACACTGTGACTATTAATGAACAAAGTCTGATGTATTATGTACCACACTGTGACTATAAATCAGTATAATTACCCCAATGTCATCCACCAGCATCTTGTCGAGTCCGACAGGACCGAGACTACTCTTGACGATGTTCGCGATCGAGCTTGCAGCCAGCACTGGAAACACAACAACAATTAACGTAACAAAGTTTGCTTTGTTCAATGACACCACTGGAGCACATTGATTAATTAATCATATCGGCTATTGGATGTCAAACGTAGGAATTTTAATGGACATTTAACCATCATATTTAGTAATCATCAGCACAATCTAATAATATATTTTTTCAGGCACAATAATTTCAAAATGTTAAGCAACTGCAGGAATCGAAAAAAGCATTGTCTGGTAACCCATTTACAGGTTACCACAAAATATAGCCTGGTAACCTATAGGTTACCACAACTATATGAAAGTTAGAATTGAATTCCTGTTACTACTACTTATTTATCTAGTGAGCGCTGCTTAACACGGACTGCCGAAATTGGGTGCAATTTCGTACGAGAAAACGAAACGCAGAAGTAAATTCATCTAGTGGATACTGCTTTAACGTGGAATGCAACTCCTTAGGAGAAAATGAAATGCGGAAGTCTGGAATACATTGCCTGGTTTTCGTTCGGAAACGAAACTACCATTAAAGCTGAATTTTTTTGTTGAGAACGAAACACCGTTCGACTTTTCTTACATGTCGTAACCTCCCGATGCTTGCAACTATAAGTCTGTTCATATGTTTTGTATCTCGATAACCCACTGTTTGGTTTCACATGTACATGAATTTCAAGTTTTCTAGTAGGTACACAATTCTGCAGAAACCTCACAGCACTCCCTTTCAATAATGTTCTGGTTAAATACGTATTTGGTGACTGGTTTCTTCCTGTAGTGTGTGTATTAATTAGTGATTTTCTTTTATCAAGGAGCTCGAAAATTATCAATGTAAAGGTATTTAAAAACATAGGATTGTTGTATTAAGAGTGGTAGTCAAAGTTTGGTAGGCAGAGATTGTGCAATATTGATATAGACCGTTCTCAGACAGTAATGTTTTTATAGAGTATGATAACTGTTCAAGTGTCCCTCTAGCCCTATTACCATCAGACTCAGAGTACTCGCGCTAGGCTCAAAATAAGAAGCAAAGTATGACCTGCTGTTATTTTTTAAGATAGCACGTCAAAAGAGACTGGAACAAAATATGACCGGCAGCAGGCATCGAAATAAGCATTGTGTCTGGTAACTCATTTACAGGTTACCACATAATATAGCCTCGTAACCCATAGGTTACCACAACTATATGAAAGTTAGTATTGAATTCCTGTTACTACTACTAATTTTAACACTAAAACGCGGACGTTCTGAAATTATATCGGTGCGCGCACGCAAACATTGGTAAGAGAAACGAAATCCATGGGATTGCAGAAATTGCTTGCAATTGGACAAGTGTGCACGAACATCAGTTCAATTTCGTACGAGAAAACAAAACGTGGAAGTAAATTCATCTAGTAGACGCTGCTTAAACGAGGAATGACTATAATTGCTTGCAATGACTATAATTGCTTGCAATGGCACAAGTGTGTGCAGACATCGATGAAATGTTTCTTACATGTGGTTACGTCCCAGTAACCTGAACGACCATTCGACTTATTTCGATGCCTGTGCAGTGAAAAAAAAAAAAAGATTGCTTAGAGTGAGGTGATCGCTTGGTATAATGTGGGGGAAATTATGAACTCTGAGATGTATTTTCGAGCATTATGGAATTAAAATGTAACAGAATGGCCAGCTAAATTGCAGATGAGATAATCATACAAACATCCTCCCTGTAGTCCAAAAAAAAAAAAAAAAAAAAAGGGGACCTGCTTTTTTTGGCACGAGCTTGGCGCATACTTCCCTTTCAATGGTTAATGGTCGTTTTTAGAGCCTTTGATACACAGGGTTACAGCTTTTGTTCAGAAAAAGAAAACAGTGGCGTCTTCGTTAATATAACATGTATCAACTGTTCTCACTGGATGTATGTAAGCAGAAGTTGTACTGTCTATCGGAATATTCCGATCATTTTGAACACTTCGGCCTATTTCTATTCATAATCAGCCGAGATGTTCCAAATTATCACGAATTTGCAGAACGGGCGGGTGAGGTGTTCTGCTTTTGTAGCAATCTCGCAAATTAATTGTAACCAATGTCAAAATAAAACGATAATGCTATGTTTGTTTACTTACTAGTAACTCTGTTTAGAGGGGATGATTTTCCGTGATCACGGAAAAATGGACGGAATCGCGGAATTTAGTAACTGAAACGGAATTTGCGATTTTTAAAAAATAACCTTCAAAAGTTGTATTTCTGGTTCAAGCACCATAATAAATATTTTTAGTAGTTTTAAGATTCAATATTGATAATACACGCATAGTGTTTTGGTATGCAAACTTTCATGGAGTGTACTGTACGTCTAAATATTTTCAGAACCGTTAATTCTCGGAAGTTACGCTTAATTGCCGTAAGCTTGCAACAAAGCATGTGACTGTTTACCCATGTCACTTTACACAGTGAAATTTAACTTGAAATATAAAAATAAACATGTACTAATACAATTTTAGAATGTTGATTATATAATAGGATTTCTAGTACGTTCAATTTCGATATTTTTCAATAATACTTATTACGATTCAAAAGCATAGCCAATTTACACAACACTTTCGCCAGAAAAAGTAATTTTGTAAAACTTCGGGCATATTCGTTAATATGTACGGAAACATTTCACATTTATAGTCCGTCCCACGGGGAACGCCTTTTTTCATGCTACGGAATTTACTACACGTTATTTATTTCTGAACCGATTGTTTTCTAAATTGCACACACAAATAGCATTTTACTTTTCTTCCCACCGGTTTATTATTGTAACACATGAGGCATTGTGTACATTTCCCCCCTCTCCCCGAGGGGGTTGCAAAATATATATCTTGGGAATTGGGCCCAGCTATTATTTGTGCTACAGGCCCCACTGATCCTTAAACCGGCTCTGAATATATAATTCTAGGCAAATATATATTTCTTAAAGTTATAAAATAATGTCGAAACTTTAAACGATTGACAGAACAGTGCTTAGTTTCGGTTCACTACCACTGGCCTATATCCAGATTGACCCGACCTCGTTTGAATATGTAATTTGTGCATACGGCACGCTAGTTAGGTTACAGAGAAACGTACATGTGTAATCGAGTAAGTACTAAAATAGTAATGTGCCCCCCTTTTTTTCCTTCTTTTTTTGGGTGGTTCACGCTTTGTAATCATACTGGAACTAATAAAATGTTATCAAGTATTTATACATATTTTTTGGCAACTAATGTAAGATTACGAACAATGCAATACCAAAGTTCTTGTTCATATTTTCGTGAAAATAGTGGGGTTTGTCAACGGTGTGTTTTGTTTATAAATGAAACTTACCCATAATCCATCAGATGAAATGAAACTGAAAGCCACACAATCAACAATTATTTATTGTTTGAATTTTAGGGAGAATGGATGTCTTTATTATTATTAAATACAAACAATAATTAACCGTAATTAAGTTTGTGTCTTTGTTTTAACTGCGGCTTATTTAAAGGTGCGGTTTATTACGGATGATGGTGGGAACCAAGTGGTGCGGTTTATACACTTCTCTTTTTTTTTAAAGTTTGTTTCAAAAATTATTTTTACAGGTATTTAACAAATAGCAATAGCAAACCAGCTCAGAGCTGGAACAATAGAACAAATGTATATAGTTTATAACAATAAAATATGACACTAATTGAACACAAAAACTGAAAAAAAACTGAATTTGCACAAATCTGAAACGGAATGTGGCAAAATCTGAAACGGTAAATCATCCCCTCTACTCTGTTATATTTAATTATCGGTTTTACAGGGGTGCAGCATGTAGGGCAATTCCACGCTAAAGTGGACATGGAGTGAAAAAATCAAATCATGTTATTCCTTATATATTAAGATTGTTTTTAATGTAAAAATGTCTGGAGAATCCAAATCTGATAAATAAAATATTGTAAAATAAATTGATGTGTTTGACTTTAGCTATTTTATGAGGATACCGTCACACTAAAAATATGACACTTCCGTAATACACACTATGAATTTATGTACAGCAGCCATGTAATTGAAGGTAATATTCTTTTTATTAGTGTTTTTGTTTTACCACTAACAAAGTACTACACTTCATAATCCACTTTAATGAAAAAAATATTTTTTTTAGATTTAGGGGAAATTAGAAAACATAGAATCAGTTTGTAATTCCGTTACCGAAAACAAACAAAAAGTTAGACCGTATTATTCATTTATATGTAATCAAGGAATCAACTCATATTCTCTGAGTATATGTTAATGAACATAATCAGACACATTTACTTTCAAATTCATACATTATTAGTAAAATTATATAGCTGTAAACATATGTAATTCCGTTACCATAGGTTTGTAATTCCGTTACCGTCTTTGGTATATATTGTCAAGAAACACTTTAATATAAAGCTACATAGTACTAAAATGCTACACTCTTATCCATATACACCAATACATCAAGTGATGTAACAACAGGAAGATATACAAAATCTTTTTTAAAAATCCATATGGTAAAAGTACTAGTAGTGGCTCCAAATGCATTTGCAGAACACCCTTTAGCAAATATAAATGTCATCCATTAACAATATAGAAATTAAGGAAATCTTATCAACTTTAACCAAACAGTACTACTTAAAAGCTTCATTATGCTGACTAAACATCTGCAATATCCATGACAAAATTCAAGTTATAATCGAAACCTACTAGAATTATATCGGGGCTCAAAATATGAAGTAAAATATGGCCTGCCATTATTATTTTTTAAATAGCAGACAAAAAGAAATATGGCCTGCTGTGAAACAAAAATGGCCTGCTGGAAATAAGACAGCACAACATGAAAGTAGGGTTTGCGAAAGTGTGTGGAAAATTAGGATCTCTGATATGTAGTTTAGAGCATTATAAAATTAAAATGTAACAGAATCATGAGCTCGGCCTCAGCTAAATAGAAGATGAGATGATCATACATACATCTGTTTTTTGAAAAATGACGCGATTTTGAGTTAATTTTAGCAGGTGAATGTTTATTTCACGTGCAAGATTTAAAAATAGACTTCTTTTCACATTTTACAGGCCACTATTTCCTGCCCTGTACATATATCTTTAAACATATATAGGGTCCAGAAAGTGGAAATGTAACATAACATATCTACTTGAAGCAAACTTTAATGTTACTTTATCCAAAGGCATTTATTGACTGTACATGTATTTAATAATTTATATTTAAATGACAGGATATGCAGAAAATGGAAAGTATCATTCTAATTACCAACATTATGCTTTTAAATGTATATAATGGACAAAAAGAAAGCAACCGTTTTATAGTGTTAATGCTGTCTTTACAAGTGAATCTAATCTGAGTAAAATTCTTAAAATGGAAAGATGGCATGTTTGGTTGGCCAAAAAAGAAAATGCTGGTGTTTTGAATGTTGTCATGTATGATACCATAACCTCAGATAGATGTGGAATTTTATTATTAGGCATAATATCTTTCACACCATAATACAATCTAGATGTTTGACGGTCAGTCTATATAATTTTAATTGGCATGTGTTCCTCTGACCTGGTGTAATTCTCTTTGTTATTAACAATGTCACTGTTCAAGAATTTTTTTCAATTGCTGTCAAACATTTTAAACATTTACTATGTAATATGTACACAGTTTAGTGCTAGTTTAAATCTCCACTCATAATATATATATGCACGTGTACATGTTACCGATATTGAAACTAGTTATCATTTCAAATATTAATATGAATGCTTAAAACAAGTATACTGAATTATTATTTAACATATTTGCAAATCAAATTTAAAGTAAATAAATATTGTTTTTCAAAAGTAAATTCAGAGCGGTAATTTCGTTACCGGCATTCAATGTTGTACAATAAATTTATGGACATAATTTGTAATATAATTTCTATTTTGTTAATCACAAGTCATTAGGTCATCATTCCATCATGAAGATAAATAATTATTTCATCATACTTCACAGAGTCTGTTGATGTTTTGCGGTGCCCGTAAAAATGGTGTCCGTTTTTACGTAATTCCGTTACCAAACTTTAATTAACCTTTAGACTACTGGATTAATTTTTAACAAAAATCACGTTGAGTGGGTACAAGTTTATAATTTTTACTCACGTATATTCACTTAAATGTTTGATAAATACATGAAATAAAGTTCATATATGAATCGGTAAGTATTATTTTCGTGCCTTTTTTTGTAATTTTTATTATTTTAGATTGGCTAATGGTGATTAAAATTAGGCAAAAAATAGAAAAAGTTGCGTTTACTTACGGGCATTTGTGGCCAGCTCTGCAGTATTTATGTCCATTATTCCCGATAACTGGTTTTCTGACCAGATTTGTTTTTAAAACCCGAACTACAATTTATATTGCAATATTTGGTGATTTTCGTTGTTGGTAAAACGATCCAATCAAATTAGCTGTTACAATCAGCTATCAATCCCTGAAAATGACCGCGACGTGCTGCCATTGTTGTCAAGCGAAAATACTTATCGAAAACAAAAGCCACCATTTTGAAAAAAATTCTTTTTTTTTTCATTATATTTCTGTTTCCGGTGAGTGCAAAACGGCGGGAATTATGAATTGGGGAATGCACTATATACAGTATACAGTATGTCGACTGATGTGACTTCGGGCGAGATACCTCGCCTGCAGTACTCAGAAGGTTAAGTACTCATGCACTACACCTTGCAGTAGGGAGTCTCACTTCTGCCCATGACAAGCACTAGTGCAGTACATTGTTACATCATTATGATAATTTTTCTTATGTGGACTAGCTGAGTTTAATGCCTGAAATATCTCTCCAACTCGTAATTCCATTACTGTGGAATTGCCCTGTACTTTCTAGCTCACCAAATGTGAGTAAAAATTCTGACCGATTGTATTATAATTTTATTTATTTTGCATTGAATCTGCCTCTCCGCATCAGCCATGCAAGAATTCCAAACTATTCAAACAAACGATTCAGAAGGATGTCATACATGCATTGCCAATAGACGACTTTAGAGTTCAGAACTGAGCAAGCGCCATGCCAAAGCAGCCCCAAACGAAAACGGAATCAAATTAGACAAAACGGAACCTAGCATTGGCTGAAACGCCACCACAATCTATGGCTATATGGCTAAAACAGAACTAAAAAAAATGTATGGCTAAAACGGTATGGCCTCAGACCACAATTAATTTCGCTATATGTTTCTATATAGCCTTAGTGGCTATAACATTTTTATTAATATCAGCAGGCCCGTGAAGTTTTGTATGTACCTTTGCCTGCATGGGGGACACATACCCTGAAAAGGACAACCCCTGTTGTCCAGCTCTTTCTCCCAGCATATTGGTTTAAACAGACACACCCTCTAAACCAGGCCGGAGTACACCCATTTTACACAAAAAGCACTACTTTTGCATGGGCCGGAATTACCACAAACAAGTCTTCAATGTCAACAAGTTACACATGTTTACAAACTACATGCTATCCCCTGTCACTTCAGTCAAACAGTTGCCACTTCATAGCTGTCTGCCATGAAATAATCACAGTCAAACAGCAGACTACTTGCGCGGTGAAACTTCCGGATTTTGGACAACCAAATGGGAAGATAACTGTAATCTGAGGCCGTATCATTACATGAACAATATCTTCAAAAAACAAGCTGTATTAATCATTTTTCATTTTGTTTTATTTTTATGTCTATACAGAGGAGATAGAAGTATTAGCAGTTAGCTAAAAGTTGGTGAAAAATAAAGAAATGTTTTATTTAACGATGCACTCAACACATTTTATTTACGGTTACGAACCCAGTACCTACCAGCCTGTAGACCGATGGCCTAACCACTACGCCACCAAGGCCAGTCTAAAAGTTGGTGAAATGCTGTTACGAGAGAAAAAAAGTATCGTTCTCGCCATTACATTGAGGTGCCGTTACAGCCAAATCAGTTTTTCTTTCGCCAACAAAAATGGTTCCCAGGAAACAGGGCCTGTCAAAGGTCAATAGGTCCTAAAAATGATTTGTTTACTTTGAAAGTATTATAGCGATATGTAAATCTATATAAAAGAAATGTGAATAGTGTAGTCTTGATCAGAATATTTCAACATGTATTGACTGGATAATCATGGTTTGGGGTTTAATTTAGTTTTTTTGCCACGTGATGTTGATAACTTACCAAGTGTTCTTAACCTTCTGACTACTGCAGGCGAGATATCTCGCCCGACGTCACATCAGTCGATATACTGTACACTGTATACAGTGCATTCCCCAATTCATATTTCCCGCCGTTTTGCACACGACACTCACCGGAAACAAAAATATAATTAAAGAAAAAAGATTTTTTTTCAAAATGGTGGCTTTTGTTTTGATTTTTTCAATTGAAAATACCTTGAAATTTTGAGTTCAAAAAGTGGTTTTCGGCAAGTATTTTCGCTTGACAACAATGGCGGCACGTCGCGGTCATTTTCAGGGATCGATAGCTGATTGTGACAGCTAATTTGATAATAAATTTGATCGTTTTACCAACAACAAAAATTACCAAATATTGCAATATGAATCGTAGTTCGGGTTTAAAAAAATAAATTCTGGTCAGAAAACCACTGTTATCGGGAATAATGGACATAAATACTGGACAGCTGGCCACAAATGCCCATAAGTAAACGCAACTTTTTCTATTTTTTGCCCAATTTTAATCACCATTAGCCGATCTAAAATAATAAAAATTACAAAAAAAGACACGAAAATAATACTTACCGATTCATATATGAACTTTATTTCATGTATTTATAAAACATTTAAGTGAATATATGTGAGTAAAAATTATAAACTTGTACCCACTCAATGTGGTTTTTGTTAAAAATTAATCCAGTAGTCTAAAGGTTAATGTTTTTGTCATTAAATATATGAATTTATATATACTGAACAAAAAAAGAAAGTTCCGATTTGTACATATAGTATTTGTTGTGTTAAAGAATTCATTGTGTAATGAAATTATATAGGTAGTATTAGCCGTGAGCTGTATTATCAGGATTCATGACTTTTATCGATTATTTTTGCACTGTTATTCGTCGACAACGTGAAATTCAGTTTGCACATGCATGCATGGTTCGACATGTCCCGTGTAGTATTCGGTCAATTTTTTTTACTTGTCTTACTGACATTGTTGTCAAGTGAACAAAAAAGCTTCAAATTTGTAAAAAAAATTAACGTTTTTTTTACATTGTAGCATTTTTAGTATGCCAAGAATACCCAATAATTTACGCGAACGGCATGCTTGATGCTGGCATGTCGACAGAAGACGTTGCAAGGCATGTTGGGAGTTTAGTCGAGCGATACGAAATCTTCACGTAAGATTTCGAACGACAGGAAGCACCAACGACTTGCCATCTCGTGGACGTCCGCGTGTTACAACACCGCTATATCATGAACACGCATTTGCGCAATCGATTCCAAACTGCCACTGCTACTGCTGCTAACACACCTGAACTTCACAATAACCGAATCAGTGGGCAAACTGTTCGTAATCGTCTGCGGGAGAACGGTTTACATGCATGTTTTAACGCAACGTCATCGTCTAAATTGGGCACATGTACACACTCGTTGGATACGGCGACGCTGGAATACCGTTCTTTTTTCGGATGATCCCGATTTTCTTTACAACGTGGTGATGGCAGGGTGCGCGTCTACCTTTGGAGAAATGAACGCTATGCTGACTGTTGTGTTCTTGAACGAGATCGTTTTGGGGATGGGGGTTCTGTCATGGTCTGGGCAGCCACTGCCCATGGTTATCGTCCACCACTAGTCATTGATGGCAATTTAAATGCTCAACCTTACCACGATGACATTCTCGCTCATCACGTCATTCCTCTGTTCCATAACAACGCCAACATCTCGATTTTTCAGCATGATAATGCCACCTCTCATTCAGCTAGAGACACTGTAATTTTTTTTAGGACAAATAACATTGATTTCATTGATGACTGGCCCACTAACAACTCCATCGAGCATGCCTGGGATTGAGGCGTCGTCCCAACCCACCCGCTAACGTCAACGAACTTCGTCAAGCGCTCATTCAGGAATGGAACAATATTCCACAGGCAGAAATGAACACTTTATTCAATTCTATGCGCCTGCGATGCACTGCAGTGGTTAATTCAAGAGGTGGTCATACCAGTTATTAAGTGGGTGTTTTTATTTTTAACCCCTACCAACTTGGTCAAAATTTCTCCCAGTTTGTTAACCTATGGCCATGATTTTTGCACCAAACGATGCATCATGGAACACGCTTTAAACGCATATATAACAATTATTCCCCGGTTTGTTTTCATCAAGTTATGTTCAAGCAAAGTTAGAGGAAGTTTCTTATTTTGTTCAGTATATATTAAAATGTTGCTAAACAAAAGTATATTTTCTAGGCGGCGAACTAGTAGAAAATCTGGCCAGCTAGTACAGCTTGTAATTTTTGTTGGTTCTCGTCTGGCAGGCTTGTGAAATATTTTAAATTTTTGCACCCCCTGAATAGTTTACTTTCTAAATGTTTGTATGTTGTCAGGGGAGCAGAAATTAGTGTTTGCCGAATTTGTGGCATACACTAACGCCAGACGTCAGTGAAAACTTCAAAAGAACAGTGATTAATAATTACCTGTTTGACAGTGGCAGTTATATAGTGATAGTCGTAAAGTTAATCAGTGAGAAAGGTTAGTAATTAATTATTAATGAGCAGTTAAAACTTCACAAGGAATTTCCTTAGGGCTGTCACTAACCCTAACTATTTATTATAAGTATTTATAATGTTCTTCATACGTGATAGTACCATAGGAATTTAATTTTATTTAATTTATTTTAAAAAAAATTAAAAAAATGTTAAATGAATATTAGGGTTTAGTTAGGATTAGATTTCATGTTCCTGAATTTCATCTACAAAATCAAGCTTTTATCTGTTGAGAATTTATTTGTGAATTGGACCAAAACTGTCTTTTTGTCAAAATATCCGAAGAACATTCCAGAACTGAAAACACGTGGGTAAACCTACCAACCACTCAACACCCAAATTAACAAGAATAAAACATTTCCCATGGATATATAGCAGTCTATTACTAGGCTAGACTATTTCCTCTCTAAATAAACTACAAAATAATCACACACCATTTTGAGTTCGCACTGACTGGCCTGTTGTTCTGTCGCCACCAACAGTCAAAGCTTTTTCGATGTTCGCCATGTTGCTACAACCAGGTACTCAGTCGTTTTATTGATTACTGATTTTCTCGAGTTGCAGCGCAACACACAAAAGAAAACCAGTAATAAACTGAACATTTTATTTGTTACGCCTGTCGAGTAGTCTCATTCTGTCGATTAAGATTTGTTCACACGGCACGATTTGCAGATATACATTATAGAAATATTAGAATGAGAAGTTTGTTTTCTTTAAAGACACCACTAGAGCACATTGATTTATTAATTATCGGCTATTGGATGTCAACCATTTGGTGATTTTGACATATAGTCTTAGAGAGGAAACCCGCTACAATTTTTCCATTAGCAAGTTAGGGATCTTTTAGATGCACCATCCCACAGATAGGATAGTACATACCACGGCCTTTGATATACCAGTCGTGGTGCACTGGTAGGAACAATAAATAGCCCAATGGGCCCACCGACGGAGATCGATCCTAAATCGGCCACGCATCAAGAGAACGCTTTACGACTGAGCTACGTCCCGTCCCGCGACTAAAGAATGAATGCATATTTAACGACACCCTAGCACAACAAATACACCGGTTAAAAGGCAGGCGCGGATGGAGGATTTCTGAAAACGGGTGTCCAAATGTGATGACTATAACCTCTCCTTTTACACAGGACAGTTAATAATATTAACAAGGTGAAACGTAAAAGCGAGCGCAAGTGAGATAAATTAAATGTGCTGTATAAATACGTGTGTGTGTGAGTGTGTGTGTTTGTCAGTGTGTGTGTGTGTGTGTGTGTGTGTGTGAATGTGTGTGTGTGTGTATGTATGTGTGTGTGTATGTGTGTGTATGTGTGTGTGTATGTATGTGTGTGTGTATGTGTTTGTGTGTGTCAGTGTGTGTGTGTCAGTGTGTGTGTCATCTATTCAGTTGTATGTGTGTGTTACCCATCTATTCACAGTGGTATGAAATCATGTGTGGTATATTACCCATACAGTGGTATGTACACCATGTTTTCAGTGGTATGTAAACATGTTTCAGTGTATGTATGTGTGTGTGTTTTCAGTGTGTCTATTCAGTGGTATATTTCTCGCTGTGTGTGGTGTGCCATGGTGTGTGTATCCTGTCTATGGGTGGTGTGTGTCATCTATTCAGAAACTGACGCCATATAACCATATGAATATAACCAAAATGTGTTGGGTGCGTCGTTAAATAAAACATTTCCTTCCTTCCTTCCTTCCTAGTCATGATGATAAACAAAAACAAACTTTTTAGAAGATTCTGATGTCTTCTAATAGAATACAACTGTATCAAGTACTGCCGGTAAGATCATTTGGTGCCAGTTTAAACTTTTATTAACATAATGGTTTTTAAAAATGTATTTGTTGTTCTTAAAGATTCCATTATGATTTATAATGAATCAGCATTGCGCGCATGAGAACATGATCCCTGTACTTATGACAGTATGTTTGAACCGGACTATCCTTGTTTGTTAAATCTGTACCTATGGTACCAACCAATGGTGGATCTAGAAACATTCTTCTCTTTTTTCTTTTCTTTTTTTTTTTGGGGGGGGGGGGGGGGGGGGGTGAGGGGTGACATGTGGCCTAAGGCTACAAACGTTCTTGATAGGAATCCTCGGGTTCTCGAACATAAAAAAAAGAAGAAAAAAAAAAAAAAGTGTTGGGTTTTTAAAAAAAAAAAATTAAAAAAAATTGGGGGGGGGGGGGGGAGAGGGCTTGGGCCCTTTGATCCGCCACTGCCAACATTTGTCTTCGGCTTGGGTCATTCCACGTTGTCATAGAATTGTTAAAGTTTTTTTTTTACAACCATTTCATTCACTGCTCAGCAATAAATTCACTCAATAACGTGTATGGCTGTTTTTCATTGCTTCAAGGATGCGCCCCTGCGCGTTCTGTAACCTCACCGTGGTGCAGGGGTGTAACATTTTCTTTGAGAATGGCCAATACAGCACAAAATTGAAGTTTTGAGTAAAATTCAGTATCTCGCTGTGATATTTTTGTTTTTGCACAGTTCTTTACACTGTTTTTGTTTAAAATCTTGAATTTTTATATTTTATTTATTTGCATTACCATAGTTTGACACCCAATAGCCGATGTATTTTTTCGTGCTGGGGTGTCGTTAAACATTCATTCATTCATTCATTCATTCATTCATTCATTCAAGGATGCGATTTTTTCAACCTTTAAACTAGTGATGTTTCAATGATGGATTAATTGTTTAAATTTATTTGAAACCCAAGGACAGGTCTAACGATACCTCTCACATTAATCTTATGAGCTGCTATTAGGAAAGGAAAGGGATGCTTGCTTAACGACCACCCAGCAAAGCTATTCTCGTTCTAACCAGTGCGCCACAACTGGTCAAAGGCCGTGGTATGTGCTTTCCTGTCTGTGGAAAAGTGCATATAAAAGATTCCTTGCTGCACAAAGAAAAATGTAGCGGGTTTCCTCTGATGATTGCGTGTCAGAATTACCAAACGTTTGACATCCATTAGCCGATGATTATTTAATCAATGTGCTCTAGTGGTGTCGTTAAACAAAACAAACTTTATTTTATCATATGGGCTGGTACGTTTTTGTTGTTAGCAAAATTACATTTTTATATATACACTTTCCACTGAACATTTGTAATGGAAATAATCATATTGACGTGCTTACCTTCATTTGACACATAATAGCCCATCTACAGTGACACCTCTCAAAACTGGGCCCTCTGTAAACCAGAACCCCTCAAAACAGGACGTTTATCACGGCCCCCTTTTAAATATATGTGCGGAAGAAAACCTCTGTAAACTAGATACCTCTTAAAACGAGACTTTTTACTTCGCCCCATGGTGCCTGTTTAGATGAGTTTCACTGTATATGTTTGTGATGGAGTGTCGTTAAACATTCTATCATTCATTCACTTCCACTCAGTACAGTACATACTACAATCTTTGATATGATTAATTTCTTCCCAAACTAAGATTATTGGGAGCCATTTAAGATATTACCACTCAGTACAGTACATACCACAATCTTTGATATGATTAATTTCTTCCCAAACTATGATTACTGGGAGCCATTTAAGATATTGCCATACTGAGCACTGATATTTCACCAGTTTGTAAAAAAAAAAAAACCCCACCCCTCCAAAAAAAACCAACAACAAAAAAACAACACAAACACCCCCCCCCAAAAAAAAAAACACACAAAAACAACAAAACTAAACAAAACAAATACAAACAATAACAATAACAAAAAACAAAAAAAAAAAAAAAATCGAAAAAAAGAAACAGACAAAAAAATAAATAAACAAAAACAAACTCTTTCCAAGGGAGCTAAACCTACCTCCATGAACTTGACTAAGCGAAGTTATAGAACGTCAGGTTGACCTCTTGGTACCGCTCCCACCCAGAGCGAATTTAACGACTCAATGTGTAGGTGTAAAACCACTACACCGACTGCTCTTTCACGAAATACTAACCACTAATCCACTGTCCTGGACAGACAGCCCAAGATAGTTTAGGTGTGTGCCCAGGACATCGTGCTTGAACCGTAATTGGATATAAGCACGGTAATTAGTATAAAAAAAACAAAAAAACAAAACAACCGTAATAAATTATTGGAAGGTAAAATCTGGTTTGGATCACTGCAAACATTAGGACGCAACACAGACCTTGTTTATATACAGACACTGGCATTCTTTGATTTGTAATGTTATGCTAGTGTCAGACTATCAACTGTCACGGCGGAGTTGACCAACTCGTCGTTTTCAGTTGTAAATCCCCCCACTCCCAACTTACGACGTGTGCGCTCAGATTAACAACCAATCGGTGATAGGTTCAGTTGTATACGAGGAGAGTTGTATGAGTGCTCAGACTAGCAACTGGACAGTCGTAAAAGTCGTGACAGCAGAAAGTTGGTCAATTTTGTGCTGGCAGTTGGTAGTCTGTGCCTAACATTATACGACGAGAATCGAGTTGTAACAGTGCTCAGACTAGCAACTGGACAGTTGTAAAAGCCGTGACAGTTGGTAGTCTGTGCCTAGAACACGTCATCAAAAAGACCCCGTGAAAAGTAAACATGTTACAAATGGCAGCAAACTCAGGAGGGATAGTTCCTTTATTAATATTTAATTTTATTTCAACTTATTTTCGTCCTTATATCCACTTACGGTTCAAGCACGCTGTCCTGGGCACACACCTCAGCTATATGGGCTGTCTGTCCAGAACAGTGGGTTAGTTGTTAATTGTTAATTAGTGGTTAGTGAGAGAGAAGAAGGTATAGTGGCCTTACACCTAACCATCGAGCCGATACCGGGCTGCGAACCCTGTACCTACCAGCCTTATTTCCGACGGCTTAACAACGACGCCACGTGGAGGCCGGTCCATTAATATAACTCGTGCGCAAAAGCATTTTTTGAGGGGTGCTTGTGAAAAGTGTGAAGCGAAATGTGCAGAAAAAGATTATTTTTTATTTCTCTCCCATCTGTGTCCACCTGATCCTAGTCTGTCGCATAACGATTACTGTCGGTACTAATCTCATTTTACGAGTTGTTCACGTTGTGTCACTGTGTGCACGGGTATATAATTTCAGCTGTTATAGATATTCCAGCGGTTCAACACTTCACGTCGTAGTGGAAGTGTTACCAACCAGTCGACATTGTGACGGTTTAACAGAAAGCAATAGCCATGAAATCTCGTATGGTATCATATTCCTCGTCCGATAGTCGCACCTGTGACACGCTGAAGAATCGAACACGGACACACCCGCTGACGGGATAGGACGCTGGCTAAAAGTCACGTTCACCACGTTGGCAAAAAAACAAAAAAAAACAAAAAAAACAACAATAATAATAAAAAAAATAAATAAATATATATATATATATATATATATATATATATATATATATATATATATATATATATATATATATATATATATATTAATAATAATAATAATAATAATAAATGAAGATAAACCGTTTCCCCGTAAAGACACTCAGCACATTGCTGAAAATCGACGGTTATTAAATTTTGATTCGATTAACGACATCACTAGAGCATATTGATTTAGTTAATTAATCATCGGCTATTGGATATCGAACATTTGGTAATTTTGACATATAGTCTTAGAGAGGAAGCCCGCTCTATGTTAGTCATTAGTAGCAAGGGATTTTTTTTTTTAATGCACCATCACATACAGGATAGCACATACCACGGCCTTTGATGTACCAGTCGTGGTGCACTGACTGGAGCTGTAGCACGTGGCTACGTCCTGCCCTTTGCATGAAAAACAGGAAACGTTTCCCATTAAAGACACTCCAGCACAGTGCCTAACAAACAGAAAATGTTTCCCATTGAAGACACTCCAGCACAGTGCCTAACAAACAGGAAACGTTTCCCATTGAAGACACTCCAGCACAGTGCCTAACAAACAGAAAACGTTTCCCATTGAAGACACTCCAGCACAGTGCCTAACAAACAGGAAACGTTTCCCATTGAAGACACTCCAGCACAGTGCCTAACAAACAGGAAACGTTTCCCATTGAAGACACTCCAGCACAGTGCCTAACAAACAGGAAACGTTTTCCATTCAAGACACTCCAGCACAGTGCCTAACAAACAGGAAACGTTTTCTATTCAAGACACTCCGGCACAGTGCCTAACAAACAGGAAACGTTTCCCATTAAAGACACTCCAGCACAGTGCCTAACAAACAGGAAACGTTTCCCATTGAAGACACTCCAGCACAGTGCCTAACAAACAGAAAACGTTTCCCATTGAAGACACTCCAGCACAGTACCTAACAAACAGGAAACGTTTCCCATTGAAGACACTCCAGCACAGTGCCTAACAAACAGGAAACGTTTCCCACTGAAGACACTCCAGCACAGTGCCTAACAAACAGAAAACGTTTCCCATTGAAGACACATCAGCACAGTGCCTAACAAGCAGGAAACGTTTCCCATTGAAGACACTCCAGCACAGTTGTGGTGTTCTATTGTTAAAGGGAGACAACTAGAGTTGTCGGTTCGAGTTGTCTGTTCGTCGCACCAACCATGCCTGAAATACGAGAGTGTACAAGTTGTTCGAATAAATCCGTTGAGGATGAATACCGAGTATGTCATCGATTGCTAATACTACATGCTGATGATAAATAAGTACATATACTCGACTCTACTACTACAATTTGGCGACGAGGATTAACGATTACCATGGGGGACAACGAAAACGGTTCTTTGCAAACTTTTCTCATTTCGGCACCTGCGCCATTTATGCCTGTTCCGGGGAAACAAGTAATTCCGTGGACTCAGTGGAAACGTATGTTTCTGAATTACCTACTCGCTTCAGATGCAGAATCGGCTACACCAGAACGAAAAAAAGCCATATTGTTACATTCGCTCGGAGTTGAAGGCCAGCGTATTTTCTATTCATTACCGGTAACGGCCGAAGACGCCGATAACCCGTACATTCAGGCTATGAAAACATTGGATAAACATTTTTGTCCGAAGGTAAATGTGGTTCCTGAACGATACCGCTTTAGACAACGAGCACAGTTACCCGGTGAATCGGTTGATTCCTACATTTCAGCGCTACGAGAGTTAGCTACGACTTGTGCTTTCCGAGATTTTGAGAATGAAATGTACCGTGACCAGTTGGTTGAAAAAACCAATTCAACGCGAATTCGAGAGCGATTATTGTTGGAGTCTAACTTGGATATTGATAAAGCAATGGAAATCGCAAGACATATCGAGAATGCAGTTAAAGATGCAAAGTCTATGTCTGCACCGACGGGAAATGACAGTTACACATTTAAAGGTGCATGTTCCAAAATTAACACACAGAAGAGACAATACAGTAAACCAAAAACTCGGAACATTCAGTGTTTCAGATGCGATCCAATCAACATTTGGCGAACAACCCAACATGCAAAGCCAAGAATATGAGATGTTCATCCTGCAAGAAAATGGGACATTTGCAAGTTGTTTGTAAAAGCAAAAGTGCAGTTCGACAGCTTGAGTGTGAACAACCAAGTGATACGAGTTCCGAGGGACCCAGCTTCGAAGTGTTGGCAACTGACAAAGCAAGTGCAAACAAGAAAGTAGTTCAGTGTGACATTTCTGTTAATTCTGTGAACTTAAAACTTGTTGTTGATACAGCGTCTGATGTGTCTCTTATGTCACTGAAACTTTTTAAGAAACATTTTGACACAAATGCAATAGAACAGTGTAAGGCTAGCATTACTAGTTATTCCAACCACAAGGTAGGAGTAATAGGTAGCTTTCATGCAATGGTTTGCTTCAAGGGTCAGGTTTCACAAGGCACATTTTACATTGTACAGTCAGGTACCAGTCTACTGGGTAAGGATATTATTCAGACACTAGACATAGGTATTCATGGGGGGTCTTTGACCTGCTTTGCGACCCGAGGCAATGCAAGCTCTGATGAACCTAAATCAGATTCGGTGAGTATCCCTGACAGATTCCCACAGCTGTTTAGTGATAAGATTGGAAAGGTTAAGGGCTTTAAACACAAAATCAAAGTGCGTTCAGATGTTAAGCCTGTGCAACAAAAATTGCGCCGATTGCCATTTGCAGTGCGTAATGCTGTTTCTGCCGAGCTGAAGAAATTGGAAAATTCTGATATCATAGAACGTATTGATGCAAGTGAATGGATTTCTCCTATCGTGGTAGCATGGAAAAAAGATGGCTCAGTCCGTGTATGCGTAGATTTGAGAAAACCTAATGAAGCCATTATAGAGGATAGGTATCCACTTCCTAATATTGACGAAATGATAAGTGAAATGCATGGTGCAACCCATTTTTCAAAGCTTGATTTGAAATCCGCCTACCATCAACTTGAATTGGTGGAAAGCAGCCGAGATCTGACGGCATTCATTACACATGAAGGTCTGTTCCGTTTTAAGCGTGTTTGCTTCGGTCTTTCTTCTGCACCATCATGTTTTCAAAAAATGATGTCTACAATTTTGTGCAATGTTCCAGGTGTTCAGTGTTTCATTGACGACGTGATTGTTTACGGCCGAACTAAAGCTGAACATGATCGCAACTTGAACTTGGTACTCCAGCGGTTGACTGATGCTGGTTTGACGTTGAATGACAAGTGTGAGTTCAATGTTCCATCCCTTACAGTTTTGGGTCATGTGATCTCGAAGGACGGTGTGCGTCCAAACCCTGATTTAGTCAAAGCCATTTCTGATGCACCTGTACCGACTAATAAGGAGCAGTTGAGGTCTGTTTTAGGGCTCTGCGGTTACTATTCCAAATTTGTGCCAAACTTTGCAGCGCGTGTACAACCGATGCGATGTATTCAAACTGCTGAGAAATTCAAATGGACTGAAGAAGCTAACAAAGCTTTCAAGGACATTAAGTCTGCTATAGTTAACAGCCCTGCTCTTGCTCTATTCGATCCATACCTTGATATCATTGTAACTACAGATGCTAGTGGATATGGTTTAGGTGCAACACTCACACAGGTGAAAAATGGTTCAGAAGTTATAGTTGCATGCGCATCTCGCAGTCTAACTGCATTAGAATTGAAATATTCTGTGGGAGAGCGTGAAGCTTTAGCATGCGTATGGGCAGTAGAAAAGTGGCATACATATTTGTGGGGTCGTAGATTCACTTTGCGTACAGATCACCAAGCACTTGTGACACTGTTGAGTCACTGCGATGGGCAATGCGGTTGTTACACTACACATATGACATACAGTACAAACCCGGTGTTCAAAATAAAGTGCCGGATGCACTTTCTAGATTGCCATTGTCTACTAGTAAAGACAAAATCCAGGATGAGGATGAGGCTGAGGCTGTGTGCCAACTTTGGTTTGAACATGTAGAATATAACATTGCGATAACCAGAGAACGTTTACAGCGAGCAACGTCTGAGAGCTCGATTTGTACTCGTATTTCCCAATACATTCAGAATGGATGGCCTTGTACAAAAACAGAAATTATTAATGATCTGAAACCATTCTTTCAGGTGAAAGATGAGTTGTCTGTACATGACGGCATTATTTTCCGTGGGGAACGGGTGATAGTGCCAGATGAACTTTGTGCACATGTGGTGAACTTGGCACATGAAAGTCATCAAGGTATAGTGCGTACAAAACAGAGGCTGAGAGATTTGTATTGGTGGCCAAAGATGGATATTCAGGTTACTGAGCTGGTAAAGTCGTGCATTACTTGTCAGTTGAATGACAAATCTGCTGTTACGCGGACAGCACCTACGCAGCCAGTACCACTTCCGAATGCTGCATGGAAAAAACTTGGTCTCGATTTTGTCGGGCCAGACTATTCTGCACCGCCTGAACGGCGATATATTATTTCCATGATTGACTACAGGAGCAAATGGCCAGAGGTAGCATTCGCTTCGGATATAAGTACCAAAACAGTGCTGAAGTTTCTGGTTACAGTTTTCAGTCGAGAAGGTTATCCCGACGAAATTGTTACAGATAATGGGCCTCAAGTGGTGTCCCATGAATTTGAAGAATTTCTACGACACAGAAATATAAAACACAGGTTTTCTTCGGTTTATCATCCGGAAGGAAACAGTGAGGTTGAACGTTTAAACAAAATTCTGTCCGAAACCATTCAGTCTGCAAGAATTCAGAAAAAGGATGTGAAAAGCACAATGGTACAATTTCTTGGTGCATATAGAGCGACTAAGCATGCTACTACAGGCGAGTCTCCGTCTTTTATGCTGCATGGCCGACATATGCGTACAATGCTTGACATTAAAGGGGTAACGCTTTATCCCAATCCATCTACTAGTACTGAGGTTGAAAATAGAGTGGCAGCGAAACAAGCTAAGAGCAAGGCATATGCTGATAAGCGGAAAGGCACAAAAGCGAGATTTTTCAAACCTGGTGACTATGTTCGCATAAGAAAACCATGGCATGTCAAAAAGGGTGAGAGCAAATTCACTGCACCGATAAAGATTGTTTCTCAGATTAGTCCTTTTACTTACAAAATGGAAAATGGTTCAAATTGGAATGTTAAATTTCTTGCTCCTTTTTATGGTAAAGTACCTAACCAGTTTGATGAGGGGGAAGATGTGTGGTTTGAAACTCAGGTACACAATCACTTTGAACAAAACCATAATCCAAATATACCACAACGTGTTAGAGAACCCAGAGTTCGCAGATTACCTGCATGGACCAAAGACTATGTTATGAAGTGACATGGTTAGATTTGAAGGGTTGAATTGCAGGTAGACAAAAGGTTAATTGAAGTGTTCATTTAACTGAGGGCTTAAAGACTAGTTAGTTTTGAAAATGTTAACATTAATATGGTTTTGCTATTTTAATAGTCAGCTGTTAATAGTTCATAACACTGTCTACTGTTTTATTTCTTACTCAGAATTATCTATTGTTTGTAAGTTTAATTTCAGTTAGATATACCTTGTGAAAGCAATTTTCTTAAGAGAAGGGGAAATGTGGTGTTCTATTGTTAAAGGGAGACAACTAGAGTTGTCGGTTCGAGTTGTCTGTTCGTCGCACCAACCATGCCTGAAATACGAGAGTGTACAAGTTGTTCGAATAAATCCGTTGAGGATGAATACCGAGTATGTCATCGATTGCTAATACTACATGCTGATGATAAATAAGTACATATACTCGACTCTACTACTACAACAGTGCCTAACAAACAGGAAACGTTTCCCATTAAAGACACTCCAGCACAGTGCCTAACAAACAGAAAACGTTTCCCATTGAAGACACTCCAGCACAGTGCCTAACAAACAGAAAACGTTTCCCATTAAAGACACTCCAGCACAGTGCCTAACAAACAGGAAACGTTTCCCATTGAAGACACACCAGCACAGTGCCTAACAAGCAGGAAACGTTTCCCATTGAAGACACTCCAGCACAGTGCCTAACAAACAGGAAACGTTTCCCATTAAAGACACTCCAGCACAGTGCCTAACAAACAGGAAATGTTTCCCATTGAAGACACTCCAGCACAGTGCCTAACAAACAGGAAACGTTTCCCATTAAAGACACTCCAGCACAGTGCCTAACAAACTACGTTTATTATGCGTTCTTCTCAAATGTATTTAGTATGTAAGTGTAGTCGTTAAAATGGTTGGGTAAGTGGTAATCTGACTAAAATCAGCTCTACTGGTCTACCATCAGTGAAGCTAAGTTTAATCAGATTGGGTTGGTGGGAAGCGTGTTAACTTCAATGAACAAATTTGAATACAAACTTCATATCATTAATATACATGTAATACTGATTTATTATTATATCAAAATATATACCAGACACGGCGGAAGCAAATAGACATTGGGGGGGGGGGGGGGGGGGGGCGGGGGGTAGGGAGTTAACTGACATTGTGGGCCTGACTGAGATTGAGGGCGCAATGCAAAGTTTCTAGGGGGTTCGGTGGGCATGCTCTCCCGTAAAGGTTTGAAAACTAGATGTCCTCAGATGCAATTTCCTGCATTTTAAAAGTAAAATTCATCTCTGTTTTAAGATTTACTACCAATAATAATTTTGATCCAGCCCCCGCCCCACTCCACCCACTCCGCCGTGTCTGTATACTTAACGCAGAGGTGGATCTGAGAGGGAACCACCCCCCATCCCTCTACTAAATTTATTCCTGTTCCTTTTTTTTTCTTTTTCTAATTTATTTTTCCATAGGTTGCTCTTTTCACGAGTTGGTCCAGGTGCCCTTTCCTCCTTAGACCTCCTCCAAAAATAATTCCTCTATCCAGCTCTACTTAACGATGCTTACGGCATAGATCTGCTGGCTCAGAGAAAAACAAATAATGAACGAACGAACGAACGAACGAACGAACGAACGAACGAAACGAACGAACGAACGAACAAACGAACAAAATGTTTTATTTAACGACGCACTCAACACATTTTATTTACGGTTATATGGCGTCGGACATATGGTTAAGGACCACACAGATATTGGGTAAGGATACCCGCTGTCGCCATTTCATGGGCTATTCTTTTCGATTAGCAGCAAGGGATCTTTTATATGCACCATCCCATAAACAGGATAGCACATACCACGGCCTTTGATGTACCAGTCGTGGTGCACTGCTGGAGCGAGAAATAGCCCAATGGGCCCACCGACGGGGATCGATCCCAGACCGACCGCGCATCAAGCGAGCGCTTTACCACTGGGCTACGTCCCGCCCCTGAACGAAGGAACGAAAGCACGAACGAACGAACGAAATATGAATGTAGGCTCAAGGATGTTTTAATGTATTTTTTCTGGGCAGCATGTCTCGAACCTTCTACACTCTTCTCTTGCCACAGTCTAGACCCCACCCCTTACATACATTTCTGCTACTGTATCCACTGACAGTTCATACACGGCCACCCAGGGCTCGACATCTCACTATCGCTGAGGGGCGGGACGTAGCCCAGTGGTAAAGCGCTCGCTTGATGTGCGGCCGATCTTGGATCGATCCCCGTCGGTGGGCCCATTGGGTTATTTATAGTTTCAGCCAATGCACCACGACTGGTATATCAAAGGCCGTGATATGTGCTATCCTGTCTGTTGGATGGTGCATATTATAAAAGATCTTTTGATACTAATGGACAAAGATAGCGCGTTTCATATCTATGACTATGTCAACAATAACCAAATGGTTGACATTCAATAGCCGGTGATTAATAAATGAGTGTGCTCTAGTGGTGTCGTTAACCAAAGTAACTCATCATCGCTAATGCCAGACTCTGAGTAGATGAACCGGCCTTGGTGGCGTCGTGGTAGGCCATCAGTCTACAGACTGGTAGGTACTGGGTTCGGATCCCAGTCGAGGCATGGGATTTTTAATCCAGATACCGACTCCAAACCCTGAGTGAGTGCTCCGCAAGGCTCAATGGGTAGGTGTAAACCACTTGCACCGACCAGTGATCCATAACTGGTTCAACAAAGGCCATGGTTTGTGCTATCCTGCCTGTGGGAAGTGCAAATAAAAGATCCCTTGCTGCTAATCGGAAAAGTAGCCCATGTAGTGGCGACAGCGGGTTTCTTCTCAAAATCTGTGTGGTCCTTAACCATATGTCTGACGCCATATAACCGTAAATAAAATGTGTTGAGTGCATCGTTAAATAAAACTTTTCTTTCTTTCTTTCTTTCTTTCTTTCTTTCTGAGTAGCTGTTTCTAGGGATCTAGCCCAGTCAATAGAGCGCTCGCCTGAGGTGATTGTGTCGTAGGATCGAACTCCCTTGATGGATCTGATGTTTCTAAATGGCTTTTCTTCCTCATCACAACCAAAGTAAAGTTTTTTTTTTTTAACGACGCCACTGGAGCACATTGATTTTTTATCTTATCATCGGCTATTGGACGTCAAACATATGGTCATTCTGACACTGTGTTTTAGAGGAAACCCGCTGTCGCCACATAGGCTACTCTTTTTACGACAGGCAGCAAGGGATCTTTTATTTGCGCTTCCCACAGACAGGATAGCACAAACCATAGCCTTTGTTGAACCATTTATGGATCACTGGTCGGTGCAAGTGGTTTACACCTACCCATTGAGCCTTGCGGAGCACTCACTCAGGGTTTGGAGTCGGTATCTGGATTAAAAATCCCATGCCTCGACTGGGATCCGAACCCAGTACCTACCAGCCTGTAGACCGATGGCCTGCCACGACGCCACCGAGGCCGGTTTCATCACAACCAGTGCCACACAACTGGTATATCAAAGACCGCGGTATATGCTTTACTGTCTGTAGGAAAAGTGCATATAAAAGAACAGTAGCTGGTACATTGGCACTAGTTCAAATTAATAACAGGAATTTACCGGCCAGATGACAACGAACTGTCAAATCTATCACCAATAGCAGCGTGACTGGTAGTGTTAACTGTGCAATCAAAACGCTTGGTGAATTTCAAAATGTGTATCTCGCTGAGATACTATTTAGTGTACTGCTACCTATAGGTGGTAGGCTACTAAACCAAATAACTTCCGGTTGGGTCAAAGTTTGAGGTGCATCCGGCTTTTGATAGAGATGTTAACACCACACGGCCTGTGATTGGTTATAAATGTGAGTGTGTTAATTGGTTGTAAAAAAATTTTTTTAGTTTCATCTGGGCAAAAATCTATACAACTGTATTTCATCTAGTACAACTGTGTCAAGTAGCCTTGTGCTTGAAACATGTATGGGGTACCTGTAAAAAAAAAATGTGCAGAACTAGAGTAGTCAAAGCTTGACAACCATTTTTTTCTGATTGACTTTAAGGGTAAGGGGTGGTAGCATTTATATCCGTTGTGTTTATGTCCATTGATACGCTGCAGGTAGGAGTCTTAGCCACACGTGTTACTATTGTCGTCTGTGGGATTTGATTTGGTAGTATACACCCTATTGTGACTAAAAATACATAGGCTATTAAACAAATTTAATTATTTTAAAATATCAATGTCCATATATCCAACGTATTTCAGGTGGTCCGAATGTAATATATAGCCAGAACTAGATTTTATCTACCAATAATTTCGAACTATAAATTGTTTTATGTTAGGGAGTAAAATGAAGTTTGTGCTATTCCCAACATTAACATGCATTAAAAACACGGACACTGATATTCGAGTTAGAAAATGTTAAACAAACATTTTTCAGATACATCCGTTGTTGTGTAAGTTCCGTTTGGTTAAATTTGTTGCAGGAGATCTTTGTGTTTTGACTGGTATATTGAGACCCACGAATTGCTCACTAACGTGCAATGTGGATTCAGATCTAGATGTAGCACGGTTGATCATCTTGTTAAATTTGAAACGTTTTGAAGGAAAGCTTTCATCCATAACCAGCATTTGGTATCGGTCTTTTTTTTACCTACGGAAAGCTTATGATACCACGCGGAAGTATGGGATTTTGAAAGACCTCCATGGCATGGGTCTAAGAGGTCGTATGGCTGATTTGATTTCATATTTCTTATTAGATAGGTCTTTGAAGGTGCAAGATGAATCCACTTATCAGACACCACCCACAAGAAATGGATGTACCTCAAGGTAGCAACCTGTCAGTTTTAGACTATTTGCTGTAAAAATAAACCGCATCATCCGGTGTTTAAAACCTGTTGTTGATATTGCGTTGTATGTCGATGGTTTCCAGATTTGAGCAGATCATTTGAGCTTTGTTTAAATAAACTTCAACAATGGGCGACTGACAATGGTTGTCGATTCTAAAGCTCAAAAGATTGTATGTATGTATGTATGTATGTATGTATGTATCTATGTATGCATATCTGCCAGATGTTTCTGGACAAAAGTCCGATTCTAGTGGTGGGTGAAATAAGAAGCGTTTAAAGACCCTTACAGGGACAGTCCTGAGTTTACACCCATTGTAAAATGTTTCCGACCAATAGAACCTTTTCTAATGCTTGTAATATCCCAAACCAGATTTTACCTCCCAATAATTTCGTACGTACGCAATAATATACATCACGAATTAAAGTAAAAACTGAGTGCTACAAACATTAGTATACGACCGCAAACACATTCGATATACAGACACTGGCATTCTAAACGAGAAAATGTATTTAGTATGAAATAGTAGTCGCCAACAAGGCTCTGTTATCGCAAACATCTTACAATGACTGCAAATTCAGAACAGTCCCTTTAACATTTTAAAGGTCATTGGTAATACAGAATGGTGATAGATCAGCACGCAAATCGTACTTCCAGATGCTAGATCCTATACATAACCTGAGCCTGCACTACTTTTTATAAACAAATGAAACACTATACAAATTAAACCCTGAGATGTGTATGCTATTTTTTGGAGTAAAAAAAAAAAAGAAAGAAAAAAAAAAAAAAAGAGAGATCCTCAGGGGGACAACTATCTCCCCTGTCCCCCGGGCCCAGGTAGACCTACTGCAAACATTAACACGACCAGAATCATATTGAATATAGAGATACTGATATTGTAAACAAGGGGATGTATTTGATGTGTAATTCTACTCGTCATATAGGCTCTGTTTTAACTGAAAGCACTGGCTTAGGAAGATGGAGGGGTGGGGGTGGTGTTGGTGGGTAGCAGCGATAGTTTTATATATATATTTATACATGTATTTATATATGTGTGCCCCCCCCCCCCCCCATCCCCTTTTTGGAGCCTTCCTACGCCCGTGTTAAAGTCAGGATGGTCTCCATAATTGATTAATTATACAGGTGTATGTTTGTTTGTTTGTTTGTTCATCCCATTGTAACATAACGTTCCTATAACGTAAAGTTTGTTTTGTTTAACTTTCGCTATAAAACACAAACAATTTTATATTCATTTATGTCTGAAATATGCTTTAAAAATGATAACACAAATGACACTTTAATGACAAATATCAAATCGAGATACGTGTAGTACAAACATTATCAGGCGTAGTTCAGTCAACAGCTTGTCGCTAACGTTCGCTGTGATGATTTTCACGCTACACAATTAACCGAATCACCACTTCGGGAACCAATCAAAAAGTTCGAGAACGTTAGCGAAACGTTTGCTGGCTGAACCTTGTGGATGTAGTCAGCTGTAGGAATCAGGATGTCTCTATTTTTGGGCGCGTGATGTTTGACTCCGCCTTGTTGCTATAAAAGAAACGTTAACCTGTCTCCCGCCAATACCGCGTGTCCGATCAGGACAGACAGGAACGAGGCTCCGAGTTGCAGACGACAACTGACGTTTTGCCGCGAGACTATCACGGACGTTGGTTAGTGGCGGTGAACTTCGTTCTTGAATTCCTAATTTTTCTAAAAAGCCACGTGTATCTGTGGTGGATTCCAACGTTTTGGAAAAAAGACCATTGCGATACAGACAAAGAAAAAGTAATAAAACGCTTATCCTCCTGTCGAAAACATCATGGGTTTAACACAACTTGCTCTCCTGACGTGTGTGGTCATTGCGACAGTGACGTGTTCATCCCAGACGAACTGCCACCAAGGAGGGAACTGTCGTCTGCCCCAGTGCTCCTGTAGCTCCTACAGCAGCCCCCTGCCCGTGAAGGACACTCCGCAGATCATCTTCTACGGATTTGACGACGCCCT
This sequence comes from Gigantopelta aegis, assembly GCF_016097555.1. Lineage (NCBI taxonomy): Eukaryota > Metazoa > Mollusca > Gastropoda > Neomphalida > Peltospiridae > Gigantopelta > Gigantopelta aegis. The sequence continues at coordinate 4,089,205 of NC_054705.1, forward strand.
CAACGTTCGGATGGCCCGGCATTTTCGCAAGTTATTTCCTTCTGATCGCAGGAACCCCAACAACTGCCCGATATCGATGTCCCTGTACATCCAGCACGCCTACACGGACTACAGTCTGGTGAGCGAGTTCTACAAGAAGGGAATGGAGATAGGAGTGCACAGTGTGACTCACACCAACATAGACACAGAGGCGAAACTCGCAGACGAGGCAGAGCGCCAGAAGAATAACTTGGCCCGACTAGGGAGCGTGCCGAAAGACGAAATCGTTGGCTGGAGAAGTCCGAACCTAAAGACCGCGGGAGACAAGCAGCCTCCGACGTTGAAGAGACTCGGCTACACCTACGACATCTCTTTGACATACACTGTTGGAAAACGGCATCAGAAGAAACCTTGGCCATTCACCCTGGACTATGGTTATCCTTACAGCTGTCAGATACAGCCCTGCCCAGGACGAACAGCCAGCCACAAAGGCTTTTGGGAGGTTCCCATCGTATCCTTAATGGACTATAAGGGAGCCTACCCATGTGCCTATGTAGACGGGTGCTACAATTCGCCGACTACGGAAGACGACGCATTCCAATTTCTGTGGAAAAATTTCGAAGACAACTACCAGACGCGAACACCTCTGGGCTTCAACATGCACGCGGCATGGTTCGAAAGACCGCACAATCTGGCAGCCATGGACCGGTTTATAAAAGAAATGACCAAGAAAGATGACGTGTATATCGTGTCAGTGCAAAAGATGCTGGAATGGATGAAGAACCCAATCAAACTCTCAGATTTGCATAACCTGGAGTCTTGGGGTTGCAAGTCTGCTTAAAAGATCAAAAGAGAATGAAGACATTTTAAAGCATGTTTTATCCGGTGGCTAGAAACATTTTCAAACAATTGTGTACGGTAACTGACTTTTATTTTAGTTTCTAACCAAAGTATATTTTTGTTTATGTTTCGTTTATTATTTGTTTTATTATATTCTTCTTTTTTTCTAATTAATATTTCTTGCATTACATCTAAAGACTGATTAATGGTAGATGGTCTTCTTAAATTGTTTGAGGATGCTGAATTTTACTGTTATTTTATTAATTTTATCAACCTCTCTTCTTTCTTTTTAACATATACGGTAATTACTTTTTATCAGATTTAAAAAATAAAAGAACAAAATACATCATAATTAATTCGTGCAATAACGACATAAACAGTTTTAGCCTTCCGCATTGAGATGAAAGGTGAGGTGGTGTGGGTGGTGGGTTAGTGAAAATAAAGAATGAAAACAGCTTAAGACAACTAATAATTAAATTTACAAAACTAATTTTCAGAATAGCCGAAGCAGCAGTTAAACCGTCATTCGTCAAATCACCAAACTATATTTTATTATTAATCGCCAAAAACCAATTAAAAAATCAAACAAATACGATTCATTACATTTTGTTCGAATTAGGCTACAGCTGTACTTACTAAATTCACCAAATAGCAAATAATATTTGCTAATATAATCTGGGGCCATCCTGAAATACTGCTACAAACCTATATCTTAAACCCAGGAGAAGTACAACCAATATATATTTTAAAGTTTTTAAACGTATATTCATCTAAATGTAAAGGCCAATTGATTCTGTTCTGCCTTTTATATATATATATATATATATGATAAAGAAACAATATTGTGTCTGCTTTTGTCTTAACAAACCTGAAATGACTAATTAGTTATTAAAGCGACATACCGTAGTTATATTTTTGACTATTATGGGCGTTTTTGATAACTGAAATCATACTTTACTTAAATTTTATGGTTTATAATTATAAATTTCCATACATTCGAAGTGTTTTTGGTCATCCTGTTGGTTTTGATATCACAAAATGCATTTCTCATATTTTAAAAAACGCACGTGCGTCTGAGAAGAAACTGTTATGGAGTCGAGTTTTAGTCCGTTTTTAGATGGTATTTCACCATTTCAAATAATATGTGCCCGAAGGCCATAAACGTTCCCGAAGGAACGTATAAAATGAAAAAATAAAATAAATGTCGCAAAATGTAAGGTGGGTAGTTCTGCCTGGGCCCCCCTTAGATCCGCCACTGGTCACAATGTCTTTTTTTACAAGAGTTGAAATAGTCAATACTGGTGGAAGGTATTACAGATTAAATCCAGTGTTTATATTCTTGCTATTTTAATTTATATTTTCTTTTTCACGCTGGTAGTTATAGTTAGTCGTTTCCTGTTATCAACTGATTGTCAATAAAACATTTTGATTTGGAGGATTTGTGATTTTGTGATTACTAGTATATTATATACTGAGCAACAAACGAAGCGAAATTTATTATTAGTAGTATTATTACCCATATGGTTAAAAATATCTTAATACATATCGCAGTGATAAGATCCACTAGAACTCCAAGTGAGTTCATCGATTAGCGCACTACAACCTTACAGCCTACAGAAACGTCAACCAAATGAGTTGACTGATATAAATTAAGATCGATTATGGGTAATAAATAGGATATTAAACTCGCTACCATTTCGTATCATGTTTATGTCCCTCGAACAATAATTGTCATTGTCATTCGCTAAAGCTCGTGACATGTGAACATTATTTCACTCTGGACATAAACATGATATGAAATGGAAGCTCGTTTGATATTCTATAATTATAATTAAACATGATATGAAATGGAAGCTCGTTTAATATCCTATAATTATAATTTAACACGATATGAAATGGAAGCTCGTTTAATATTCTATAATTATAATTTAACAAAGTAATCAGTTTGAATGTCATTAGTTTTTATGCCTGTTAGAATTCAGGGGCACAGCGTGGTCTGGACCAGGAGGTGGGGGGAGGGAGAGTGATTTCGAATAGGAACCTAGAGGACCCCTTTGTGTATATTTCCCCTGGACACCTATACGAATTTATAGGATATTAAACGAGCTTCCATTTCGTATCATGTTTATGCATGGGCGTCGATCGGTGGGGGACGGGGGGGGGGGGGGACGCGTCCCCCTCACTTTTCAACGCCGGGGGACAATCTATATAAGTGTCTCTCCCCCCACCCTCTTTGTTGTTTAGCAAAAGCAAGAACAACAACACAACCAACGAAAAAAACAGCAACAACAAAAAACAAACACAAATTAAAAGTTTAACCACTAAAGTGTAGCTTTATGATTTTCATTGACATTCCTTCCCCCTCTCTCTCTCTCTCTCTCTCTCTCTCTCTCTCTCTCTCTCTCTCTCTCTCTCTCTCTCTCTCTCTCTCTCTCTCTCTCTCTCTCACACACACACACACACACACACACGTCTCCCCCCCCCCCCCCCACACTTTTAAAGCCGGATTGACGCCCATGTCCCGAGTGAAATAATTTTCTGAATGATTCGACAAATGGCTGGCAGATACATTAATAGTATGGCCAGGTCAGGTCAGGTAATAGGGTTTTACGTGCACATTCAGAACAAGCTGTTGTAGCGCACGCCTGTCATGGGCACAAGAGCCGGCTGGCTCTTCCGTCCATGACAGGAAAGGTGAGGGTGGGGTGAAGGAGGGACCGCCTGCACTGGCAGGTGCAAGGGAGCACCAGCAGCCCGACCAAGGTCGGTATCAGGCGGGGGAGGGTGGTGGTGGTGCTATGGAATTTTGAATGGAGCAGTTAATATGCCAAGAAAAGAGAAAAGGTGCGCAATTTTGATTGAGGAATTTTGGGGCAATTTTGAACGGTTGGTCAAAAGGAAAATGGCAGAGATAATATAGGTTTTGACATTAGTGAATCGAGAGTAGCTCGTTAATTAGACCTCTATGATGCTGTGGTGTCTCCCTAGGTTGCCCGTAGGGCCCTTAGAAAGGGACTGTCCTCTTCTGGTCGTGGCATGACAACCCAGGTTTTGTCCAGGTGTTGATGAAGTGGTCCACGGCGTCCTCCTCGTAGTATGGCCGCCCATCGAGCATGCAATGAGCTAAGCCACGTGGCAGTTCCTGTTCTCTGACTGGCTGACCCCCAGGAGTGGGGGCTTGGCCTCATAAAGTCACGGCGTGGGGACGCTGACCTCTTAGCGTGAGGATGCCATGACATTAAGGGGACGCTGACCTCTTAGCGTGAGGATGCCATGACATTAAGGGGACGCTGACCTCTTAGCGTGAGGATGCCATGACATTAAGGGGACGCTGACATCCAAGCTTGGCGTCGGTAACCTACTTATCTTGGTTAATGACTTGTGCAGCTGTCGGGATTAGCGTGGGTATACAAACAAAGAATGTCAGGGGAAATTCCACGACCCCTAAGGTCAATGACTGACTTAACTGGGTTAATGGCTTTTGCAGCTGTTGGGTGAGCGTGAGAATTGATGTCAGTCACAGCGTTTCTCTTTGTGTCTATAATGAAAACCAGATGATGGCGGCATTGGAAACGGCCCATATATGGTGCTGACTCGAGTTTAAGTGGGGACGTTGTGGGATGGCGTAGGGACTGACTTCACGGAATGCGATGTGTCCACATCTGGTTCCAGAAGTCCCGAAAGAACCGGTGTGTGTGTTGGGTTTGGGGTGTGGGGTGTGGGGGGGATGTGCCAATCACTAAAGGTTGTGCCCGTCCAGATATCGTTCCTACGGGCGCTGTTCAGGTGTGCACTGTTACTAACTTTAATATATTTGTAAGTCAATGTATTATTTCATTTTTATTTTTTTTAAGTCCATTCTCCTGAAATAGGTTGCGGGGACATTGCAGAGTCCAAAGCCCATCCGGACGAACTCAAAAGTCATATTTGGGTACATGTTTTTACAGTGGTATGTCACCCATCTATTATTCACAGTGGTATGTCACCCATCTATTATTCACAGTGGTATGTTACCCATCTATTCAGTGGTATATTTCTTGTTCTAGCCAGTACACCACAACTGGTATATGAAAGGCTGTGGTATGTGCTATCCTGTCTATGGGATGGTGCATATAAAAGATCCCTTGCTGCTAATCGGAAAGAGTAGCCCATGAAGTGACGACATCGGGTTTCCTCTCTCAATATATGTGTGGTCCTTAACCATATAACGGTAATTAAATGTGTTGAGTGCGTCATTAAATAAATCATTTCCTTCCTTCTATTCAGTGGTACGTTACCCATCTATTCACAGTGGTATGGAAACAATATTTTCAGTGGTATGTTACCCATCTATTCAGTGGTATGGAAACAATATTTTCAGTGGTGTGTGACCCATCTATTCAGTGGTATGGAAACAATATTTTCAGTGGTATGTTACCCATCTATTCACAGTGGTATGGAAACAATATTTTCAGTGGTATGTTACCCATCTATTCAGTGGTATGGAAACAATATTTTCAGTGGTATGTTACCCATCTATTCACAGTGGTATGGAAACAATATTTTCAGTGGTATGTTACCCATCTATTCAGTGGTATGGAAACAATATTTTCAGTGGTATGTTACCCATCTATTCACAGTGGTATGGAAACAATATTTTCAGTGGTATGTTACCCATCTATTCAGTGGTATGGAAATCATGTTTTCAGTGGTATGTTACCCATCTATTCACAGTGATATGGAAACAATGTTTTCAGTGGTATGTTACCCATCTATTCAGTGGTATGGAAACAATATTTTCAGTGGTATGTTACCCATCTATTCAGTGGTATGGAAACAATATTTTCAGTGGTATGTTACCCATCTATTCACAGTAGTATGGAAACAATATTTTCAGTGGTATGTTACCCATCTATTCAGTGGTATGGAAACAATATTTTCAGTGGTATGTTACCCATCTATTCACAGTGGTATGGAAACAATATTTTCAGTGGTATGTTACCCATCTATTCAGTGGTATGGAAATCATGTTTTCAGTGGTATGTTACCCATCTATTCACAGCGATATGGAAACAATGTTTTCAGTGGTATATGTTACCCATCTATTCACAGTGATATGGAAACAATGTTTTCAGTGGTATGTTACCCATCTATTCACAGTGATATGGAAACAATGTTTTCAGTGGTATGTTACCCATCTATTCAGTGGTATGGAAACAATATTTTCAGTGGTATGTTACCCATCTATTCAGTGGTATGGAAACAATATTTTCAGTGGTATGTTAGCCATCTATTCACAGTGGTATGGAAACAATGTTTTCAGTGGTACATGTATATTATCCATCTATTCACAGTGATATGGAAACAATATTTTCAGTGGTATGTTACCCATCTATTCACAGTGGTATGGAAACAATGTTTTCAGTGGTACATGTATGTTACCCATCTATTCAGTGGTATGTAAACAATATTTTCAGTGGTATGTTACCCATCTACTCACAGTAGCTAGTATGTAAACAATATTTTTAGTGATATGTTACCCATCTATTCAGTGGTATATTTCTTGTTCTAGCCAGTATATGAAAGGCTGTGGTATGTGCTATCCTGTCTATGGGATGGTGCATATAAAAGATCCCTTGCTGCTAATCAGAAAGAGTAGCCCATGAAGTGACGAAATCGGGTTTCCTCTCTCAATATATGTGTGGTCCTTAACCATATGTCCAACGCCATATAACCGTAATTAAATGTGTTGAGTGCGTCATTAAATAAATCATTTCCTTCCTTCTATTCAGTGGTATGTTACCAATCTATTCACAGTGGTATGTAAACTATGTTTTCAGTGGTATGTTACCCATATAATAACCGCTACATCTACATGCTACCTGTGGATTATATTAATAACTGTACTGAACCGTGTATTACATGGGGAAACACACGTTTCTTGCCTTTCACTTGGCACATTATATTAATAGCTGTACTGAACCGTGTATTACATGGGGAAACACACGTTTCTTGCCTTTCACTTGGCACATTATATTAATAGCTGTACTGAACCGTGTATTACATGGGGAAACACACGTTTCTTGCCTTTCACTTGGCACATTATATTAATAGCTGTACTGAACCGTGTATTACATGGGGAAACACACGTTTCTTGCCTTTCACTTGGCACATTATATTAATAGCTGTACTGAACCGTGTATTACATGGGGAAACACACGTTTCTTGCCTTTCACTTGGCACATTATATTAATAGCTGTACTGAACCGTGTATTACATGGGGAAACACATGTTTCTTGCCTTTCACTTGGCACATTATATTAATAGCTGTACTGAACCGTGTATTACATGGGGAAACACACGTTTCTTGCCTTTCACTTGGCACATTATATTAATAGCTGTACTGAACCGTGTATTACATGGGGAAACACACGTTTCTTGCCTTTCACTTGGCACATTATATTAATAGCTGTACTGAACCGTGTATTACATGGGGAAACACATGTTTCTTGCCTTTCACTTGGCACATTATATTAATAGCTGTACTGAACCGTGTATTACATGGGGAAACACACGTTTCTTGCCTTTCACTTGGCACATTATATTAATAGCTGTACTGAACCGTGTATTACATGGGGAAACACACGTTTCTTGCCTTTCACTTGGCACATTATATTAATAGCTGTACTGAACCGTGTATTACATGGGGAAACACACGTTTCTTGCCTTTCACTTGGCACATTATATTAATAGCTGTACTGAACCGTGTATTACATGGGGAAACACACGTTTCTTGCCTTTCACTTGGCACATTATATTAATAGCTGTACTGAACCGTGTATTACATGGGGAAACACATGTTTCTTGCCTTTCACTTGGCACATTATATTAATAGCTGTACTGAACCGTGTATTACATGGGGAAACACATGTTTCTTGCCTTTCACTTGGCACATTATATTAATAGCTGTACTGAACCGTGTATTACATGGGGAAACACATGTTTCTTGCCTTTCACTTGGCACATTATATTAATAGCTGTACTGAACCGTGTATTACATGGGGAAACACACGTTTCTTGCCTTTCACTTGGCACATTATATTAATAGCTGTACTGAACCGTGTATTACATGGGGAAACACATGTTTCTTGCCTTTTACTTGACATTTAAAAAAAGAGAAGACAAACACAATTCAATCTCTAATTGAAATAAAAATAATAACAAACACGTTCATATATATTTTTTTCTATACACTTTAATGTCCTGTATTAAATTGGTAAATTTTAAACACATATATTCATATAAAAATACAACTCTTACAGTTTATACATCAATGAAATACTGACAATCAAGACTAGATTAAAATAACAAGAAATAGGGTCCCACATTGTACGAAGCGACCTTAGCAATAAGAAAGAAAGAAATATTTTATTTAACGACACACTCAACACATTTTGTTTATGGTTATATGGCACCAGACATATGGTTAAGGACCACACAGATATTGAAAGAGGAAACACGCTGTCACCACTTCATGAACTCTTTTCGATTAGCAGCATGGATCTTTTATATGCACCATCCCACAGACAGGGTAGTACATACCATGGCCTTTGATATACCAGTCGTGGTGCACTGGCTGGAACGAGACATATCTTAGCAATAGCTAGCATAAGATCGCTTCGTGGAACTGGGGTCTGCTCCCAAAATTGCAAAATTATAGCTGTTCAATAGGATCAATCCATTTCAGCCGTGTCAGCATCATGTATCATTATGGCTGAAAAGGAAGTAAAGTTTTATTGAAGGACGCACTCAACACATTTTAATTACGGCATCGGGCATATGGGTTAGAACCATTCAGATAACGAGTTGACAACCACTGCCGTCACGCAATGGGCTACACTTTGCGATTAACAGCAAGGGATCTTTTATATGCAGCATGCCACAGGCAGGATAGTACATACCACAGCCTTTGTTACACCGGGAGGGCGGGATGTAGCCCAGTGGTAAAACGCTTGCATGATACGTGGTCGGTCTAGGATCGATCCCTGCTGGTGGGCCTACTGGGCTATTTCTCACTCTAGCCAGTGCACGACTGGTATATCAATGGCTGTGGTATGTTTTATGCTGTCTGTGGGATGGTGCATATAAACAATCCCTTGTTACTAATGGAAAAATGTAGTGGGTTTCATCTCTATGACTGTCAAAATGACCACACGTTTGACATCCAATAGCCTATGATTAATAAATCAATGTGCTTTAGCGGTGATGTTAAACAAAACAAACCTTTTGTTAACCAGATGTGTAGCATTGGCTAGAACGAGAAATAGCCCAATGGGCCCACCAATGGGGATCGATCCTATACGGACCGCGCATCAAGCGAGCGGATCGATCAGCACGATCAATATTGATCACAGCAATATCATTACAACAGTTCTGCTATTGTACAAATTACTCTATTTTCATTCAATGACGTTGCTAAAAACAAACACCCCCCCCCCCAAAAAAAACCCCACCCCCCAACCCTTAATGTTAGCCTGTGATAAACCTACAAACATGTCATTAAGTGAAATGGAACATCACTATGTAAAACATTTGTGAATTATTGCTCGTCACGAAATAAAAAGTATTTTGTTGTTAACAACTGAGAAACCATCCATATACATCAAAAAAATGTCAGAGATCAGCTGTAATAATATTAATGTGTGTGCGTGGGACCGCACACATCTACACATACAGATATTTCTCATACTTTATTTATGCTTTATAAATATTTTACATGATTTAAATATTTATAAACCATTACAGGATAAATACATTGTGGATTCTTGTCGGGATTTCTTTTCACTCAGTTATTTAAAATTGTATTCGGTATTTGGAAGAAAAATTAAATGATACATATGAAATTTGAGCTCAAGTACAAGTGTACATCACACAATTTGGAAGGAAAATTACACATGCTTTGTATATTGGTTCGCAATCTAGGAACCAGGATAGCTGACGGAACTTACCAGATATAGAAAACGGGTTATCAGTCAAACATATGTGCATGGTTGTATTGTCAACTTGGTATGCAAAATAAGTTTGGAAAAACCCCAACAAAAAACACTCATACCCCCCCCCCCCCCCCCCGGCAATGTCAGGGAACAGTCAGGACAAAGAAATCGAAGAACCTTGTAGAAAACAAAAGATTAAACTGATAGAATTTATTATTTTTATTATTTATTTTTTTCCAGAGCTTTATCACATTCGGTATGTAAGAACTGAAAGCACCATACTAGTATAGATATTGCATGTGAGAACACTCGTCATTTCCAACCAAAAGTGTTTTAGCTAAACCAGTTTACGTTTACGAATGTGTAAACACAGCTGATTGGAACACTTTGTAGAAATGAAACATGTAAAGTTTGTGCTCTGTTCAGTGTAAAAAGGTCTAGGAGTCTTTCAACACCATGAATATTCTGGATGTTTACTTAAATTTACTGAATATACATTTACATTATGTACATAATGTTTGGAAGCCTGTAAAAACTATTTATGTACCAATTCTTATTATCAAATATTGTAAGCACACACTAAAACAAGGTAAAAAGGAGAATATCGTTGTTAACAATAATTTGAAAAGAAGATGTCGGAATACCAAGAAAGTAGGTTTTTTTAAATTTATCGGACGATCATGAAATTCCTCCTATCCAACAGAGCCACAATGAACAGCTTGTTTCTTTTGTTAAACGACACCACTAGAGCTCACTGATTTATTAATGATTGGTTACTGAATGTCAAACATTTGGTCATTTTGAGTCTTAGAGAGGAAACCCGCTACATTTTTGAATTAGTAGCAAGATATCTTCTATATGTACCCTCTTACGTACAAGACAGCACATACCACAGCCTTTGAAACAAGACAGATCCACTTCATAATACCAAGTGCTATCCTGTTTGTTGGAGGGTGTATATAAAAGATCCCTTGCAACTAATGAAAACAAATGTAGCTGGTTTCCCCTCTACAACTGTCAAAATGACCAGTGTCTTGACATCCAATAGCCAACCTGCCTTGGTGGCGTCGTGGTTAGGCCATTGGCCTACGGGCTGGTAGGTACTGGGTTCGGATCCCATTCGAGGCATGGGATTTTTAATCCAGATACCGACTCCAAACCCTGAGTGAGTGCTCCGTAAGGCTCAATGGGTAGGTTTAAACCACTAGCACCAACCAGTGATCCATAACTGGTTCAACAAAGGCCATGGTTTGTGCTATCCTGCCTGTGGGAAGTGCAAATAAAAGATCCCTTGCTGCTAATCGGAAAGAGTAGCCCATGTAGTGGCAACAGCGGGTTTCCTCTCAAAATCTGTGTGGTCCTTAACCATATGTCTGACGCCATATAACTGTAAATAAAATGTGTTGAGTGCGTCGTTAAATAAAACATTTCTAATTTTGACATATACATGTAGTCTTACAGAGAAAACCTGCTACATTTTTTCCATTAGTAGCAAGGAATATTTTATATGCACCATCCCAGACAGGATAGCACATACCACAGCCTTTGATATACCAGTCGTGGTGCACTGGCTGGAAAGAGAAATAGCCCAATGGGCCCACCAACGGGGATCGATCTGAAACTGAATGGGCATCAAGCGAGCACTTTACTACTGGACTATGACCCGCCCCGGTCACCTGACAAGTGCTAAATTGCCAGTTTACTTGAATCATGATAATCTGACAATACAAATGGTGACTGTAGGATAAAGTAACTGTTTTATATACTTATTAAAATCTCACCATAGTGATAAAGACATTTTGAAACCATGTGATACCGTATATCGCTGTGTATTAGCCGACTCCATGCATTAGCCGACCCCCTAGTTTCACCCTCCAAATCGGCTTTAAAATTATAGACCTTGTATATAAGCCGACCCCCCTATATAAAACTAACCAAGTCAGATGTCTGTGTGGTCTACAAAATGACAAAGTACATCTGCTTTCAAACGTCATTTGTCACAGCAAACTTATCCGGAAGCAGTAGCCGATTTCTGTTTATAGAAACGGTGTCCGGTTAATTTATTTCTCGTAAAATATAAGTACCAAGATAGCGAAATATACCTAAACATTCTTGATTGCAGCCACACGTTAAAAACACAGTGACTGTTTGCATTGTTGATTGTGCTAATCGGTCTTTTCATTACTACATGTAGTCGGCTATACCCTACCATACCCAACCACCCGTGTCGATTAATCCCAAGCCGACAAACAAAACAAATGAAGCTGGAACAATTAACGTGTTCACCGGTTTAGTAAGCAGTTTTGTAATGACACGTGACCTGCAAAGTTTTCCGAAATTGTTTTGATCGGTCACCATTTATTGTTGTTTAAACAGATAAATATTACTAAATAACTTTTAAACACCAACATTTATTAAAGATGAACATATATATACAATTTTAATATCTTTTATTTGTAATAGCTTGTGTTAAAATGCAATATTGAACCTTTATGAAAGCGGAAATGCAGAGCACAATAATGACAATAGATCGAGTCAAGCCGTGACGTCACTATTCTAACTTTACATTTCCAATAAAATGTTGACTCCTTAGATAAGCCGACCCCAGCCTTTGACTTGATAAATTTTGTATCAAAAAGTCGGCTAATACACAGCGATATACGGTAGTCTTTATCTCATATTGCACATACATGTATCATACCGGAACTTTAAAAATATCTTCATTGGAGTTAGTGCCCTTTTGTTACTTAAGTCATACATGACTAACAAATAACTACTTACGTCATATATGACTCACAAATAATTACTTACGTCATATATGACTCACAAATAATTACTTACGTCATATACGACTCACAAATAATTACTTTCATCATATATGACTCACAGATAATTACTTACGTCATATATAACTCACAAATAATTACTTACGTCATATATGATTTACAAACTATGTCGCATCTTGTTTAAAACTTATAGATAGATTGCCGTAGAATATGATTGTTAACTTTAAGCAAATCGATGAAAGTACCGGTAGTCCTACTGATCATAAATTTAAGATACACCCCGCCGTAAGATAAAACCATGGTGGCTGGTCAATGCTAGGTACATAGCTAAGTTTCAAGTTAGTGTCGACAAAAACAAGAGAAAAAAAATGAAGAAATTTTTAGACATTAAAATTAAAACCTACACTTTTTGCAGTCTTTACATTTACCAGTCATGTGTGTTGATATAAATTAAAAAATTAAAAATCAATCTAGTAGAATTGTTTTTAATTTAGCTGCCATTTCATATGTTGTATCCATTTTCTAAAAAACATGAATACAGCAAACTTGCTAGATATAAAACATGTTCTACTGAAATGAACTCACAGGTGAGATATATCTTTTTGTACAAATGTCACACTCACACAGAGAACGATCAATCACAGGATACTCTTTCAAAGTGAGGTACATCTGTATGTACACACACATGTCCCATGTTCACTGGACATGACACATGCTCTGTGGAATCAAACTAACAGAATACTGTCCCCAGCACATCATCACTCTCTCTCACAGCTTTGAATTGGCAGTGTTGAATTTTCCATGGCGACCAAGACCATCCACAAATTTCTTAGCACCTGTATTAAAAATAAAACACAATAATGAAATAAATTCAAAGGGAGGTAACCTGGTACTGCAGGGTTGAAAATTAACATGAAAACCATGGTTGCCAGCAGGGCCAGTTGAAGAAAAATCTTACTGGCCCTTCTCAAATTCAACTAGCCCTCCAATTTAATTACACAGCCACAATAAAAACTAGAATGTTCTTTGTTGAATATTAACTATGTATAATAATAACCATGTATATATAGTCCGTTTGTGTCAAAAGGAACCCGATGAAATGGCATGTAACTTCATAACGAATAAAGTTAAAATTCATATTAGAAACATATTATTAAGTTTTAAACTCATACCAACCCAAATAACATTTAAAGAAAAAAATAATCCAGTATAAATAAAAAAGTTACTTCAAAACATACAAATTAAATATAAGTTTTAATACAGGGATAAAACAAATGCTAGAACAGCCAAGGTATGCAGCTTCACTCTTGCACTGTCTCTTAAGTAATCGATAATGCAGTACAAAGAGACTAAAGGTAGAACTGCGCATGTTTTAGTATATTAGTCTGAGAATGGCAATCTTCTTTATGGACCTGTGGAGAGGTCGTTCAGTGTGGAGAAGAACTTTCCAGTAAAGGATTTTCCCAGGAGTGGCTGTCATCCCAAAGATGAGGCACTAGATAAAAGATTCATGGAATCATCCACAATTTTGTCAAATTCCCATTCGACTCTGCACTGTGCAGAGAAACAGCCATGATCTCATATTATGGTTTTGTCGTTCAGATTACCTTAGATGTTCCATCAACTGCCTTAAAACCGTGTAGCTGATCTCGTATTACGGTTTTGTCGTTCAGATTACCTTAGATGCTCCAGCAATTGCCTTAAAACCTGTAGCCGATCTCGTATTACGGTTTTGTCATTCAGATTACCTTAGATGTTCCATCAACTGCCTTAAAACCTGTAGCCGATCTCGTATTACGGTTTTGTCGTTCAGATTACCTTAGATGTTCCATCAACTGCCTTAAAACCTGTAGCCGATCTCGCATTACGGTTTTGTCGTTCAAATTACCGTAGATGCTCCATCAATTGCCTTAAAACTTGTAGCCTATCAGAAAAGATTTATCCTATGCAGTTCTATAAATATATATTGTTTTTATTTACACTGAACTTTTTTACACCAAAAAACATTATTTCATATGATATGGGTTTACAATTTAATAAATTAATATGTTTTTATATGAATTTTACCTTTAGGCCTACATGCCAATTAACCGACTTTTGAAATAATCCCTGTAGTAATGGAACATTTCATTGTTAATGGGAGTTAAAAGTACAAGATAAATTTTGATTTTGTCCCAGAATATATTAAGCTAATTAAATATGATTAATTTGTACCATATAACATTAAATAATGTCAAAAAATAGGTCTACTTGATAATTATGGTGTATCCAGTCCAATAAGCCGAGAACTTCAAGATTACAAAAAAACCATAAGCGTCTGTAATATGTTTTGAGCTATATTTTTTAAAAGCCCCGGACCAAAATCACAGAAGCTGAGGCCGAGTCTGGTAAGTCTAGCATTGTCAAAATATAGAACATGTTTTATAATATCGTCTGATGCCAGATCTGTAGTTCGTGCCAGCACAGAAGCGGCATGTTTTGACACATTCGATTCAGTTTCAATGCGTTTATTTTTCGTCTAAGACCATATTCACCAGACCTTAAAATCGATGGTCGACCAATGGACTACCTTTGTAAAATGCATAGTCACCCATAGCCAATAACTGTCGCCATGGTCCACCTGGCTGCTGCTAATTTTCAACCCTGGTACTGGATCCAGTTTTACTATTAAACTTGTACTCCATTAAATTGGTCAAAATGCCAACAAGCAATGCTCAAGAAATATGAATGACTAAATGGTAATACATGGTCAGGCCTGTATTTCTGCACAATGCAGTCGAATTGGCATTTGGCAAAACAGTGGTCGATTCCATGAATCTCTGTCTAGTTCCTCTTTTATAGGAGGAAAGCCACTCCCAAGGAAATCCTTAACCGGAGCCAATTTCACAAAATGTTGTAAGTTTACGTCTGCGACTAGCAGTTATGCCGGGTATACATTTACATGTGTTTGGAAAATGGAGCATTTTAAGGACGAATGGAAATGAAATATGTGTATTTCTAACTATATTTGTTGTACTATAATAGTTATGAGAATTGTGGTTTAGTTGTAGATTTACGTTTACGTGCAAAACCGGGATTATGTTTAGTGAAATTGGGCCCTGGACAATACATTTGTCTTGCACCTGCAAGGAGCACCCCCACCAGCAGACTAGTTTACTAAATCAAAACTGGGCTTATGATGTTTACTGAAATTGGGCCCTGGACAATACATTTGTCTTGCACCTGCAAGGAGCACCCTCACCAGCTGACTAGTTTACTAAATCAAAACTGGCACTGGACAGAGCTCATTAGTACAGCTGTGATGACATGCACAATCTACTTCATGCCGTGATTATACAGTTTCTGTATACACACACTTATTACAGATGTGAAACCGATCAATGTATTATTTTGTATATATCTGTTTCTGTATAGATACACTTGTTACGGACGTGAAACCGATCAATGTATTATTTAGTATATATCTGTTTCTGTGTACACACATTTATTACAGATGTGAAACCGATCAATGTATTATTTTGTATATATCTGTTTCTGTATAGACACACTTGTTACGGACGTGAAACCGATCAATGTATTATTTAGTATATATCTGTTTCTGTGTACACACACTTGTTACGGACGTGAAACCGATCAATGTATTATTTTGTATATATCCGTTTCTGTATAGACACACTTGTTACAGACGTGAAACCGATCAATGTATTATTTAGTATATATCTGTTTCTGTGTACACACACTTGTTACGGACGTGAAACCGATCAATGTATTATTTTGTATATATCTGTTTCTGTATAGACACACTTGTTACGGACGTGAAACCGATCAATGTATTATTTAGTATATATCTGTTTCTGTGTACACACACTTTGTTACGGACGTGAAACCGATCAATATATTATTTAGTATATATCTGTTTCTGTGTACACACACTTGTTACGGACATGAAACCGATCAATGTATTATTTAGTATATATCTGTTTCTGTGTACACACTTGTTACGGACGTGAAACCGATCAATGTATTATTTAGTATATATCTGTTTCTGTGTACACACACTTGTTACGGACGTGAAACCGATCAATGTATTATTTAGTATATATCTGTTTCTGTGTACACACATTTATTACAGATGTGAAACCGATCAATGTATTATTTTGTATATATCTGTTTCTGTATAGACACACTTGATACGGACGTGAAACCGATCAATGTATTATTTAGTATATATCTGTTTCTGTGTACACACACTTTGTTACGGACGTGAAACCGATCAATATATTATTTAGTATATATCTGTTTCTGTGTACACACACTTGTTACGGACATGAAACCGATCAATGTATTATTTAGTATATATCTGTTTCTGTGTACACACTTGTTACGGACGTGAAACCGATCAATGTATTATTTAGTATATATCTGTTTCTGTGTACACACACTTGTTACGGACGTGAAACCGATCAATGTATTATTTAGTATATATCTGTTTCTGTGTACACACATTTATTACAGATGTGAAACCGATCAATGTATTATTTTGTATATATCTGTTTCTGTATAGACACACTTGATACGGACGTGAAACCGATCAATGTATTATTTAGTATATATCTGTTTCTGTGTACACACACTTGTTACGGACGTGAAACCGATCAATGTATTATTTAGTATATATTCTTGTTTGTGGTGCTACACGACGAAATCCTCACTGCATCCCTCTCATGCTTTTATGTAACAGGTGTATACCTTCTGTGCTGCAACAACCTTGTTCAGCGTCAACAGTTTCAATCCCACATTGGTGCAGTATTCACAAAGGCACTGTCTTACACGTGCCTGTGCCATTAGCTTCACGTTTGATGGTCGACACTTTGCAAATGTAGAAAAACTGACTCTAAGTCCCGTTTCTTCAAAGCGCTTGTGAAGATCGCGGAGAGGTTGTGTTAAGAGTAATGTGCTTTTCCCTGTCTTTTTACTGACACGTTTTTGGTCAGGCAGTTGTGTAGCTTCCTGCTGAAGAAACTCAGCAGCTTTCTTCTCTGCTTCTTTCTTAATTCCCATAGGCTTGTGCTTAGGCTTTTCATGTCTTTGCAAGGTTTTTCTGTTTATGCCGAGCAGAGAACTCCTCATTCTGTAAGAGCCACCCACCTTGCATACACTGAGAAGAAGACGGCGAGTCAAACGATTACCAAAAAGGTTTTTGCAACGTAAACGATGCACAGCTTTGAGGAACAGACGTCCCATATGCTGCTCTTTATGTTGTTTCTCCCCCTGAAGTAAGTTCAGTTTCTTAAACAGTTGTTGCTTTCTTGGCGAAGATTGACTCACTAGTGCTGTTACGGTCGACACAAACTTTCGTGGACTTTTAGATAGGGCACATCTAGCTCTCTGCAAGGCTTTGCGCTGAGCAACCGGTGTGCGACTTTCAATCAATTCGGCATCCATCTGACCATTATCCGTTTCACTTGGAATGGACACTGAAATTTTCATCCATTCAGACTCCTTTTTCTGCTTGTAGAATTCCCTCCTAGCCTCTTTCTTTCGTCTCTTTTGCTGTGGGGTCATTTCTTCTCTCTGCTTCTTCTTTTGTATTCGCCACTTCTCTCTTTGTCGATTGTCGGCAGCAATGTCCTGTCGGGTCGTCACCTTTTTAGTATTTTCCTTTTGTTTCTCCTCCTTTCGATACTTCTGCACTCTTTCTCTGGAAATAATTTTTTCTTTTGCCTTCTGCTCCTCTGACCTAGTTTCTTGAAATTTCTTGCATTTTTTCCTGTTTTTATCCAAGTAATCTTGGTATTTTTCTGGATTTTGGTTTTTCATTTTCTCTCTCCATGCTTTGACTCTCTCTGCATTTGTCATCCTGCATATTGGAGGGGGAGGTAGGAGTTGTAGTGGGGACTCTGGAGCCTGCAGCTGTATTTCCTTGCATATTAGGCGGGTGGATTTGCGTGAAGATGTCATCTATTTAATTTAAAAAACCACAAACAATATTAACAACACCCTAGCACAAAAATACATCAGCAGCAAGGGATCTTTTATATGCACCATCCCACAAACAGGATAGTACATACCACGGCCTTTGATATACCAGTTGTGGTGCACTGACTGGAACGAGAAATAGGCCAATGGGCCCACCGACCGCGCATTGAGCGAACGCTTTACCACTGGGCTATGTTCTGCCCCTTAAACTGTTTTAAAGGCTAAATCAAACAGCACATAGCAATGTATAATAATAATAATAATAATAATATACAACACCAGTATAATTGTGATTCATCTCAAAACAATTTTGTGACTTTTCTACTTACACAATCAGTCAAGTTAAAGAATAAAGACATGTGACATTGATATGGCAAATTCTCGATCATGTAATTCATGACAACCTGACTGCTTTGCAGTTGCTTTCCATGACAAAATACTGAAGTTTTATTAAAAAAAAAAAAAAAAAAAAAAATAAAGGGGAAAAAAAAGAAAAGAAGAAAGTTTAGCATGAAATCATTAAGCATGAAATTACTTATTATTTGTTCAATCATATCAAACTTTGACTCGCGTAAACCAACTAGAAATAGCATCGGTACACATTATAAGCTTTATGTGTACGGTCGCTTCACAGACACGGGCGAATGTTGTGTCCAGTAACGAACGTATATTTGGTCTACCGCACACGTTCGTGTCCTGTATCGACCATTACAACTATTGGCTTTGTTTGCTAAACTTACGAGATTACCGTTTTAATTTTGTATATTAATATCTTATAATGATAAATAAATACATCCACTGTGTCAAAGACCTACCCTACCTTTTTTAAAAACTTGATCGAACCCATTTTTTTAAATAAAGCCGACAATTGTGTAAAATTGACTATAAGAAACAAAGCTAACTCATTCACAAAACCTGCTAAAATTTCGATATCATTTTTTTTTTTTTTTTTTTTTTTTATCTGAACGACACACGTCAATAGTAATAACACCTGAACATTAAACAAAATCTAAATACAAAAGAAAATAATTTATCAATGATAATCTTACCTTTCCGTGAGATCATTCTTGATCATGTACGGTCATTACATGGAAATTTCCTTGAAGACACCAAACATATCACGTGGGTTTGTACTAAAACGTTTCCTTCTTTCCAAACCGCTAACACGCGCGTATGAATACACTTATAAACTATAGTGCCAGATACTTTTACTTTAAAATGTATTGATTATTTTTTATGCATGGTCGTTTCATGCAAAAATTGACACCATACTAGACGCTAAAACTTAACGATTATTTACCGTATCATTAATTTCGCAATGATGGCCAAAAATAGGACATTCGTGTTCTGCCATGGTCATTTCCGACATAGGTGTGAAAAAATAGTTCCCAGTAAATGTGTTTACTGTAAAATGCGAGTTTTAATGTTTTCGTTCGAGGTGGACACGACGAGTAACGACCGTTACAACAAATTTATTGTATTCTAGTTAAATAAATATAGATAAATCAAGCAAAATGTGTGCTAAGAGTAGTACGAATACTTCTTCCAAATGGTTCTGTGTTGTATTTAAACCAAACCATTGTGTTTAGTCGATGTAATTGCATCGTGTTCAACAGACCGGTCAACATGTCACAAATCGGCCATGTTTTCCATACATCATTTTAGCATAATTCTTCAGTTTACAAAGAAACAAGATCACACAAGTTGTTGATTTTGTTTATCCTGTCTCTTTATTATACCATCATCATGACACAATTGCAAGTTGACCAATAGCATGAAATAAAAAAATATTACGATCTTTCAAAACGACCAACCCATAACGAACCACCTTTTCTGAGAACAACCCATATATCTGTTTCTGTGTACACACACTTGTTACGGACGTGAAACCGATCAATATATTATTTAGTATATATCTGTTTCTGTGTACACACACTTGTTACGGACGTGAAACCGATCAATGTATTATTTAGTATATATCTGTTTCTGTGTATACACTTGTTACAGATGTGAAACCGATCAATGTATTATTTAGTATATATCTGTTTCTGTGTACACACACTTGTTACGGACGTGAAACTGATCAATGTATTATTTAGTATATATCTGTTTCTGTATACACACACTTGTTACAGACGTGAAACCGATCAATGTATTATTTAGTATATATCTGTTTCTGTATACACACACTTGTTACAAACGTGAAACCGATCAATGTATTATTTAGTATATATCTGTTTCTGTGTACACCGATCAATGTATTATTTAGTATACATCTGTTTCTGTGTACACCGATCAATGTATTATTCTGTTTCCACTGAACAAAGCATTCTACAATGTTTTTTATCTCTTTCTGTCGAAGTTGGTAAACTGAACATCCTTTTCACATAACAACACTTGAGTGCCAAATGCGGCTTATGGCAATACACAAGTAACTACAGTACACCTACACAGAAATTTATTATTTAACAAGCATTCTGAGAGTACTGCTAAAGCAATACATGTCCCCTACCGGGCCCCAACATATTTTCTTATCTCCTAAATTCAAGGAACACAACTGTCAAAAGTGGGTAATCGTCATGAAAGTCAAACAAGATCTGTATCAATACATGATAAAGCTATACACCAAATGTCAGCTACGTATCTCAAGGCATTGTGAAAAACACACCCAGAAAACTCTATTTAGGAAGGAAGGAAATGGTCTATTCAACGACACACTCAACACATTTTATTTACGGTTATATGGTGTCTGTATATGTAGGACAGACAAGACAGATGGACGGAGATGAAGCCTATATAGTTACCTTTTACAGATTCTTCCTCGATGACTTTTATCCCATTCTCGAACTCGAACTGAAAGGCATCTACCGTACTCTTGGCATCATACGCGCTGTAATACGCTGACCGGCGGTCAGCTTTCATACACATCTGAGGGTGTTTAGCAATCTCTTTAGCCAACTGCACCGACTGTCCCAACGCTGTCAATTAAAAGAAAGGAAGGTAACATTAACACCACACACCACGTTTAAACAGCAGTTGGTAGGGGTTTGAGGTTGGAAGAAATGGTCATGATTGGAGATGTTTAATCACTGATAACAATTAATTTTATGTATTTTTTATTTTTTGAGTACTGTGAAAATGACAATTATATTATTTTATAGTTACCCAGTAATTGTCATTTACTTTGGCATATAAACCTAATAGTCTTGCATCTAACCAAATTTTGAGAGGGTACCACAATTTTTTTTTTTTTTAAATCAAATTTATTTATTGAACTTATAAATTATGAAAAGTTTTAATTTTTGTAAACGAAAATGAAAAACCTTTTAAAAATAGAAAATGCCTCAGAATGAATAACCATTAAAAAGAACATACATTGTACTTATGTAGGCACACACATACATAGACACACTGACAGACATAGACACACATACATAGACACACATACAAACATAGACACACTGACACATACATGTATACCTTTGGGTTTTTTATCAACAGTTTATAAATCTAGTCTACATTTAATTTTATTAACAGTTAATAAATTGACTGTATATACCTGTATATAGCCTCCATTTGCTTATAGGTATAGTACTAAACCAAATAACTTCCGACTGGGTCAAAGTTTGAGGTGCACCCAACTTTTGATAGAGAAGTGAACACCACAAGTCCTGTGATTGGTTATAAATGTGAGTGTGTTGGTTGTAAAAAATAATAGTTTTATTTGGGTCAAATATGCAATTGTATTTCATCTAGTACCACTGTGTCAAGTAGCCTTGTGCTTGAAACATGTATGGGGTACCTGTAGTATACACCCTATAGTACATATTCAGTGCATAATAAAAAATATTATGATTTTGTCATTTTATTTAATTAAATTATACTGGTTGGTTAATTAGCCATCACTCGGCCATGCAAGTTCACAATGACCTTGACAATAATCACTTTACATGGCTCTGAATGGAGTATGAATAAAAGTTATCACTGAAGAAAGTTGGTTTTGGCCTATAATTCATACTGTAAAGATTTCAACAATTTCTTTTTACATGGTATTTGACTTGCCATATACAACTGCTCTTAAATATGGTATTATATATAGGCAACCTGAACAAAGATTTTAATAGCAATTTATTTTTATATTAAAAATAGCATGTGCCAATAGTCGGTTAATGTCTTTAGTTTCCATTCACATACATGTAGTTAATTTTTCTTGTATGAAATTCTAAAAACTCAAATTTGTAAAGAACTTGATTTTTATTGTCATTTTTACATATTCATAGGGTGTTAAGTTATATTTTAGACAAATTTGTAGTTTTATGCAAAATATAAAGTAAATTTGAAGAAAAACTTTACCAAAAACATAATTAAATTTCTTGTCACTATATTGCACTTTCTGTTCTTATTTATACCTAACAATAAGGTTGTTAAACATATATTTAGATCTTCAGATCAATTTTTTTTTTTAAATAATCACTTAGCTCTCATGAAGAATTTTGAGTTTATACTAGATTCAGAACCAATTTTTTTCAGATTTGATTATCTGCCTTGGATTAAACTGATAATTTATTTTATTGTTAAAAGTTGTATTACCCAGTGTTACTAGCTAAATAAAATGCTGGATTACAGATTGTAGGAATACATCCAATATACATATTGTATTCATCTGGATTAGAAAATAATGCAAGAAAACAGATGTTCGGGTAATTATGTCATTTAAAAATAGCTTTTTCAGTAATTAATCAAAAATAAATGTGTGAAAGCTGCATGATAATTCCAGATATCACAACTATTAAAACCTCCAACTACAGTAGGCTATAAATAAAATATAGTCAGGAATATTGATGGCTGCCAATGGTTTTGATGGTTCATTATGAAAATCAGCATGAAATTCCCACACCTGGTAACTTGAAGACACCCATACCCAGCATACAGAATTTCCATCCAACACTAATGTTCAGGACATTAAGTTATTACTTCATACAGGTACAGTCATGTTGGTGTTTTCTTCCTCAGTTAGTTTATTTTTTAATACTAATATTTCTTTGATGTGCCTGTTAAGATCTTCATAATCTAGGGGTCAATCAAGTGCATGTGTTTTAATGGAATACTTTAAAGGAGTAGAGGTACTCTGACTATCTTTGTTGTCTCTACATATATACCTGAGTACACACACCCAACTGAAAGTAAATATCTTCAGGACTTTTATTTTAAAACATTTTGTTGTTCAATATGACATATTGCATTTGTACAAAACTGTATGGAAGATATATATGCCTTATGAGGTGTACATTATATTAGATTGCACTGTAGAAACAACAGTTTCAGTAAGGTTGTCAGTTTATGTCAGAATACACCAGATCCTGGTTGTCATAAAGACACATAGCTGGACACTTTTTGAAAAATGTATGTTATCAGTATAGGTAGTACTAAACCAAATAACTTCCGGCTGGGTCAAAGTTCGAGGTGCACCCAACTTTTGATAGAGAAGTGAACACCACAAGTCCTGTGATTGGTGATAAATGTTGGTTGTAAAAAATAATAGTTTCATCTGGGTAAAAAAAATAATTTTATTTCATCTAGTACCACTGTGTTAAGTAGCCTTGTGCTTGAAACATGTATGGGGAACCTGCAAAAAAAAGTACTCAAATTTTGTGTGGAACTAGGGTAGTCACAGACGCTATCCGTTATCTCAGAAATGAGCAGCGTGAACCCCAATTTTTTCTGATTCACTTTAAGTGTCAGGGGTGGTAGTATTTATATCTGTGGCATTTATGTCGATTGATACGCTGCAGGTAGGAGTTCTAGCCACATATTTTACTCTCGTCGTCTATGGGATTTGATTTGGTAGTATACACCCTATACCAACAGTGTTAGAAAATTGACTGTATACATCTTATCAACATTTGCTGTTAGAAACCTATAGTACACGACAGTAAGTTGACATACACACCGGTTCCGGTGGCCACAAGCCGATTGGCCAGCCCGAACTGAAAGGCCTCTTTAGCGGAGACCTGCCGGCCAGTGAGAATGAGGTCAAGGGCACGCGACAGACCAATCAGGCGTGGAAGTCGAACCGTTCCACCGTCGAGCAACGGAACACCTGCAACACAACACAAATGTTATTAGACACAGACATCAGATTAAACAATAATGTGAACATGATGCAATGTGAAAAACAACTGTTTACTACTATCATTAAAGTCCCAATCAAATTGTTAACAACTACTATAAATTACTCTACCTTTAATTATCAGTAAGATTTTTTTTACACTTTTTGTCCAAACACAAATTGTAAAAAAAACATTACAGTGACACAGATTCCACATATGAGACTGTAACGATATCACCAATATAGGCTTCACTGAGATCGCATATGGCAAAATACAGTTTTTCACAGTCTGCCATTTTGTTTTTTTGTGTGGAATACTCTTCAAGAGGGGTGGAAACCTCCTAAGTATGTAAAATAATTAATCCTATGTCATGATGAGTGTGTTATACCTTAGCGCATGTTATGACACTGATGGAAGGAAATGTTTTTATTTAACGATGGACTCAACACATTTTAATTATGGTTATATGTAGAGGGGATGATTTTCCGTTTCAGATTTTGCCACATTCCGTTTCAGATTTTTGCAAATTCCGTTTTTTTCCGTTTTTGTGTTCAATTAGTGTCATGTTTTATTGTTATAAACTATATACATTTGTTATATTGTTCCAGCTCTGAGCTGGTTTGCTATTGCTATTTTTTTAAATACCTGTAAAAATAATTTTTGAAACAAACTTTAAAAAAAAGAAAAAAGTGTATAAACCGCACCACTTGGTTCCCACCTTCATCCGTAAATAAACCGTAAGAATTACTATTTTAGTACTCACTCGATTACACATGTATGTATCTCTGTAACCTAACTAGCGTGCTGTGTGCACAAATTACATATTCAAACGAGGTCGGGTCAATCTGGATACAGGTCAGTGGTAGTGAATCGAAACTAAGCACTGTTCTGTAGATCGTTTAAAGTTTCGACATTATTTTATAACTTTAAATATATATATATATATTTGCCTAGAATTATATATTCAGAGCCTGTAGCACAAATAACAGCCCAATTTCCAAGATATATATTTTGCAACCCCCTCGGGGAGGGGGGAAAACGTACACAATGATGACAATGCCTCACCGCGGGACCCCCTAAACTGCAGGGTCTGTAGCACGTGCTACATGTGTTACAATAATAAACCGGTGAGAAGAAAAGTAAAATGCTATTTTTGTGTGCAATTTAGAAAACAATCAGTTCAGAAATAAATAACATGTAGTAAATTCCGTAGCATGAAAAAAGGCGTTCCCCGTGGGACGGACTATAAATGTGAAATGTTTCCGTACAAATTAACGAATATGCCCGAAGTTTTACGAAATTACGTTTTCTGGCGAAAGCGTTGTGTAAATTGGCTATGCTTTTGAATCGTAATAAGTATTATTGAAAAATATCGAAATTGAACGTACTAGAAATCTTATTATATAATCAACATTCTAAAATTGTATTAGTAAATGTTTATTTTTATATTTCAAGTAAAATTTCACTATGTAAAGTGACACGGGTAAACAGTCACATGCTTTGTTGCAAGCTTACGGCAATTAAGCATAACTTCCGAGAATTAACGGTTCTGAAAATATTTAGGCATACAGTACACTCCATGAAAGTTCGCATACCAAAACACTATGCGTATATTATCAATATTGAATCTTAAAACTACTAAAAATATTTATTATGGTGCTTGAACCAGAAATACAACTTTTGAAGGTTATTTTTAAAAAATAGCAAATTCCGTTTCAGTTACTAAATTCCGCGATTCCGTCCGTTTTTCCGTGATCGCGGAAAATCATCCCCTCTATATATGGTGTCAGACATATGTTTGAGGACCACACAGATATTGAGAGAGGAAACCCGCTGTCACCACTTCATCGGCTACTCTTTTCGATTAGCAGCAAGGGATCTTTTATATGCACCATCCCACAGACAGGGTAGTACACACCACGGCCTTTGATGTACTAGTCGTGGTGCACTGGCTGGAGTGAGAAATAGCCCAATGGACCCACTGATGGAGATCGATCCCAGACCAACAGCGCATCAAGCGAGCGCTGTACCACTGGGCTACGTCTCACCCCCACGACATTGTTGGATAACGTCACATCGATCCACCATACCAAAGGCTCGGGAAGGACAACATCAACTCACGTGTGCATGATAAATGGTATTGCCTCGTAACTCGTCGAGAATTCTCTACATCCCGCCCCAACACATTCAAACATCTCACCAAACCTGCGACAGAAGACTCCCATGACGGCCGACTCTTCCACGACTCGCAGGTCACACATACAGGCAAGCTCCAGTCCACCGGCCACCGCGTACCCCGCAACCGCCGCGATCACAGGCTTGGTGCACAGCATCCGCGACGGGCCCTAGTTAATTTAAAACATAAAATGAAACTTTTCAAATCACAGGTCACACATACAGGCAAGCTCCAGTCCACCATGTACCCCGCGATCACAGGCTTGGTGCACAGCATCCATGAGGGGCCCCGATTAATTTAAACATAAAATTAAACATTTCAAAAACAAGCTTGTATACATGTATTACACAAAAAAAGTCTAGGGATCAAGTCGACTGTGATCTTGAGCCCTCCTGAACAAGCCACAGTTGTCATCGCTTTATACGTTTCTTAAAGTTAAACAAATATTAAAATAAACATTTTCAGATCTCGACTAATTACAAAAACTTTATAATAAGAAACTGCCAAAGGGTGGCGAGTCGCAGGACACATGTAACCCTCCTTCTAGATCTGCCAGTGCATGACACCAATTATTTTTACAGCAAACTTATGCGGTATGCAGAAACAAATCGAAATAGCTGAAATAGATATGTACGATTCCATATGTCTGGATTCTTATGCGGCAAGTCTGATGGCACCCTGTATCGATTCCTGCTGGATAAGCACAGTGACGTCATCTTAGATTGAAATAATAACATTTCGCGGCACTTTTGGTTTATCTACTTTTAAAAATGCCAAAATATTAGTGTTTTTCGACGAACATGGAAAGATTTATTGTGTTAGTAGCAGATCACAAGATCCACATATATCCCCAGTTGAAATAACACCACTCCCGTGTCTATTTCAGCAACTCCCCAGTCTGGTTCCTAAGAAAATACCAGTATCTACTGAACCAATAACATTGGTAAATTTGGAAACAAGTGACATAATCACATGTTCATTAGATATTGCAAATTTAAAAAATTATGTAGACATTGAAAGGGCCCTATTAAAGTTGGTTCCGCCAAAATATACTCTTGTTTTGAAATGAACTGAACAGTTTTGTGTTATAATGAACGTTGTTATGATTGCATAAATTACCTTAGATGAATAGCCAGTCTTTGGCGTGCACAGATACATGTAACATCCCTTGCCAAGCAGTGCTTGGTGAACTTATCTTTCACGTGGAACACAATTCGGCCAAATTGTTCCCTGGATACTCTAAAGTAATGATGAAATTTCTTTCTATCGGACAGAAGTTCCCTGATGCTCCATAAGGGAATCTTTTTTAAAGTAAACTATGTATCCAGCAGCGGTGTTTTCTTTTTTCTTCTTTTTCTTATGCAATACTTTCAGAACAATTACTATAACTACCTGTTGCTCAAACAAAATATGTTCAGACACTTGAAACTTGGACAAATTCGGAGCCATGACGCGAAATAAAACCCCCCCCGCAGTGCGTATGGAATCTGACAAAACGCATGCCCCATAAGCTTTCCGCAACTGTACATATGGAATCTTAGCTTTAAGCCTATCTGCTTGTTATGTTATTTCAGGCATTATAATGTCAAAAGTTTTTCTCTAATCACGCGTAACTGGCCTTTTACCCTCTCAGCCAGGTCCATCATTTTTGGGTTTGTTCAGTTTAGTTCACAAGTTTTTTGTTAACAGTTGTAGTTCCAGCAATAACGAGTGCTGCTAACCAGTTTGCAAACTATTGGACTGGATCCCAATTAGTTATTTGGTTTAATACGAAGCACCTAAACCAGTCTATCAAAAGTGCTTCTGCTCTGTGGGGCTGAACTCTGCTCAAAACAGTTGGCTTCTTTAACGACACCACTAGAGAACATTGATTAATTAATCACCGGCTATTGGATGTCGAACATTTGGTAATTATTATGTAGTGATCAGAGAAAACCCGCTACATTTTTCCTAATGCAACATGGGATCTTTTAAATGCATTTTCCCACAGACAGGAAAGCACATACCACAGCCTTTGACCAGTTGTGGTGCATTGGTTGAAACAAGGAACTCTGTTCAAATTCCGATGAACACGTTAAACTGGAAACCGTGTTCTCCATGCTGTGTTCTTACTGCTATAAGATTTACATTAGAAAATGGTCATACACGTGTGCAAAGTGTGTTAATATTGTTTTTATGACAGGCTTCATGAATTGAATAAACGTCACGTAAATGTAAACAGGCGTACATTTTTACATGATTCTTTGTAAAATTGGGTTCAGGGCCCATATTTTCGAAGCTATCTTAGCTCTATGACATCGTAAAAATGTGACATCATAGTTTACAGGGTTTTTAAGATATTGTAGAGCTAAAACAGCTTTGGACATCTATAATCAGGGGTTAATAGTTAGTGGTTCAATCGTTGTAATATAACCAAGATCAGAACTGATTTTTCGAAACAACTGTAGACTGTTCAGTAGTGCGAGAAATCATGGTTGTTCCTTAGTATCGTTTTTGTGTATTGTGAGCCGACACTTCTATATCAGAACATGAACATGAATAGACCTACTTTACAATACAGAAGACATTTAACAAGTGACCAGCTGATCCACACGACACAGGAAACATGCACGTGCATATAACATGATACCCGGGTACTCTGAAGTATACCGAATGTTTGCGACACCGAACAATGACGAGTATTCACAATACACTGACTTGTTCCACAGATGATTCGATATGACAGAAAATGATGGTGCCAATGAAATTATTCATGAGTGCTCTTCCTAACATGCCACCGGTTATACAGATATGTCTGAACAGGGTTTCTGCCAGAGGGTAAAACGGGTATGGTGCCATACCCAAATTTTTAGCAGATTTTACTTTTTTAAGTTACCCGTTTGACAAAATTAATGACTCTTTATTATTATTGTATGCTTTTCTTAACCCTAACCCTAAATCTAACCCATTTTCCTTCTGGGGAAGGCCTCCTATACCCTCTTTTGACTGTGGTTGCATTCAATTCCATAGCGCCATACCCAAAGATTTCTTTCTGCTGAAGACATAATTTTGAGAAAAATCAACATTCAATTTTAAAGTTTAAAGAGCTTTGTATCCCGTAAGTAACCTCTGACGCCATATAACCGTTAATAAAATGTGTTGAGTGCGTCGTTAAATAAAACACTTCCTTCCCTCAAGTAACATATATGTCCACCATAGAAAACCACACACAAAACTAGACGTTGGCTCGATGTTCTGTATTGCTGTACTCACCATCGGTGCCTCGTCAGATTCCACCGGCTCTTTAAATGTGGGGCCCACCGAGGCGTCAACTTCCGACAAGAATTTGAGGTCGTATCCAGCACAGAAAACCCCGCCTGTCAAACACAGAGTAAGGAAGGTGAGAAACTACATGTAAACAGTACAGAAAACCCCACCTGTCAAACACAGAGTAAGGAAGGTGAGAAACTACATGTAAACAGTACAGAAAACCCTGCCTGTCAAACACAGAGGAAAGGAAGGTGAGAAACTACATGTAAACAGTACAGAAAACCCCGCCTGTCAAACACAGAGTAAGGAAGGTGAGAAACTACATGTAAACAGTACAGAAAACCCCGCCTGTCAAACACAGAGTAAGGAAGGTGAGAAACTACATGTAAACAGCACAGAAAACCCCGCCTGTCAAACACAGAGGAAAGGAAGGTGAGAAACTACATGTAAACAGCACAGAAAACCCCGCCTGTCAAGGTGAGAAACTACATGTAAACAGTACAGAAAACCCCGCCTGTCGAACAGAGAGGAAAGGAAGGTGAGAAACTACATGTAAACAGTACAGAAAACCCCACGTGTCAAACACAGAGGAAAGGAAGGTGAGAAACTACATGTAAACAGTACAGAAAACCCCGCCTGTCAAACACAAAGTAAGGAAGGTGAGAAACTACATGTAAACAGCACAGAAAACCCCGCCTGTCAAACACAGAGGAAAGGAAGGTGAGAAACTACATGTAAACAGCACAGAAAACCCCGCCTGTCAAGGTGAGAAACTACATGTAAACAGTACAGAAAACCCCGCCTGTCAAACAGAGAGGAAAGGAAGGTGAGAAACTACATGTAAACAGTACAGAAAACCCCGCCTGTCAAACACAGAGGAAAGGAAGGTGAGAAACTACATGTAAACAGCACAGAAAACCCCGCCTGTCAAACACAGAGGAAAGGAAGGTGAGAAACTGCATGTAAACAGCACAGAAAACCCCGCCTGTCAAACACAGAGGAAAGGAAGGTGAGAAACTACATGTAAACAGCACAGAAAACCACACCTGTCAAACACAGAGGAAAGGAAGGTGAGAAACTACATGTAAACAGCACAGAAAACCCCGCCTGTCAAGGTGAGAAACTACATGTAAACAGTACAGAAAACCCCGCCTGTCAAACAGAGAGGAAAGGAAGGTGAGAAACTACATGTAAACAGCACAGAAAACCCCGCCTGTCGAACAGAGAGGAAAGGAAGGTGAGAAACTACATGTAAACAGTACAGAAAACCCCGCCTGTCGAACAGAGAGGAAAGGAAGGTGAGAAACTACATGTAAACAGCACAGAAAACCCCGCCTGTCAAACACAGAGGAAAGGAAGGTGAGAAACTACATGTAAACAGCACAGAAAACCACACCTGTCAAACACAGAGGAAAGGAAGGTGAGAAACTACATGTAAACAGCACAGAAAACCCCGCCTGTCAAGGTGAGAAACTACATGTAAACAGTACAGAAAACCCCGCCTGTCAAACAGAGAGGAAAGGAAGGTGAGAAACTACATGTAAACAGCACAGAAAACCCCGCCTGTCGAACAGAGAGGAAAGGAAGGTGAGAAACTACATGTAAACAGTACAGAAAACCCCGCCTGTCGAACAGAGAGGAAAGGAAGGTGAGAAACTACATGTAAACAGCACAGAAAACCCCGCCTGTCAAACACAGAGGAAAGGAAGGTGAGAAACTACATGTAAACAGTACAGAAAACCCCGCCTGTCAAACACAGAGGAAAGGAAGGTGAGAAACTACATGTAAACAGTACAGAAAACCCCGCCTGTCAAACACAGAGGAAAGGAAGGTGAGAAACTACATGTAGACAGCACAGAAAACCCAGCCTGTCTAACACAGAGGAAAGGAAGGTCAGAAACTACATGTAAACAGCACAGAAAACCCCGCCTGTCAAACACAGAGGAAAGGAAGGTGAGAAACTACATGTAAACAGTACAGAAAACCCCGCCTGTCAAACACAGAGAGAAAGGAAGGTCAGAAACTACATGTAAACAGTACAGAAAACCCCGCCTGTCGAACAGAGAGAAAAGGAAGGTGAGAAACTACATGTAACAGCACAGAAAACCCCGCCTGTCAAACACAGAGAAAAGGAAGGTCAGAAACTACATGTAAACAGTACAGAAAACCCCGCCTGTCGAACAGAGAGAAAAGGAAGGTGAGAAACTACATGTAACAGCACAGAAAACCCCGCCTGTCAAACACAGAGAAAAGGAAGGTCAGAAACTACATGTAAACAGCACAGAAAACCCCGCCTGTCAAACACAGAGGAAAGGAAGGTGAGAAACTACATGTAAACAGCACAGAAAACCCCGCCTGTCGAACACAGAGGAAAGGAAGGTGAGAAACTACATGTAAACAGCACAGAAAACCCCGCCTGTCAAACACAGAGGAAAGGAAGGTGAGAAACTACATGTAAACAGCACAGAAAACCCCGCCTGTCAAACACAGAGGAAAGGAAGGTGAGAAACTACATGTAAACAGCACAGAAAACCCCGCCTGTCAAACACAGAGGAAAGGAAGGTGAGAAACTACATGTAAACAGCACAGAAAACCCCGCCTGTCAAACACAGAGAGGAAAAAGGAAGGTAAACAGCACAGAAACTACATGTAAACAGCACAGAAAACCCCGCCTGTCAAACATAGAGGAAAGGAAGGTGAGAAACTACATGTAAACAGCACAGAAAACCCCGCCTGTCAAACAGAGAAAAGGAAGGTCAGAAACTACATGTAAACAGTACAGAAAACCCCGCCTGTCAAACACAGAGGAAAGGAAGGTGAGAAACTACATGTAAACAGTACAGAAAACCCCGCCTGTCAAACACAGAGGAAAGGAAGGTGGTGAGAAACTACATGTAAACAGCACAGAAAACCCCGCCTGTCAAACACAGAGGAAAGGAAGGTGAGAAACTACATGTAAACAGCACAGAAAACCCCGCCTGTCAAACACAGAGGAAAGGAAGGTGAGAAACTACATGTAGACAGCACAGAAAACCCCGCCTGTCAAACACAGAGGAAAGGAAGGTGAGAAACTACATGTAGACAGCACAGAAAACCCCGCCTGTCAAACACAGAGGAAAGGAAGGTCAGAAACTACATGTAAACAGCACAGAAAACCCCGCCTGTCAAACACAGAGGAAAGGAAGGTGAGAAACTGCATGTAAACAGCACAGAAAACCCCGCCTGTCAAACATAGAGGAAAGGAAGGTCAAAAACTATATGTAAACAGCACAGAAAACCCCGCCTGTCAAACAGAGAGGAAAGGAAGGTGAGAAACTACATGTAAACAGCACAGAAAACCCAGCCTGTCAAACAGAGAGGAAAGGAAGGTTAGAAACTGCATGTAAACAGCACAACTTTTTAAGAGTCCATACACTTTGTTAAACTGCACGACTTTTAGAAGTTCATACACTAAACTGCATGACATTTTAAGAGTCCAAACACTTTGTTAAATTGCACGACTTTTAGTAGTTCATACACTTCTTTATGAACTAAACTGTATGACATTTTAAGAGTCCAAACACTTTGTTAAATTGCACGACTTTTAGAAGTTCATACACTTCTTTATGAACTAAACTGCAGGACTTTTTAAAACTCCATACACTTTGTTAACCTGCAGTAGCCCAGTCAGTAGAGTCAGTACATGAGTGCATTTTGATTGTTGTCTGCTTGCTGCCTCATATCAATTTCTAGCCTAGCCATAGCAGCAAAAATCAGGACAATCCCTTTAGTGCAAAACAGGGCTAGCTCTGCTACTCGCCAATTTTGAAAACAACAAACAAATTTTATTTTAATGTCGTGAAAACATTTCATGCAGTGATTGATATTATTTTTTTATTTTTTTTACAACTTTTGAAGTTTTTTTTTTTTTTTTTTAAATAGATAATTGGCAAAACAAAGAAGCTCACTCAGAGCCAGCCATGGCAAAGATTTATGTTAAAGATTTACAACCATGTCCGTGAAGAACTGCCACCAGTAGATCTTCCTCCCTGTCGAACTGTCGGAACGCGGCAATCAACTGTCGGGACGTCTCGGGGTCAACACAATTCCGCACTTCCGGTCGGTTTATTCCAATGAGAAACACCTGGCCATGCTTCTCAGTCTCAACCAGCTCTGAAAATAACAACAATCTCTAATTTTAGTTCACGAATTCTGTGGAATTAAATGTCTCGCCGATCGTTAACATTTTGGGTGTGTGTGTGTGTGTGTGTTTGTTTTGTTTAATGAGTACAGTGCTGTCCGGTGTAACGGCACACATTAGCATTCAAAGACCATTTCTATGTGAACACTGCGAAATACTTAATAAAACGTGTCACTCACCAATGAAAGAAAGAAATGTTTTATTTAACGACGCACTCAACACATTTTATTTACAGTTATATGGCGTCAGACATATGGTTAAGGACCACACAGATTTTGAGAGGAAACCCGCTGTCGCCACTACATGGGCTACTTTTTCCGATTCGCAGCAAGGGATCTTTTATTTGCGCTTCCCACAGGCAGAATAGCACAAACCATGGCCTTTGTTGAACCAGTTATGGATCACTGGTCGATGCAAGTGGTTTACACCTACCCATTGAGCCTTGCGGGTTTGGAGTCGGTGTCTGGATTAAAAATCCCATGCGTCGACTGGGATCCGAACCCAGTACCTACCAGCCTGTAGACCGATGGCCTAACCACGACACCACCGAGGCTGGTCACTCACCAATGAAGCTGTGCATAATTTGAAATACACTACAAATTGTTTTATGTCTGTAGTAAATAAACATTTTAAAATTGTGCATAAATGTAGTCATCCTCTTGTATCCAAAATGATATGCATGTCCGATGATTTGGTGCAGTAGATGTGGATCGGTGATCTTGCTATTTACAGACTGCCCATGGCCTCACTTTGTAGCCCATAAACGCTACACTATTGTCCCAGGATTATTTTAGTACTTTTTTGTTTTGTCTTGTTAAAAATATTACTATGAAAACGAACGATCACACATGACCCATCTCATAATCGGTTTCGGAATCGTTTTCTTGAGTGGCACAGTACTGCAGATGCATACATTTTCATTGTCACACATGGCTAAGATGCCTACATGGGATTTTTTTCTCTGGTAGATTGTGTACACAAGTGGATCTTATTTCGCTTTTATTTTTTGTAACCATGTAACAGTTGTGAACTGGAATGACTGTCAATTAAGGTGTAACACTTTCATTTTGTTTGCATTTGTACGTGTTTTCCTTTTCAGTTTAAATAAAAATAACTGAAAAAAATTATTATACTGTTTACTATAATTTTTAAAATGTGGAAAAGGTGTTTTTAGACTGGTTTTTAAAGGTCCACGCTTATGGCACATTATTATACACAGTATATAAAACAAATATATAAACATTACAGTATTAAAAAATAATACCATCCCAGTTATTAAAAAAACTACTTTTTGTAAAACGCTTGGGGAAAAAACCTACTGCTCAGTCGATTTGACCCGCATCAGACCTGTGATGTAGCATCCGGCGTTCTGTTAGTAGGTCAACATGCCGACAGCAGAGAATGATTTTTCGAAAAACAACTGATTCTTAATGGACGCTAGTATCAACATTTTGTTCTTATCACATTTGTACATCTACTCTAATGGTACCTCGATTGGTGAGGAAGTGGTATACATATAAGCATGTTAACCTAGTTACCTACCTACCTGTGAGAAGCAGGACACAAGTTCAGTCCCGACTTTTGAAAGTGGGATATTAACTTTTGACTGCAATAAAAATGTGTTCAAATCAGAACACATTTAAAACAAGCAGAATAAATAACATTATAGGGATCTAAATCGTGCGCCAGTGTAGACAGAGCTAATTACTATATGAACTGTTGTTTTGTTCTTGAATTTGCATCCGAAGTCCGGAATAGAAAGCATCCGGTGTCGACAGAGTATTTGTTTTCCTAATAAATTAAGGGTTGCTGAACGGGACTTTAAAACTGTGCTGTTTTACACATAATGCCGGTTTGGACAGAGTCCACTCTGTGTGTGTATACAAATTGTGTGTGTGTGTGTGTGTGTATATATATATATATATATATATATATATATACACACACACACACACGTACGAATGCACAAAAAGTTCTAGCCTTGGTACCCTCCACTGGCGTAGACAACCCGTACTATGTACATACATGTGTATGTATGATTTTATAAAATTTAATAGTTTAAACAAAAAAAAGAAGTTTGATGAGGGTGAGGGGGTGTTCCCATGGGCCCCCTCCCTACGCCACTGCAGGGATGGTGCATGGCCATAACACTTTTCAAAGAGGCCCTTTTGTGGGTTATATTTGTTGTATCTGTGAAAATGTCCTTCTCAAGTGAATCTGAAAGAAGAGTCTGGCAACCTCGAGCCATACCACTATATTTTACACTGCCGCCCCGGCTCTGGTACCCTCCCTGCCTCTCACCCCCCACTCTTTTGAGCTCTAGTTTAGCTTGTGCTCGTCGTGGTTTCTTGTTTGCTGTATCATGCGCAAGCGTAGAACATGTGCCAGTGGGGATACAGGCTTGGGACAGATATGATAAAAAAGAAAAGAAAAAAAAGAAATAGGTGTCATATTTATCGATTGTCGTAATCCCCAGGGATGAAGTGGTCACTGCAGATCCTATCCCATTGTGATGGTCCTTTCCATTACGCACAGGTTCTGTTTAAGAACCACTTCCATGCAAACCCTGTGATTGTCGGTTTGTTTAAAGTTCGGAAAAACTGCTGCTTTGATACATCCAAACACTAAACGATGGTTCATCATATTTTACATTTGAAAACTATCTCCAAAAGAATATTCCATAAATACAATTCATCTCCAAAAGAATATTCCATAAATACAATTCAATTCAATACAATAAAATTTCTGAGTTTTAAAAATACACGCGTTCCACCTTCCCAGTAGGGAAGGGGCCTTTGTTTGCACCCACAGAACGCCTGGGTAAATCAGACCTCTCAAATCTCGAGGCACTGGAAACCTGGACACTAAAGCCCAAAAACCTGGAGATTTCAGTAAAAACCTGGAGATTGACCTATTCATACATAATCAAGTGCTAAGCAAAATAAAGTGGTCGTTCTTTTGTGTAGAAAACAATATTTGACAGGTGACATCAGGGAATTTTCACTTCTATGTCATGCGTGCAAACTCTCAACAGAATGCGAGAGACTGGTAGCGATAACCTTATTTGGCATTGATCTTCTAAATATGGATTGTTGTGTCCAGTCCTCTCACTTTGTTTGTCATTTCTGGCCAGACTGGCCGAGAATTTGACTGAGCAAGAACAGAAATTGTTTCAACTACAATGGATTTTTATCGCAAGGGAAAAAAACATGAGACCATGCATGAGATTTTGCAGAAAACTGTAAGTATCACGGCAAAACCGTGAGACTAGAGAGGTCTGGTAAATCCCTGTAAACTTAAATTTAAATACTGTAAATCAGAAAATATTAGCGACCTTAAAATTTAGTGAAATCCATATCAGTGACATAAAACTTTAGCGAGGTCGGCATATCATACATTAAAAAAAAAACGTAAGCCATTTTTTTTTACGACCGACTGGTCACAAGAACACTCGACACTTTTTGATGTTATGCAATGTGCACTATTTCCGGTTTGAAATTTAGCCTCAAACATCCAGATTCCCAGTCTGGAGCTCCACGCGGTAAGACGTGTTTGTTTCGCGTGTGCACACTGCACGAGCTTTCATGTGCTCGACTTGGGGGTCCTTCATTTCGTTGTTTTTGTCAGCGAAATGAAGTTTCCTTGCCTCCATGTCATTTCTCTGTCTGACTGTCGACTTGGTTTTTTTCGTGACTCGTATGACGGCCATTCTGCAGAATGCCACGGTTGTTCGCGTTTAGTCTCTACATGTCCGAGCCTGTCCTAGCAGCACTGGAAGATTGACCGCCCCACTCTAAGAAGAAATAGGAAGCGGGGTCGGCCCCTACTACTCTTTTCTAGACTTTACCTTGCTTTATAGTGATACCATCTCGTATCCTCCGGAGTCGGGCCCGTCCGCACCACTATACCAAACCATGACGACTGGACTATACCCTAGTCTGATACTCTCTCTCGTTCAGACGGATCCGGCTTCTCAAGATCTGTATTTCAGCACAGCACTACACCTGCAACGTCTATCGACTGTCAATCTAGGGGTTTTCTTGACGGGATGCAACCCATCTCGTCCCTTTAAGCTGTGCACCCAAACGGCCTTAACGAGGCCACTCGTGTGGACATATCGATCGGACTTTAAACTTTTAGATCTGCGTTCAAAAGTTTATGTCGAAATTACTTCTTTTTTTTAAAAATATTATTAAATAGTCCGATCCTCTCTTCTTTCTCTTATTTAATTTTGGACTGTCCTCCTAAAATGCTCCAAATTATATAAATATTCGGCCGAGCAGTCAATTCTTTTTATTTTTAGCTTGTAATCTTTTTATTTTTTTTATTTATTCTATTAACTTTTTCAAACCCCCTCCCCCCCCCCCCCCCCATCCCAAGTCAGGCCACCGATCTTATCGGAGGTCGGACTCGGGATGGGCGTGTTCGAAACCCTAGTGGTATATGGGCACGTTAAACTAGTTATCATCATCATCAAACATCCAAGTGACGCTGTTTGTCTCCAACTTAATTTTAATAAAAACATTAGTGTTATACATCTAAATTAATTAGTATTTTTTGCTTTATTTATTGCATAATCTATAGCCTGTTGTTTGACCAGTTAATCGCTGACGAAACAACCACACATAATCAGTCATAATCAGTAAAAACATGTTTTCGGAGTAGTCTATTGTGCGTACAGGGGTCGTAAGCTGTTTTTCCACTGAGACGTACTAGTATTCTTTGCTCTGGTACTGTTCTCACTTTGTCAAATAAGAAACAATGTTTTAGCGTTAATGACTGTTATACCGCTGTTACCAAGCCCGTAACAATTCGTTTTTATGGATTTGTTTTCTATGACAGAACTAATTTATTTTTAACCACAATTATGTGTCTTTATTGCTAAAAGTTACAAACGTTGAAACTATAAGACTGTATTCAAAATACTGACATTTCATTTTGCTTTGCTGCGACACTGCATCGGAAGTGATAATAGTTTTCATTATTGTGCCACAAACGGTAGTGTACATAGGATATGTGACTTTTTATTTGCCTTGGTTCTGAAATCCAATTTAATTGTTCACAGTTGATTAATTCAAATCATTATTAAATATGTATACGTTTTAAGACTTGTTTGATTTTTGTTTTAATCTGACTTTAGTTTATATTTAGCGTCATGAAATGTTAGCGTTTTTTATGGCTTCACTAAATTCACGAATATTTTATGCTCGCCAACATTTTCTGATTTACAGTAATAATAATTGTGGGGTGTGTTTTTTTGCATCAGAGGATACCTACATTCTAATGTGATATATATTTAAAGGCAAAATGCCAGGATATAACCATGAAAAAGCAATTTGGTTAATAGTAGGAAGGTGCCCACAATTTGTTCCACACACATTCTCTTTAAAAATCAGTGGTTGTTGCTTTAAATTTAAAGTGTTACCACATTCTTAATAACTAGCATATTAGTAAATTACTTTCCTACCTTCAATTATTGTTAGATTTCCCCCAACCTTTAGTTAATAAAAAGCATGCACAATTTTTGCCATCTGCTATTTTTATGGTCTTCAAAAGGGGTGGAAGGATGTGAAATAATCTAACATCATCATCATGACGTCAGACTAATTACGTTTTATATTTCGGAAGGATGGAAATGTTTTATTTAACGACGTACTCGACACATTTTATTTACGGTTATATGGCGTCGGACATATGGTTAAGGACCACACAGATATTGAGGAAGGAAACCTGCTGTCGCCACTTCATGGGTTACTCTTTTCGATTAGCAGCAAGGGATCTTTTATATGCACCATTGAACAGCTCGAACAACACTGTTTTTGGTGCCAAATGTTTACCTAAATTTACATTTTATATCACTGTTTATTTATATGGTTGATTATCTTTATTACCAAGAATTTCTTTCAAAGTCATACACACGCATGTTGACAGAATTCACAATTTTGTTTGAAGTGATCCGGAACTGGCGCATCACCTGTATTCAATTTCTTTTATATATTTTATCGTATTTGCACTTCGTATCCCGTTTTTATAGGTACAGTTGTTTAAATTACGTTTTTTATTTTTCAAATACGATCAGATGCATTGGTAATCATCAAATTTAAATACGAAGAACCGAGACAAAGGGAGATAACTTAATCATGCACTTTTACAAAAAAGTAAATACTTCTATATTTTCACTGTAGCTAAAATACAGTGAAAATATGACTTTTTACCGGATATGACTTTGATGGTTTCCGTAGATCTATATATTTCATTGCTAAGTAAATAATAAATCATAATATCGTAATACTTTGATCGTTTGTTGATACTCGTCTGCAAAGAACTGCCCTCGAGGTACCTACACGACCAAAAACGCTTCTAACTAACGCTGCAGCCATTCAATTTGGTTGGTTGGTTGTAGATTTTTCCGCTGTCGTTTTCGGAGCACCGCAGTACCTGCGTCGGCTTTGTCCTTAGCGCAGACTATTACTATAAACTAGATTTTGTAGTATGATACTCTGTTTTCCCCTTTGATCATTTGCTTTGGTTATTGTTATGTGAGTGTTATCCATGTGACATCAAATCAACCCTTATAAACAGTATTTAGGTCAACATATAAAGAAATGTTTGAAAGGTTAAAAGTATGTACATCCAACTAAACAGCGAGAAGTAGTATATGAATAACATGTAAATAGGCTCTGGGGGAATCCTTTAAATTTCCCACATGTTAATGCTGGTCACAGACCATAATTATTTACGCTATATGTTTCTAGATAACGTAAAGCCCGCTTTCCATTAAGCTATGTTTCCATTAATGCGGTTGCGGTGCGGTTGCGGTCCGGGTACGGGTGCGTCAAATATCACATAACATTGTTTTGATAGTAAATGTTTCCATTAATGCTAAGATTCCATTAACGCGGTAAGCGGATGCGGCACGCGTGATGGTTCCACATGTCCGGCTGCGGATGCGATTTGTCACGCGGCTGCGAATGCGGAAAACTGAATCGCTCCATGTAGCGATTCGTGCGGCAACTGAACGCATCAAGCATACCGCATCCGCTTACCGCGTTAATGGAATCTTACCCTAATGCAATTTCCGTCCGGCAACCGCGCGGGAACGCATGCGATATTTTTCGATCTGATCATGGA
The DNA here is from genome assembly GCF_016097555.1 of Gigantopelta aegis. NCBI lineage: Eukaryota > Metazoa > Mollusca > Gastropoda > Neomphalida > Peltospiridae > Gigantopelta > Gigantopelta aegis. The sequence continues at coordinate 4,130,607 of NC_054705.1, forward strand.
GCGATTCCAACTAGGCCGCATAAGAATCGCACATAGGATTCCCCTAGAACGCAGGGCTTCCCCAAAAATTCTAAGTCTCATGTACTTTCAGTGACACTTGATGTTGAATAACTTATCGAACTTGTACTAGATCAAATTTAAAGCGCGTGTATGACTGTACAGATCCCCATCATCGAGCTTTACAATATATATATTTTTTCCCAGCATGCAGAATTCTGTATATATGAAAAAGGTCCTGAAAATGCACTGTATCCATGGGCCTTAGTTGGTGCAGCCCGAGGGCAACACGTTCTGAAAGGACAACCCCTGTTGGCCAACTCTTCCTCCCAGAATATTGGTTTAAACAGACACACCCGATAAACCTGGTCAGTAGGGTCTCCACGAGTACTCGAGTACTCGGGCACGGGTCGAGTCTAGCAAAACTCGAGTCCGTTCACAGGACTTGAGTACCTGTACAAGGTGGAATACAATGATCAACTATAATACAATGAATAATGTAGGACAATAATTTCAGTAGTAAATAAAACACTGGGGAACAATTTTGAACATAATTTCTGTTGAGTTCGATTTTTCACTTGATTTAGACTAAAATTGGCATGCTGATTTCAAAACTACAGTTAGTTTTCTTCTATCACGTTAAGTTTTTTCTCCACAGCTGACCCTCTGAATAAGCAAAATTGCATTGTTTGTCCGTAAGTAATAAAACCGAGTATCCTAGTCTACCATCAGCTATTCGTCCAGTGCCAGTTTTCGTTCGACTACCCTCTCTTGAAGATCTGGGTTACTCAGTGACAGCAATGATGAAGATTTTGAAATTGAAGATGACTCAGTTCGTAAGGGATTCGATCAGCATGAGATAAATGATTTGGCACGAGATTTGGGACTATCAAAAAAGGCTTCAGAACTCCTAGCATGAAGCCTGAATGAGAAAAACGTGCTTGAAAAAGGAGCGAAGGTATCATACTTTCGATCCAGAGAAAGTGCATTTCTGCAGTACTTTCGAAGTGACAGTAGCTTTTTACAACTCAACTGAATGGCGACTGTTCATCGATAGCTCAAAGCGGAGCTTAAAGTGTGTCCTCATCCACAATGGCAATTTATTTGGTGCAGTCCCAATTGGGCATTCAGTTTGTCTTCGTGAAGAATATGGAGACATAAAGAGAGTCATTGAGTTGTTGCAATATCACAAACACAATTGGATAATCTGTGTTGACCTTAAAATGGTATGCTTCCTTCTTGGTCAGCAACACGGATACACCAAGTATCCCTGTTTTCTGTGCATGTGGGACAGCAAAGCTCAAGAGAAGCATTGGGTGGAGAGGAACTGGCCTCCAAGATCTGACCTCAAACCTGGTGATCCCAACATTCTGTATGAGCCATTTGTTAACAGAAAGAAAATTATATTCCCACCTCTGCACATAAAACTGGGTCTCATGAAGCAATTTGTTAAAGCATTGCCAACTGAAGGCAACTGTTTCAAGTACCTCATTTTGGCATTTCCTGGCCTATCAATTGAAAAAAAAATCAAGGCCGGTGTGTTTGATGGTCCACAGATTCGGCAGCTCATCAAAGATGAACATTTCATAGGGACAATTTCAGAACTCGAAAATAATGCTTGGTTATCATTCAAAGACCTTGTCAAGAACTTTCTTGGAAATACACTAGCAAAGAATTATACCGAAATTGTCCAGAAACTATTGGAAAGCTACAAACGCTCGGTTGCAACATGAGCATCAAGTTGCATTTTCTGCATAGCCATCTTGCTAACTTCCCGGAAAACCTTGGTGAAGTCAGTGATGAGCAAGGTGAACGATTCCACCAATATTTGAAGGTCATGGAGGAACGGTATCAGGGTAGATGGGTTGTACATATGATGACTGACTATTGTTGGAGCATCAAGCGAGACTGTCCACAGATTGAACACTCCAGGAAAAGCTATAAACGTAAATTTTTATCTTAACTACTTGCACACAATTTGACTTACACAATATGAACAAATAACTTTAAACAAACGTTACAATCAAGCAATATTTTTTTTAGTTTTCCATTGTATGTAAATGTTTAAAACATTCTATAAAATAAACACAAATGTGTTAGATGCGGTATTTTTATGGTTTTTGAGACAAAGCGAGTGTATCATGTAGCTCAAAAAGTTGATGTGATAGAGAAAAATTTGTGTCATTTTGGGATTCAGAGGCCAAAAGTTAGTCAAAAACAAGTGTCAGACAAAAGCACTGGTATTCCTGGGTACACTTTGTAATGCTTTCTCATTATCAAGAAAGGCACAAAACACAGGTGAATTCCTTTCGTTATAGAAAGCAATACTCTCCATTAGAGTGAGTACGGCAGTTTGAGCGCCTGCATGTTTTCTGAAACCAAACTGGTAAGGATGAGGAAATTCTACATGTCTATTAGTACTAGTAAAACTTTCTAACCTATCAAGTAACAATTTTTCAAATAATTTACTTAACACATATGTCAACATTATTCCTCTATAGCTTGAAGGGTTACTTTTACATTTCCCATGGCCTTTGTGTACAGGAAGAATATGACCGATATTATATATTGTAGGAATATATTCATGCATAATTATGGCATTAAATAAGAGAAAAATATGCTTTATTACTGATCTTCCTGAATATTTGAGGTGTTCATTTGTTAAACCGTCAGGTCCTGGTGCTTTACCCGTTTTTAGATGTTTAATCTTACATAATACCTCATCATGTGTGAATGGACTCATAAATAGAGACGCATTTTGTACACCTTTACAAGACGACTCATAATATTCAATATCAGAAAAGTCCAATATATTGGACTCGAGGGTCAAACTCGACCCGGACCCGAGTACCGGACGCTTACACTAGATGATGATATTAAGGAATAAAGTAAAATAGCATTAAGCATCTTAATTCCAGCGCTGAACATGTCAAAGCATGCTATTGTATTGCATTTAGAAACCGGTTGATATGTTCAGTGTTGTCAAGGACGGACGGCCAGTTTAAAAAGAGAAACTAGTACATGATCTTATAATTATTGTGTAACTTATATAGTTGATGTCCTGGGACAATGTCCTGGCATACTCCTTGCTGATGATACAACGTTACTTAGCAACAGCCCAACAGGTCTGCAAAGACAACTAAATATTACAAAAGTATATGGAAATAAATGGAAATTACGATATAATGCAAGTAAAAGTACTATATTGCAATTTGTGTGTACAAGAAAACCATTGTTACAAACTACACTACATTTGGGCAAAATTAAGCTACCTGTTAAAGAATCTGTTGTATATGCTGGTGTTTTGATTAGTTCAACTACATCAACATTAGAACGAACAACCCGAGCTTGTGATAAACTTAGAAAGCTAATTAATGCTAATCATGATTTTGGTTTGTGTTTTGGTGGTTTTAATCCCATTTCCTCTCTGAAAATCTGGCAAAAAGTTCATTTACCATGTGGTTTATATGGATGTAATGTGTGGGGACGACTATCACTAAAAGAATATGAAATGCTAGAAGTAATCCAGCGCTACTTCTGTAGAAAGGTGCAGGGTTTCCCTAAACAAACTCCTAACGTAATTACCACAGACTCGATTGGACTAATTTCTTTACAAGGGCATATAGATCACCAAGCACTGGTATTCCTGGGTAAACTTTGTAATGCAAAGTCATCGTTTATTTTTAAAAAGATGTTTTTAGCCAGACTTGGGCAGTACAGGTATAAGTCAGTGTTAATTCATAAAGAGAACTGGGATACTAAGTCTCCTATCTTTAATATGTTGCAACTAGTTTGTAAATATGATTTGTGTGGTGTAATAGATGACTATGTATGTAATTCTATGTTTATGACTAAAGGCATATGGGCTCAAATTGTAATGCAAAATATACGTTCCCATGAAACTACGTTAGTAGAAAGACAACTCAAATCTAGACTGTCTCTCTCATGCTATTGTACAATTAGATCTGGTTCTGAACACAGACTATGGAAACTTGCTTTAGAAAAACCACACAACTTTCGTGATATCGCTAGACTCATTCATGTTGGTTCAACCCCATTGCAATCAAAAGAATGTTTATGTGGCACAGTAGCTCATGATATAGTTAAACATGTGTTTATGTCTTGTCAAACTAAACTTAAAGAAAGAGATGTTCTGTTTAACAAGGTATGTGACTTGCTTAATGTTGAATTATTTGTGAAGTTATGGAAAGATGATGATTTGTTTTTGTCATTTTTACTTGGCGGTTTGCCTGTAGATTGCCAATTGTCTCTAGATTACGATATGTGGGAAAGTGTAATGCTACTGGTTAGCTACACACTACGAAAGTGGAACATTCTTCTTTAACACAAATAATAAAGTTATATAGAAGATAATAAACAAGTTACCAGTTATTATAAAATTTATGTCTCGAGTGAAATAATGTTCAGTTGTCACGAGCTTTAGCGAGTGACAAATGAAAATTATTTCACGAGGGACATAAATTTAATAAGAACTGGTACCGAGTTTGTTATTCTATTTATTACCTCAGCTATTTTGTTCTCTAAAAACCTTTATTTTCGACGCACATGCACGAAGGCCAACCTGTATAGAAACAATGTAAACCACTTTAGGCCTACGCAGTGTTCTGAGAATTGCTATAACTTTGTAATTTAATCACGTTCATAGATAATTTTCAAAAACAAAATTTTTCTTTATTCTGCTACAAAATCTATAAGGAATTGCATTAAAATGACATTTTGTTATAAATTTAACACCAAAAACGGAGAGACGTAAACGCAAACTCTTTAAACTACATGACGTCATTTTGTGTGTTTGCCAAATCATGATGACGTCATATTTAGTACCGACAAGGTCATTGGTTTGTAAGCGTCAAATTGTCCAATAGTATTGTTCGTTAGACCAATGCAGAATATTTCTCACTGAGAAAATATGGAAAATATTTTCCCTGTTATGAGTGACTGCTGGGGTAATAAACGAAGTTATTTAGTACTGATTAGTAACCGTTTTTGTATTTTTACATTTATTTATTTCGATGCTGTATTATGTCCTGTCTATTTGTTATTGTATTTGTAAACTATTTAATAATCTTCATTTTATGGAGCAAATAAAGAATATCTATCTATCTATCAACCGGTTTCTAAATGCAATACAATACAACATTTTACATGAGTAGTATCCAGGCCTGTTGGGCCCCATGACCTACTTTCCGTGACCTTGACCTACTTTCCGTGACCTTGATGACGTCACGTGACCTCGTCCTACTGGCCCTGACCTACTTAGACTGGTCTTGACCTTGATGACGTCACGGACTACTGTACCGTGTGCAACGTCCTACTGACCCGGCCCCGACCTACTTAGACTGACCCTGTCCTACTTAGTCTAATCCTGACCTATTTAGCCCGACCCCGATCCGTCGTACTTAGCAACGCCCGTGCTATCCTGTCTGTAGGATCCCTTGCTACTAATGGGAAAGTGCAGGGGGGTTTTCCTCTCTAAAACTGTCAGAAGTATGTTTCACATCCAATAGCCAATGATTCATAAATCGAGTGCTCTAGTGGTGTCGTTAACCTACCACATCAGTAGTATATTTTATACGTGGCGGGGACAACAATGGAATACAATGGAAAACGCCACCGTGCACCGCTGGAACAATGGCCGACGCCACCAGTACAATGGGTGCATACCTGTTATCTTTCAAGGTCATACCTGTTATCTTTCAAGGTCATGCAGTTTATGTTTCAAGGTCATGCAGATTATGTTTCAATGTTATCTTTCAAGGTCATGCAGATTATGTTTCAAGGTCATGCAGATTATGTTTCAAGGTTATCTTTCAAGGTCATGCAGATTATGTTTCAAGGTTATCTTTCAAGGTCATGTCAGTTCATTTGGTGTATAGCTGTTATCTG